>NW_022146345.1:419127-1019127 GCF_002938485.1 Sitophilus oryzae | reverse complement strand
GACTTATCTAATTTTTGTAAAATATGTGTAATATGCTTTGGAATATTTATTTTGATGTTTGACGATATTTCTCTTTATGTTTTTTTTTGTAACATAATTTGGAAATAAATAAATATTATTATTATTATTATTATTATTATTATTATAATTGGAATTACAATTTCGTTTTATATTACTTCCAATTCCACCATAAATTAACTTGTAGTTGCAAATCAAATATGTAAATTTACCTGTTTTAAACCATTTTCAAACCAGTTCACTAAGCACTACCTGGTCACAACAAATAACTACATCTTCGGTCAGTAATTAGTGAGAACCGCTTCAAATAAAGAGTACCACAATTGGTTTAATGTTATTTCTAATAGTAATTGCTTGTGGATAAGCCGATTATGCTGGAGTCATGGTTCCATATCTGTCTACTTTAATTTTTTTATTTGTTTTTTAGAAAAAGTTTCTTCCTAATAGGAGACAGATATTAAATATAGATCTCTCTAATGGACGTTATTTCTCAGATTCTCCTCTGCTTCAGTTATAATGAGAACCTCTGAAATCAAGTTTATAGAGTTTCTTTTTTATTTATTTTCCTTATTTTTTTTTTCTCTGGTGATGATTATCAGGTGTTGCGACGGACCAGGTAACAAATTTACGGAGATTAGCAATTTTCTTGTCGTAACAACTTCCTTTCCTCTACAAGCTTCTTTGAAATATATATTTCAAGACCTGAGATTATTACAGGTCAATACTTAATTGAGTTAATTGGATAAATCAGAAGATGTAATATATTTCACCAAGGTTATGAGAGGCGTCGTTTAAACATTTTTATATTCAGGAAATTATAGGGGCAATTAGCGAAATAAAAATACACCTTAAAATTACGTTAGGTTTCTGTTAAAATTAGTTTACTTTTTTCTAAATGTATTATTTTTAATGTTTACTGTAGAATGTTTAGGAGGGAGTTAATCACCGCGACCATACAGATCTATTGTGTGTTTCCAGTGTTTCCCCTTCTTCAGTTTCAGTCTCAGGGCTTTAACAAAAGTAGTATTTGAAACGGCTCTACAGAGGCCAGCTCTCCATACGCGATATCAGCCGTACCAAAGTTTATGGCACGAACGATAGTCGTCTCGGTGATAAGGTGTTCTGGTGTTTCCCCATTTTCCCCCACAGAATCTGCATTCGCCGTTGTTCCTCAGCTTCAGCTTACTGAGCTATTCGTTGAAGAAATATGTTAGTTTCATGTTAGAAACCCCGTGACAATCCGAAGATTGTTTTTACTTAAATTAAGGAAAATCTTTATTTTATCTTTATTAAGGATTTTTCTCAGTCGGAAGTTCTGAGGAACTTGTTCGAGTGTCTCAGACCGTTGGAGAACTCCCATTCATTGCAAAATTTTCAAAGAGACCCTGTAGCTCAGAATCTTCGTTTTTGAGCTATGAAAATTTTGTTTACGACATCTTCCGCTTGGCAAAAAAGTGACACAGGTTTGTGTAAACCGAACCCTTCTATCTTCACGAATAACGGAGATACCGTATGATTTCAATCAAAATGGGACACCCTGTACAAAGGATATACAAGAAAGGTGGTGGATTTCCTCCTTGCGGTATTCTATATTGTGCCATGGTAGTCCTGCTTTCAATATTTTTCATGCAACATTTTTGTTCTCGATTTTCTAAATAGCTTTTTGTTAGTTCTAGTATGTGTTGAGATTAACATTTTTCACCCTTTTTCTCAATTTTCATTTACTTTTTACATTTTTACATTCGCTGAGCTAATCTAAAGCATATTTTAACAGGTAGTAATAAAAATTCCATACGACCAATTTTTCAGCGAAAATCTCTTTTCGCTTAAAAATTAAAATACGTATATAAGACTCGACTAAAGTTTACTCGCGCTTTAAAATTCACCACCGCCGCTCGTGTCGGTCGGTCGGTCGCGCTCTAAGCTAGAAAATGATAATTTTAGCCGCTACATGTTTTAACACATATAATTTTCATCGCTCCATTCATTCTAAACTAATTTTTTAATCGAGTTTGCAGGCAGATTGCCGCCGCTCTATACTAAATCTACGTTTTCGTTTTGTTACGTTCTTAAACTGCGCAATTTCAACGGCATTTACTTGTTTTTCCGTTTTGTGTTCCTGTTCCTTTTTTTTATTTTTACGTATGCAGAATGCGATCTAAAAGGAAATAGCAGGTGGCATTGTATGGCGTGAGAATATAGAGAAAGAGAAGAATTCTAATCTCTCTCAAATATTATCACATGTATAAAAAACTCCAATCAATTTACATACATTTTTTTTTAATCATCGTATAAAACAAAATATAAACAAACCGTTTGTTTATTAACGGTTTGACTTAACCACAGATTTAATCCTTTTTTAACTACTAGAGCACAGAAAGAACCTTTTACGTATAATAGTGGGTGTTGTTAATGGAAACCGTGGTAAACCTCGTTATACGGAAGATTTTTTGGAGCACCTGCTGTGTCATTCTCCGGCACTGGTAAACGGACGCTACAAAACTTTAGGGTGTGGTTTTTTGGAGTAACTAGAGGCAGCAGCAGAACGGGCAAGGCCAAGACCAAGACCACTTATTAGATCCTGGTCTTGATATTTCATTTGCTGAATTTGATTTGCTATTATGATAGATTTGCTATAACCACGTGGTGCATCAGAACACGGGACATAGAAAATTTCATTTAAATTTTGAAAAGGTCAAATATTATCCCCCAAGTAATTTTATGGAAAAGTTGTATTAGAGTTTTTTGAAGGGGCGTTAAAGTTGTACTTTCATCTAGAATTTCGTTTCATTTGGTATCGGAATTTAAATGATATTTGCAAAAATCTACCTTCAAATTACTAAAATTTTATAATACGGCCCAGAGAAAGCATAATTAATAGATATTTACGATACAAGTGAGTTAACAGCATCATTAAGATACGCGTGTGAAAGTTGCACAACAAGTGCGTAGCACGAGTTGTGTAACCACACAAGTATCTTAATGGAGTTAACTCGCGTGTATTGTACAATATTTTATCTACGTCTAACTATAAAAACACACAATAAATTTTAAAAATATTTTTAACTAAAATAAAACAATAAATATACATTGCAGGTAATTATACATATATCGAGAAACTATGGTTATGGGGGCTCGTTGAATTTGACACTTTATGTCAGTTTAATAATATATTATAATAAATAAGTTTTCATGTTTTTATAATTATTATCAATAGGACAGTTTATTTGTATTTAGTAGGTACCTATTTAGTGCAAAATAAATGTTTTACAAAATATTTTTTTCTCTTTCGTAGTCATCTAAACAAGGAGTGCGGTAATGAAAATGCGTGAGTTAAGAAGCTCTTAACTCACTCAAAATGCGTGAGTTAAGAGCTTCTTAACTCACTGACATAGATAGAGAATAATTAAAATACCAGCAAAATGTGATTTTGTCATTTTCAAATTCGATGTCATATTTTCTTTACATGGATTTGAAGGTACCAAATAGAATAATTTAGTATAAAATATGATTTTTACAACTTCCAAAAAAGGTTAAATGGCCTTTTGGTTAATATAGTTAAATAGCATTTTGCTGGAAATAATATCCCTTCTGCGTTAAATATGTTTGCAGGCCAATCTTGGGACAGACATTACCGAATAATCAACAGTTCAAAGAATAATCCAGAGATTTGGAAAGGAAATGTAAATATGAAGATAAAAATAATGAACAGGAGGAAAAGAATTATTTGATAATTCTTCTCCATTTTGAAGAAAAGAAAACATTGGCTCTGCTGGGGGGAGGCGGCAGGAAAAGACCACATTACTATGCTTCGGACACTTACGAAGGAATTGGGGGGCTTTAGAAAAAGTTATCCATGAAGACCAGGAGATCTGGATTCCAGTGGCTGCTGTCCTGCACAATTCCTTATAATTATAAAAATTTTGCAGGATTTGTTCAAAGGAAACGTAATTGAGCTATATCACACCATTAATTTGTCTGCTAGGTATCTGATCTTTCATTAGTACTAGTTTCAATTAGTATAGTTTTCTAATATAGTTCCTTGAGTTACAAATGTGTATTTTACAATTTTTTGAGTTATATTTTTCTTATTTGAATTATTGTGGATGTATGTGGTATGAGCGAGGCCACGAGAGTGATTGAGTGATGAATAGCAAAGAAATCATACACCGCGAACACTATTTATTCTCAACTCAACTAATTCTTTTGTAGATAGTCATTTTCATTTAGAAAAAAAAATAACCAAACCACTTAAATTATTGGAAACAAAATGTGACATCGAATTTGACAATGATAAAATCATATTTTTGCTGGTATTTTAATTGTAGTTTTCTCTGGGCCGTATTATAAAATTTTAGTATTTTGAACGTAGATTTTTGCAAATATCCTTTAAATGCCTATTCCAAGTAAAAAGAAATTCTAGACGAATATACAACTTTAACCCCTCTTCCCAAAGGCTAATACAACTTTTGCATAAAATCATCTGGGGAGATCTATAAGAAAGATATAATCGAAATTAAAAGAGCAATAACTGTAATAATTAATTTTTAAAATAATGTATTTTAAAATAATCTGTATAAGCTAGAGCACAACACGGGAACATAATTAGTTACCATTTTGAAATGAGCTAGCCAATATTTCAAGTAACGATGAATATGCTTGTAGATTTGCGTTTTAATTATGGTACTCAAATAGTAGTTCTCAACTCAAACAATAGTATCTTGGAATATAATATTTCAGGAAAAGCCAAACAACCGGCAATACCAAATTACAGCAAATAGAGCGATATTAACAATTATTTAGAAATTCCGGCTTCGTATTCGGCAAGGAATCTAATAATAAAAGCATTACAGCTTGTCGGTAGCATCAGCTTTTCATTAAACCGAACAACACGAACTAATAATCTTAAATATATAAAATTTGCGCGACCTAGCCCACCATTACAAGCTAGTGCCGCTCTAAACTCGAGTAGAAAAATATAGAACGTCTGGCGCTGCGCTGCACTACGTACGGAGATCACGTTCCCCATAGCTATTCGCCAAATTTAATTTAAAGGAAAAAATTACGAAATAAAATTAAGGCTATTCCGGCACAAAAAATCCTGCCAGTGAAGGAAAATGGGAAATGCCCCTAGGCTTATTACGTTTCTGTTCTTATTTTATATCTTTCGTTTTATTTCCTTTCTTAACCGTTCTATAAAAAGAATAACATCCAATCGGGGTTAAATAAATTTTACTCAAAAATGAGACCGTCATCCGACAAAAATCTGGTTTTATCCATTTCTTTTTCTTTGGAGGGCTGAGAAAATATTGTGAATAATTATTCGTCTCTCAAAGTTGCTCTGTGAAAGGATCATACTTTCGCACTTTTTTAGTAAATTCATTTCGCTTGTTAATTTTCAAGAAACAAGCTTACGAACGAATCCAATATATTTTTTCATTCATGTATTAGAAACTGAGGCGACATCATCTTTGTTCAGTTTTGCTAGTTTGGTTTCAATTTTTACGGGTTTGTTGTGTTTTCTTAGTTCATTTTATGTTACTTCTTTTATTCACAGTGAATAAATCTAGAAAACATTGTATCAAGACTCGAATATTAGAGAGATTACTGAGAAATACTTCAAACATAGTTATTTGTGGAGTGTGTGATTATTTTAAGACAAATATTTAAATAACAGGTTTTCACTAGTAAATAAGAATAATTGTATACCATAATGTTAGGAGTAGTAAACCAATTAATTTAGAAATTCGTATAGATTTTACTATTTATGTTTTTATTTTTGCATTTATTTACTGATTATCACAAGAAATAGGATACGCCAATTTCACAAATTTTATTAATACGAATTTATTTTGTTTAGTTCAGTTAAATGAAAGGTTGCCTCACTTGGTTAAAAAATGTACATGTGCTGCCAAAATATTATACTGCCAAGCGACTGCCAATGACTGCGAAGAAGACTGTCTATATATGTCTGCCATTTAATTATAGTTGACTGCCATACGACTGTCAGCAATTCCGACTGACAGTCGAATGAATTTGTCTTACTGAAGACATATCTCGAGTTAAATAGAAATAAAATTCAAAGGCTCTTTCTGAAAAATATTACAAACGTCATCTGAAATTAAACAAGTCCACTTTAATTATTAGCATTATTTTTTTAGCGTTAGACTTGAGGATTAACATCAGGAATAAATGATATATACCAAGCTATTTCTAGAGAATTATTCTAGGTATCTTACTAAATATTTTACTAGTATTTCAAATAAATAAAAATTACTAGTATACAATTAATATTTTCATTCTTTTGTTTCTGTTTTAAAGATGGGAAGGAATATTTTTTTGTTAATTGCTAATATTTCAGTTAATGGAAACATTATAATATAATAAGTATGTAGTGCCAATGTCTTTCAAGCATACTTATTTCATGAAGCTTCTGGGCATAGCACTACTAAAAATATGATAATCAGAACATTTATATCTTTTTTGTTTAGTTCCAGAGAGATATTTGTTTAAATCTCAAATTTAACTAGACGATATTAATGCTTTTTCTGCAGACTTTGTAGCAAGGGTCCAAAATATACATTCCCTATAACTAAAAGTCATTAATCGGCATAAGAAGATGTTATGGACAGTAGTCTATAAATTTTTAAAACGGCGTCCAATAAAGAGCTCGTAGCATCTCGTATATAGTTTAAAAGTAGGTACTTAAATGGCTGTATTACAATTTGTTCATATCTGTCGAGATTTTTATTTTCATTAAGGTACTAATAGCTATCAACAACCCTTAAGGTTACGATATCAGTCAGCGGAGTCTAGAAAATTTTTATTTAGTATTTTCTGTTAAATTGTTACTAGTAGTACCGTATGATCGAATAAAAACGGCGTCAGCGATGGCTATGAAATGAAGATCGCTGTCATTTTATATGTAAATTTATATGGGAAATGTCATCGATCGTCATTTCCAAGCCAACTGGACGCCGTTTTTATTCGATCATACGGTACTTATAACTTAAATTAGAAGTTTTGATATAATTTAAATTGATTCCAGAAGATTAATTCTTATATTTAATTTATAATTTATAATAGAGTGTTTTATTTAATGATAATAGAAAGTGTACATGTTTTCATTTAATTTAACGAACATTATGCATAAAGATTATTAGTTAGATAATTGGTTTAACATTTCGCTATGTACTTCTGACACCGGGGAAAATATGTGACATTTGTTACAGAACTGCATACGAGACATTTATTTTCAAATTCATTACCATGAAATTAATATTCATTATTCAGATTCATTAAAGCCCTTTTGATTTATTATAGTTATTTATTTACTGTTCAAAAAGAGCCTAACCGATTGTTTATATATTACGAGTTCTAGAAAATATCTGACGTGAGTCGGCTTATAGACAGAAAGACAGAGAGAACCAATAAGCATCTGAAATATGCATTCGATTGTCGGCGTCGGGTGATTTATATTCAGCCATGTTTATATATGCTAATGTACTAATGGGGCTGGGTGAATTGATAGTAATTGCTACTATATTTTTGTAAGAAAACTAAAGAGTATCCGCTATGACTGTTTTACGGCACATATGAGCCTCATCAAGTAATGAGCAAATTGATAAAATATAAGTGCATGTTAGAGATTTACCATTTTGTGCTCCACTTGTTATTTAAATTAGTGAATTATGTATAGTTTTAACGATTTTAATTGGGTATTATTGTGAGATTTGAATATGGCTGCGTATTGTGCATTATTGCATTATCTACATTTAGATGACCGTTCACTTGAATAATATTTAAATAATTTGATTCAAAAAAAGTATTGTTTTTCCAAGATAGTACACAGTTTACCAATGTTAAAAACACAACTCAATACGATATCTTGCGAATTAACCAACCAATCTCAAAATATATTAATGTAATTAACATAAGAACTCTTAATAATGCATATAGCTTTCGCCTGGTTCATTTCTTCAAAGAGTCAACGATTTTTCGCCACTGGAAAAGAAAAACAAATAAAAAATCGGAAATACGAAATAATCATAGAAAAACACACCACATTCGCAAAGATTCAAACTTGTCAAGATGAAATTCTAACAAAACTGTGACAAAAATGGACTCTTGAAACGAAATATTTAATGTATAAAAATAAAGATAGTATTTGACTCTTAAGTATGATAAAGCTAAAAGAAAATTGAATTTCACTCTCCAATAAAGTAAGAACAATCTTAGGATTGTCTCGGGGTTTTTAACAGGACACTGTGTCCTCAACGAACACCTCAATAGATTGAAGCTAAGAAACAACGGCGAATGCAGATTCTAGGGGAAAATAGCGAAACACCAGAACACCTCATCACTAAGTGCGCCAGCGCCGTGACGACAACCATTCATGCTTTGGTACGACTTATATCGGAGATGGAGAACTAGTCTTTGTGAAGCCGATTCAGATACTTGCATTTGTCAAAGCTCTGATACTGTATGATGGCTTATATTATAACTCAAGAAAGAGACACAAGTAAGGTCCCGGTGATTAACCCTCCACCCAAACATTCTTCGTTCTATATATATATATATATATATATATATATATATATATATATATATATATATATATATATATATATATATATATATAAAGGATTCTACAGCTCTGGCTGCCTTCCTTCCATCAACCGGGTCCTCCATTCGTCTCGATCATCCCATGTTCCCTCTCGTAGTCCTCTCCGATGCATAGACTCGTCCACTTCATCTCGCCATGATCTTCTTGGCCGCCCTCGCTTTCTTCTTCCAATCGGGCTCCACTCTGTCACTCTGTTAATCCATCTATTTTCCGCCCTTCTAACATGACCGTACCATACATACTTCTGCTGCATATGTCATGATACTCTGAATAATTGTTTCATATATCAATGTTTTAGTCTTTTTCCTGATATTTCTATCCCAGATAACGGCTGACATTTATATCTTCTTCCGTAGTTGCGTTTTTCGATAGTGTAAATCCCAGGTATTTAAAGTTATTGGTTCCCTTTATTTCCAGGTGGTCTTCTATTTGTAAATCAGCTGTATCTTCCTCTGTTGTCATGTACATGGTTTTCTTCAGGTTTATTTCTAGTCCTACTTTTTCATACTCTTCATTTAGCTTCCTGAGCATATAACTTAGATCTTCCTCATCCTGGGCCATCACCACCTGGTCATCTGCAAAGCAGAGCGTGTAAAGATCTTCATTTCTTAGAGGGATTCCCATACCTTCACATTTGCGTTTCCAGGTTGTCAGTGCATGTTCCAGAAATATTTTAAATAATGTTGGCGATGTTGGACATCCCTGGAGCAGCCCCTTCGATGTTGTTAAGCTGTTTACTATCTTGTTCCCTACTTTTATGTGTATTTTGTTGTTCCTATATAAAGTCTTCATTGCATTTGTGAGTGTTATCGGTATGTCCAGTCTTTCCATCGCTTTCCATAGTTCTTTCCTGGGTACAGTGTCATAGGCCTTCTTTAAATCGATGAATGCTAAGTGTACTGGTTTGTTCTTTGCTTTTTTTTTTCTCCAATAATTGTTGGATCGTGTAAATATGATCTATGCATGATCTCCCTGCTGTAAAACCTGCTTGTTCTTCTCCGATTTTTCCTTGTATGTTCTGTTCTAATTTGTCTCTCAGTACTCTACCATATAGCCTCCCCATGGTTGCTATGACACTGATCCCTCGATAGTTATCGCACTGTCTTCTATCTCCTTTTTTGAAAATCGATGTTAGCTGTGCTTCCTTCCATTCGTCTGGTATGTTATGTCCATTTATTGCTTTCCCAAACATTCCATGTATGATTCTGAATAATTTTTCTGTGCCGCATTTTATGAGCTCTGGTGCGATGTCCCCTGGTCCTCCTGCTTTTTTGTTTTTATTGTTTTAATTGCCTTTCGTATATCTTCTATTGTTATAGGTATATGTTGTGCTCTAGGTTGTCCCTCTTCTTCTTGTCTTTCCTCTATAAATTTTTGTCTTGTTTCCGTGAGTAAATCTTTGTAGTGATCTTTCCACTTCTCAGGTTCAATGTATGATATGTATGATCTTTCTTTCCTATCGGATCTCAATTCCTTAATCACTCTCCATGCTTCTGATCTTCTAGCTCCACCGATATATTGGTCCAAGTTCTGGCAGCCCAATTTTCGTTTTTCTCTCTGTTTACAATCCCTTTAACGTCTCTGTTTTTTTTTCTCTATATTTTTTGTAGTCATCTTCATTCCTGGTACTCAGCCATTTATTGTACAGTTGTTTTTTACATTTAATTTCGTTAATCGTCGTTTCACTAAGATTGTATTCGAAAGGTCGTTGTTTTCCTTCTACTTCTCCGAGGGCTTCCATCCCTGCCTGTAGCATACTTTCTTTGATGTGCTGGTATGTGTCTTCCATGTTATCATCGTATCTAAATTCTATGAGTTTCTGGTCAAGTCTTGTTTGGTATAGATGTCGTGTGGATTCATCCTGTAATAATTGTATTTTTAGTGGTTTTCTGTTTCTTCGTTCTACTCTGCAATAATTTATTAAGTCAACACAAAGAATATCTTTTTTTAGATGCATAATTTACCAGTTTATTTATTTTACCGCAGGTAATCTTTACTGATTTTCGAAAGCGAAAAATACCTTCGAAAAGAATAACCCCAAAACAAAGATGTCGCTATAAATCCTTCCACAATTTATGCTGACGAGAACGAGCGAATCGCAAATAATTGCCTTAATATTTCCGCAAAACGAATTAAAGAAGTTTTACGAGATGTTTTCCATGTCGGCGATAACGCGCCGCGCCGTAGCCCTTTTGTTTCGGCAGGGCCGCAATATTTTCCCGTCCTCAGTTTGATTTGTTTCCCCTTTTTAGCCATAAATCCGTACGGCATGATTTACCCTCGAAAAATATGATTAAAAACTCTTATCTTTAATCTCCGGAGCCGTTCCCATATTCCGGAGCGTTGCGCCTGGATCCGGAGCAACGGAATTGCGTAAGCGCGTCCCTGATTATCTCGATGGTAGAGGACGGCGCCCCATCTGGGATTTGGTTTGCCTTAATTTCGTTTCAAAGCCGAAGACTTAGAAGACGTCTTAAACGCTTTATCTGCGGATAGGAGCAAGGCTAATTGTTCTGATAATTCTTCTTAGAAAGTTTACCAAATTATGGGAAGGAAAAGGATACATGGAATTGTATCCTTTTATTTATTGTGCCCTTTTCGATTGGAATAAATATAATTCTTCTGATAACTCTTATAGGTACGACGTTGGCAAAAATTACCAGATTTTCGGAAATAAATGCCATTTTTAGAAACAATAGTAATTTAAAGTGTCCAATAATCTCCAAAACTAAAACATGTGTAGCAAAATAAAACACCAATTCACCACAATATCCCAAAACACATTTAACTTTGCACTGGACGCGCGTTTTGCTAATCATATTAGCATCATTAGCTGATGATTAAACTCATTAAAACTAAACTAATATCTACAAATTGAGCGTTTATATACTCGCTCAATTGGCACCGAGTAGGCGTGGCAAAATCTAGTCAAGCGATTCAAAACCAACCGAGCGTAAATTACCGAATACTAGAGCAGTATGAAAAGAGATCTTGAATGAATTGGACCACTGTTTCTGTTCATACTATATATACACTTATTAATTTTGACGCTCTCATGTGCATCTATTTGCCGGTAACTTGAGACTTGTTTTATTAATTTTAAAGTATTAATATCTATGTAATATTCTTTAGCAACGATATGTTGAGCAACGCAAAATTTATCCGGTCTACCATATCTTATCTGAGCCATATGTTCTTTAAATCTAGTTAATACTGATCTAGTTCTCCAACATATTTCTGATTGCAATCTTTACATGAAATTTTATAAATGCCCGACCTTTCCAGTGGAGGTGTTTCTTCTCTGTTTACAATTTAAAAGCCATTTTTATGGCATTCAAATCACATCTGTATTTTCATAGTCGTTCATACATTTCAGGCAGTATATATCATTTGATTTGTTTCCTCATTTTAACTGATAAATCCATTCGGCATGATTTCCACTCAAAAAATATGATTAAAAACTTTTATCTTTAATCTCCGGAGCCGTTCCCATATTGCGGAGCAACGTTTTCCGGGGGAATGTGCAAGGGTCCGTTATTATCTGGATAGTAGAATGACGCCCCTCTAGAGTTTGGTGTCCCTTAATTCCGTTTTAAAGCCTCAAAACTTAAAAGACGTTTTAAAACCTTTATCTGGAGAGTGGATAAAAGCTAATCGTTCTGATAATCGTTTTTACAAGGCTTGCAAAATATCTAATTTTTAAAAAGAAAAGAATATATCGAGACCTGTGTTTTTATAATGTAATAATCCTGGGAGCAAATTTTGATATTATTAGTTTTAAAGAAATAATTTTGAATAAATATAAAACACTTTGAACACTGCTGCTAGTACGGTAGATAATAATATCGAATATATAGGACGGAAATTATACGACAAATACGGAGCTTAAAAATATGCACCATTTAGATAAATAACACAAAAATTCCGTCAAACCTATTTCAATTTAACAATGAAAAAAATGCCAAAAAGTAAATATGCAAATAATATTTTATTACGCGGACGACGCCGACGCAGTATTAATTAGATGACAGAGAAGACGATTCGCAAAGGCATCAGTTTAACATAAGTGAGAAAGACAACAAAAAGTTTAAAATTACCAGCGACAAAAACTAAATGGGGATGACTAAATCCTGAACACCTCTGTTGTACAATTATACACGAAATGAAGTTCAAATATCTAGGCATAGAAATATCCGGTTTCGCAGATATTGCAGCAGAGGTGAGGTAAACAGGCCTAAAAGTAGCAAGAACAGCCTGAATGTCTCATCATTTGGAACAATAAACATACATATAACAAACATATAAGAGCAGAAACCAGGCCAGAAACTTCAAAAGCAAAGCAAATACTTAAAACAAAAGAGATGGAAGTAATACGCAAAATAACTGGAAAGACACTAACTGGATCGAAGAAGGAACATGGGTATCAAAACAACGTGTAAAGTCGATAACACGAATGAGTAAATATTGCGAAATATGGAACGAATACATCAGCCGCATGACCGATGATAGAATAATAAAGATCACAATGGTATCACCATGTCTCAAGCGTATCAGTCCTTCAAAAAGCTAGCTGCGAAAGCTTTGAATTCATGATTAATTAATCCCCCTTAAGATGGGCTGGTCACGTATGCAACATGCAAGAATACCGCCTACCGAAATCTCTTCTTTACGGTGAGCTTGAAGAGGGTAAGAGGAAACCGGTTGGACAACTCAAAACATAAAAGGATATTTTCCATGAAAACTTAAAGGAATAAGCATGCTGAATCAGTAGGAGGAAGCAGCGCACAATATAACGCAATGGGGAAGAATTGTAAACTCAGTTAACAACGACAACCAAAAAGTAAAGAGACAACAAAGTAATTAGATTTTTGAATGTCCGGAGTGCAGAAGAGAGATCGCATCAAGTATCGGGCTTTTCAGTCACAGAAAAGCTCATGAAGGAAAACGCCTTGCGTAACCATCATCTGATGCGGTCAAATACTCGTCAGCGAGTAATGGCAGTAAGTAAAGATCACAAGGGACGCAATCACTAATACGAACGCAGGAGCATTGGAAGACCCCAGAAATGGTTGAACAACATTCTAATAGATTGAAATCGCCTCCTTAGGGGTAACAAAGAAGAAGGAGAAAAAGAAGTCCTTTTTTTCGAATCAAGAGGAAACATTAAGGGAATGTAAACATTCCTCTTATTCTGCGTATTTTCGAAAGAATTTTCTCGTTTGATTACGCTTCTTCTTCTTCTTTCCATGCCGTCTTCTCATAGAAGGTTGGCGACCACTTTTCTAAATTCTTCTCTGTCTTTTGCAACATGGAACAATTCTCCAACGCCAAGATTTGTCCACTCTCTAATGTTTCGGAGCCAGGATTTTTTCTTTCTGCCGATACCCTGATTTACGCTTACTATCCATCAATTACTTCTCTTCCCACTCCCCCCTTCTAAAGAGTTTCTACCTATCCACCTAGGGCGCCAATTCAATCAATTATAGTCGCATTAAAGCGAGGTGCGGCGGCAGGTTTTATATGGTAATGTCGGTGACCAGTCTTAATTGACCGCCGGCCATGTTGCTAATGGCCATTTTAATTCGTGCGGTGTCGGGCCGTCGCAGGGCACAGAGGGCAGAAAAATTAGACCCTGTCCACAGAGAACCTCTCCGCACACACGTGCAGCAAGAGCAAGTGGAAAATGAGATTAAGTCCGGCTGACTGACGGCTTTTAGGACGTTGAAAAAACGGAAACGATTTGCCGCCCCCGCAATTTGCATTTGCATGATTAAGGGTTGGTCAAGGCGTTGCTTTAGATCTGTAGCGATAACGTCACAGGTGGAAAACTTAATTTGGCGATATGTAATTGGGCGTTAGACGAAAATGTGACGTTTGATGGCAGGTACGTATAATTAAAGACACGTAATGGCATTTCGATTTCATAGAATTTAATATACTTCTAGATTAGGTAAAAAGAAAAAGCGTTTCTTGAAAAATTATTGGGTATTTTGCCACTGAAACTAAAAAATAAATTTGTTTTTTTTTTGCAAAATGTCACTGCGTAGGTTACAAAAGAAAACCATCCTGTCCGTAGCTTTTTACTCTTAAACAAATTGTTTAGGGAGATTATCGAAAAGGGGATCAAAGAAACACTATTTAAACACTTTAAATGTATACCAGATCAGCGACAGGTGAAAAAGTTTCATATACGATTCTGATTAATATTTATAAATGTAATGTTGATTGAACATCGACACATGCTTGAGTATTATATTTATTTTTATTTGGTTGTATTAAAAAACCCTCCAAAAATTTCTAACTTTATATTACCTCTTTTTAGAAATATCGCAGATTATTAGTATTCTAAAATGCCTATTACTCTAATGAAACAAATACAATAACACCCTAACATGTCAATTATCTGATAATTAACCCGTGGCATCATCAATTCCTATGAAATGCCACCTCCATTCAATTTTCAATCAGAATTAATGGAACATCAAACCAGAAACGATTGGGTCCCCGACAAGGCGTTTTCCCGCCATAACGCTTCCGGAACTGCCCTTCCCCCTTCCTATTCATTGCTCCCTCTCCCATTTCTCTGACTGATAAGCGCCCTCTCGCCGGATTCTCCCGGTATTAACTTTAGTCACGTATCTGACCATTCGCGACGTTGCTCTGTCCACTCTATTAGCCATATCAAGGGGTCGAATGGGCCTGGAGAATGCCGCGGTTTTCCGTATGATAGTATTCGATTTCCGTTGAAGAGTAAAGTAATTAAAGTATCTCTCTGAAAATTGTGGTGCCTAATGGTTTACTAAGGCTACATTTTTTTTTTCTTTTAAGGATTATTTTGATGTGACTTTCTTTCTAAAATAGTCTGCACTACCTGGCACTAACTATTTAAAAAAGAATTAAATTTAGAGATAGAAAATTATACTTCAAATACTGAATTCGTTACATCGGAAACATGCTCGCTCTGCTGTCTTCACTTACTATCCA
Source organism: Sitophilus oryzae (assembly GCF_002938485.1). NCBI lineage: Eukaryota > Metazoa > Arthropoda > Insecta > Coleoptera > Curculionidae > Sitophilus > Sitophilus oryzae. The sequence continues at coordinate 1,003,499 of NW_022146345.1, read as the reverse complement.
CTGACTGTGTCTTACTTATCAACTGACTATTAACTGTCTATTGACTCTCCTCGTTGAATATTTCTACTGCCGATGTATGCAACAAACTATATCTTGAATTATCACGTTACATCGACCTGATTTTAATTGTTTTAATTAATAATGTTTTATAATAAACATTATAAAGGTCATCTATTCTTGATACCAATTGAACTTTTAGTTAAGTAATCGAGGGTGCGATTTTTAAATTTATTGTTGCCAACCATGAACATATTCGGCGCCGGGCTGACTAACCGAACCGTATAACACAAAAATAAAAATCGTATAACCGTATCCTCGAAAATGTATGGCCAAGAAAAGTTGAACCAATGATCCTACACGCTTTTCTTCATTTGAAAAAATCATATTTACAATCTTTGTTTATTTTAATTTACAAAGTTTGGATGTGACATCTTCACATTTCTGAGAGCAACGGCGATTGAACTTGTTTCCATGGCTAACTAAGTGAAATTGTTTGAAAATGATAAGATTTGGTTACAACTCAGTAATTTTTCAAAGAAAACATATTATAGCTTATATCTCTAATAAGCTTAAAAAATGACGCTTTTAAAAAAACATATACTTGTGTCATATCTCAAAAATGACAGGCTTTAGAAAAAAAACAGAAGATACAATCTCATTAAGGATGTGATTATCTACAGCTTTTATCTGAAAACTTTTTGTCTAAAATAGATTATAATGGAATTAGGGACAATTTTTAAAATAGCCAAAATTTGTTTTTTTTTAAATATTTAGTAAGCCATGAACTTTTTTCAAAAATCTGAAAGGCGCATATTTATGACCCCACAAAACTGCAATTCTCTCCCCATTTAACCGACTCTCTATCTCCAGTAGTTTCCGAGATACCCATAGAGAACATCGTAGGAAACTCACCCTGTATTTATAATTAATTTATTTTTGTTTCCTAAAATATTTTGATTAAAAGAAAATATGTAAAAGTGGACAACACTGTGTCGGTCAAGCTTAATCACGTGAGTAAAAGTTTATTTGATATGAACTATAGGTCGACGTATACGTAAACAATTCCCTTGGGTTTACATCAAATTGGCCCTTACTGAAATATGATTTTTCCCAAGTTTGACAATATTGATAGCATTAAGTAAAATACGGAAATTTGTAGACATTTTCAGCTAGTACCAGAGAGTGAAAAACATTTTAACAAAAAACATTCGGCTTTATATCTATGTAAGATCCCAAATTATTTTTTATCAACGGTCGATTTAAAAAACGGAATATAAACGTAAATTAGACGACGAATTTCTAAGCATATCCGACTTTTTTTAAAGAATGCTGGTTACACGATACCAGCCAAAAGATATGTCTAGATGTTATATAGTCGAATGTTTCCAATTCTATCTCCGCAGTTTAATTGTTCGTAGCCGACCCCTTTATTTCTTTCAATTTAAAAGCTTTTGCATTTCGTCTTAGGAACCAACCGCTTTTCCAGTAATTTATTGCCCGGTTAAGACAAAAATTGTTTTCTCCGCCAGAGGGCACTGGCTCGAACAGAACGCTTCTTTTTTCTGGGGGCAAAGAGCAGCGCCCCCTTTTTTCAGACAATCGCTTAATTTCTAACCGAGCGTAAAAAATCTTTCAATTTAAACCTTTTTTTTCGTTTCCTCGTCTACCAAAGTTAACTGAAACTCCCTTTAACTTGAAATGTCTTAATTATGTTTTTATAAATTTTATTTTTTGCCTTTGTAAAATGTTATAAAATTAAACTGAATGATAGAGAGATAGAGAATAAGTTGTTGAAATAGAAAATTGTAGAACCTCTAAACTTCTAAACAATGAATGAATTTGATTTTTAAGTTCACTTATTCCTTGCCTCAATTAAGTGATCTAATTTCCTAAACCAACAAAAACCACTTAATGTCCAAAGCAATTCTCTAGCTTTTGCTGATAGAGAAGTATATTTAACCATTGACATTCTTTGACTTTTATTAGATAAAGATAACATTTCATTAGGTAAAGATGGCTGTCAGGACGTCAACGCTTAAATAGCCATGCCTGAATTAGAGACAAAAAGATTTCTTAATAAAAGAAACATTAATGAAATGTCAAATTGATATTTTTATGTAAAAAACTACTAAAAATAAAAATATATAATTCTGGCGCAGCGGTAAATATGTACGCTGATTCCCGAAATTACATAGAAATTAGTTTATGCATTTTAAAGTTACTGTGAGTGTACCAAAATGACACAAACTTACCATAATACACGAAAGCACTTTATTTCAAACGCTGGATCATGGCTGGATTGTCAAAAGTCTCAAAATAAATTGTATTGAATTTGCTAATTTTTATTAGGTCTTTTTTGTGTGCATCTTATTTTTATAGTGGATATCAACTAGTATTGGATGTTGAAATATAAATTTCCATAGGCTTTTCCAGTCTGCAGCTATGTGAACCAACATTTCCGATTTTTTGCAAGCCTGTCCACTCGATGATATTGTAAGTGACATCATGTCTCAATTGCATTAATCGTTCTTCAATGTCCTTCTGTATCTTGAGCCACTAGAGAAGCTTTTTGTAAACCGTGGCCAATGCTTTCTATATATTGGTTTACCCAGCACGCCGGAGGTCGTTTGCCATTAAAATTTCCTTCGAAGATGAGTTTTTCCACTTCAACTCTTATTCACGAAATGTGTCCAAAGTACCTAAAGTATGACTGGTTTATTTTGGTTGAAAGTCGTGTGATCACTTTCAATGCTTGAAATTGAAACGTTGCGCGTTGGTCCGTAGTTCTGTATTTAAAATTCACAGAATTCTTCTGTAGGTCCACATTTCGAAAGCATCTATTTTTCTTCGATCTGCAGTTTTCAGGGTTCATGTCTCAGATGTATAGGTAGAAATAGAAAGAATCTAGGATACTGCAGAGTATTTCTAACTAAGATTGAAAGGAAACAAACTCCAATTATTAATTCATTTCCTCGTGCAGTTTTAATCATCTGCTGATGATGCTAACATAGTTTAGTTTGGTTTGGTTTTGAAACGCGCGTCCAATGCAAAAGTAAAGTGTTTTAGTGTATTATGGTGAATTAGTGTTTTATGTTGCTCTTTTTCTCTTACATACCCCGTTAACCAAGAGACAAATTATTATTCACTGACTTCAAACAGTCATTACAAAATAGATTTATAAAATGTATACCTCTATTAGTATAATATCAATAATAAAATTATATAAGAATTCTTGCCACTTAACTGCTGATATAGAAATTTAATTCTACGCTGTCTTTGTCATAATGTGGATCAACCTGCTCTCACTACCGGTTTCGGAGCCCTACTCCATCATCAGGTGAGCTTGGGCAGATCCACAAAATGACAACCACAGCGCAGAGTAGTTAATTCTGACTTGTCGGAAAGTATCGGTTAGATATTAAGTCCCGAACGGGAGATAGCGGCCTGCGAGCAATGGTAGTACTTTCGTACCACCGAGACGCAACTATCGATAGCAAAAGGATGGTAAAAGGTTTTTTTTCAGGCAAGCCAAATTATAAAATAGAGTAGTTAATTCCGACTTGTCGGAAAGGTTAGGTTAGGTTAGTTAGAAAGTATCGGTTAGATATAAGTCCCAAACGGGATATAGCGGCCTGCATGCAATGGTAGTACTTTCATACCACCGAGGCGCAACTATCATAGTCTAACCGATATTTTCCGACAAGTCGGAATGAACTACTCTGCGCTGTGGTTGTCATTTTGTGGATCTGCCCTAGCTCACCTGATGATGGAGTAGGGCTCCAAAACCGGTAGTGAGGGCTAGTTGATCCACGTTATGACGAACACAGCGTAGAATTAAATTTCTATATCAGCAGTTAAGTGGCAAGAATTCTTATATAATTTTATTATATACCTATACTGCAAGAAATTTGTTTTCTATTTAATATATCAATTTGATATATTATGTTTTTTTTTCTTTGCCTATCCATTTGGAGGATCAGTTTATGATTGATATTCAAAGTTGTAAAAATAAGTAATCTATCGCATAAACTTTTCCTATTCGAAACTCTTTTTTGTGCAGTTTGAAAGCTCTTGTTCGGTATTTTACAAAAATAAATAGATATCGAATTAGGTATAGGGCGCTGTGTCGTACGGAGCCAGAAGAAAGCCGGCGTTGAAACCGGCGACGGGTGCAATAAATCACGGGATTATTATATTTTTCTTGACTGGCGCTACTCTATAATGTGGCGGTAATGTTATAGTTTAGTATATTTGCATCGTATATTTTCATAATCCTTGTGAAAAATGGTCGATATTTATCACCGAGTCGTATATTATATATTTATTTCGTTTTGAAAACGTAAATTCTACCATTATCGCGTTTTGCAGTTATGCGCCAGAACCTTGCCTTAGAAGGCATATAAAACAAATTAAATAGGTCACATATCCTTATATAAAAAAAAAACTAAATATACAGAGAGGCTTAGCAAGAGTCTTGGATCGATATTTATATGCCTTCGATTGAAGTGGTAGAGGTATGATATATACATATCTTTAGAAACATTCTTGCCATTCTCTCTGTTAGGTGCATTGTAAAGTCATTGAACTCATTTTCTTTATGTTTTTAAGCGTCTAGAAGAGCTAAAAGATTTGGTAATTTTGATGCCACCTTAACTTTATTTACCTTCCTGGGGAGAGAGGTCCAGCTGTCTATTCATCTATTGGTTTGTCTTTTTATCGATCGTTGTGTTCTTGGTTTTCTCTTCTTAGCGATGTATATCAGTGTGTCCTGGTTCATCCTACATGGTTTCACCAATATCTCCTCCCCATCTAACTGTATCTTCCATCTTGCAGGTTATCTTATTTCACACCCTGTTGTCTTTCTGGTGATGGTTTTTAGAGTTTTTATTATCTGCTGTTCATAAAATTCTTATTGTTTTATTTTTATCGGTTCAAGTCTTGATACTATAAGTTAGTACCGATAGGATGCAGGTTTTGTATATTTTCCTACTTTTCCTGGGGGTTTTGTTAGGTGAGTCTAAGGCTACCCGATATTAGTGAGGCTTTGTTAACTTGTGATTTTAGGTCGTTAATCGGGTTGTTACTGTATGATGTGTCCTATACCTGTTCAATGGTATCATTTACCATAGCTGCAACCATTTTTTCTCATCTGAAACCGTAATAAGATGGCTAGGTCTCTTCCAAGAAATGAAAATAATCCAATTGGGTGTATTGTGGTTAACTAGTTCATTTTTATTTTGGTCTTTTTTGTGAATTTTATATATCGTTTAATATTAGTAGCAAAATATTAAAACACTTAATAATGAAAAGATATATTTTGTATATTTAAAAATATTTCAAAAGTTTAAAATAAATAAAGCATTATACGTATCAGTATATCCTTTAAATTATTGTTGTTAAGATATTCAGCTTTAGCTAACCACACTCTTGTTCAATATGTTGTTTCAATGAATATATCCGTAAAAATCTCTAGGAAGGAGATAATAATCTTAATAATCTTACGTTGCAGTTGTTGATTTATTCTACATGAATGTAAATGCCTTTATTAGAATAGATATTAATTTATGCTAATGAACGTAGGTTTCACAGGAAATTTCACCCACTGGATTATTGAACGAAAATGTTTAATGCAAGTTAATTTTGCATACAATGTGACCTATTTATTTGATAAAAAATTAAAAGATCATAAATCAAGTGAGATCAAAACAAAGATAGAAAAAATATAGTTAATTTGATTAACATATATACCAAGTTTAAACCAAAAATAATTATTGTATTAGATTTATATCTTAAATTATACAATATTGAAATGTGTAAAATGAGTGGAAATTGTGTTTATGTTATGTGTGTTAATGTTTGAAAATTTAATTTTTAACTGTATATATATTTGCTTGTATTGTATACGAGTATGTCAAAAATAATTATTTGACAATTATTTAAGAAAGATACAATAACGAACGAAATGACCTATCAAACAAAGAATGGACTATATATTTACTAAGTCAAGTCATTCTATTGCGACAGGGACCGTTTTTACAGAAGGCATCCAAAAAATTACTTAAAATGTGTAATTTTGACACCTAGGCATAAAGTTATAGCATTTTTACGCCTACGCTACAAAAAGTATGAAAATATGTTATTAAACTGACATAAATTGTCAAATTCAACGAATGTCGCCATAGTTTCTCGATATATTACTTACAAGGTATTACTTTTAAATCTTTTTATATTATTGTTTAAAAAATTATTGTTGACGTTTTAAAAAAATACCATAACCTATTGGGAGTGAGAAAAATGACTTTGTGCCTCGTCTGTAATGTCACACGTACATCCTCGCCACGTAGTAGTATTTTTTATTATTGCTCCTAAGAAAACAATATAATTATTTTTGAATTAAAATTACAACAACTGTCGCTATCAAGTGTTTCTTCGTTGGCCAAAGTTTAAATAGTTTTCAAATAGGAATAAGGTATAAATCTTGAGATATACACTTCTAACAATATAATCAAGTTTTCCAAAACTACACGCTTGTAGCCCAGTTAGACAGATCCTCCTCTTAAAAAATCAAACGTCCCGGATTTCAATATCCCCGGAATGTCTTAACAATTAACTACGGCACGATGTTACCTTAGAGGCGAATTAGACTGGAATTACAAGGGAGCAATGTTGAACTAAGAACATTTCCAACTAAGCCTACGAAATACGTATTGTCAAGGGGAATCTACACAGTATTTACCGTAATATTTTGGGGAAGCTTGTACTGTGAGAAGGAGCAGTTACGCATTGCGAGATGGCAGACGTCATATTTTAATCTACCAGGATATATTTCTTAGATAACTTGAAAGGTGTATAGTTTCTGACGTAGGGTTGTGAAGCTAATAGGTGATATTAAGAAAGTAATCGTCATTACTCCAGCACATATTTTTATTTTACTTGAAAATAAAATAGTAGAAATTACTTGAACATTGTTGAAGTTGTACTTTTTCATGATCAATACCGGATGGTATATTATTATTTCCGTTAATGAATTATTAAATTCCATACGATCGAAAAAAAAAACGGCGTCAATGTTGGCTTCAAAAACACGATCGACATTGTTAATGTAAAATTATACAGGGTGAGTCTCAAATAAGTGCAAATATTTTCAGGGGTGGTATATTTCGACCCCAGTAACACGTCTATGAGAAAATGTTGAAAGTCGTGGATTATCTTTTAATTGCCTTGTATATTTTTCGAAAACTTTTTAGAACTGCCTGTTCACCGCTAATTTTCCCACGGTATAATTTCTTAATCTCTGATATTACCATAGTTATGGCTTTACTCCATGGTTACGGCACTAAAAGGGATACAAATAAAGAAAAAATCCGGTGGCTCCCAAAATTAAAAAAAAATATTTATTTTTTAAATTTTCAAACTTAAATAAGTCGGATATTTTGGACTTATCTGAAAAATGGTAGAGATAAAATATGTTTCTTTTATCGAAATCTACCAGCACTGAAAATATTTGCACTTATTTAATACTCACCCTGTATAGTGAATATTATTTATCGCTATTTTTAAGCCAACATATCGCCTTTTTCTGCATAAATTTTCTATTTTTTTTAATATATTTTTTTTATCTATCTAATTTCTACATACAGTGTGTTCACGGATTGACTCCCAAAGAGGGAAAACTTTTTTATTCGTGGGTTTATGAAAAAAAGTTATTCTTCATAAAAACTCCTGCTTGAGCTTAAACGACCAACAGGCATATTATTTTTACAAATGTATATACCGAGTGTTAAAAAGTTGAAAAAATATGGAAAACGCTAAGAAAAAAGTACTTGTATATGTAAAAATACGATGAAAAGTTATTAATAAAAGTTCTAGGGATTGAAAAACTACACCACGTTACTAAATTTTATCTCACTACCTAAATGTACAGGAATTGGTAAAAGATTCCTCTCCATATAAAATATCATTTACTCTAAATTAACTTAATTTTTTTGAATAACATTTAAATCCTTGTTTACCTTTACACAATTTCATTACTTCCCTTTTTTAAATTAACCAATGGAGGCTATAAAATAAAACTCGTACGCGATTAATTATTAAACTTTTTTTTTTAGAAAACTAATGAAAAATAATAAAATAATGTTGCAAACAAATAATAGATATTAAAGGCAGGTTGTAGCAGGTGTTATTCAAAAAAAATTCAGTTAATTTAGAGTAAATGGTATTTTATATGGAGAGGAATATTTTACCAATCCCTGTACATTTAGGTAGTGAGATAAAATTTGGTAACGTGGTGTAGTTTTTCAATCCCTAGAACTTTTATTAATAACTTTTCATAGTATTTTTACATATACAAGTACTTTGTTCTTAGCGTTTTCCATATTTTTTAAACTTTTTAACACTCGGTATATACATTTGTAAAAATAATATACCTGTTGGTCGTTTAAGCTCAAGCAGGAGTTTTTATGAAGAATAACTTTTTTTCATAAACCCACGAATAAAAAAGTTTTCCCTCTTTGGGAGTCAATCCGTGGACACACTGTATATTCTACAAGAATTTGTTCTACAAGATTCTTTAGTTCTATTGATTTATGAATCCTTCTTCATCCGAATAACAGTATAACTGTTTTTATTCTAATTATAGTATTGTGACCTATACAGAGCGTAGACGTCTAGGCAGTTATATTTGATGTATGCCATCAGAGTATTACAAGTATGTTGGACATGACAGTTGGCTTTAAAAAGACGATCGTTGCCATTCATATATAATTTTACATATAAATTGACAAAGATCTTACTTTAGGCTTTGTAGAATGTACAAGTAGTATGAGGGGGGAGGTTAATCACCGCGACCTTAAGGATCTATTGTATCCCCTTTCGTGAGTTATAGCTCATGTTGAGTTATAGCATCCGGCATCGTTATACGTCTTGGTGTAATTCCTTGGCCACGACACTACAGTCTGGGACAAGACAATGAGATGCTCCTTAAACTCAGCCAAAGTATCAGAGGGGAGCAAAGTGCTAACTAGGAGCTTCCCCACCAACCGACAAGGTCTCGCATCTCCTAGATGAAGTGCGTTAGCCTTTAGTTAGTTCATTCATTTTTTGAAAATTGATGAACACATGATTCTTTTTCAATAAGCGTCACCTAGATATTTTGGAGATATATTTTTTTTATTATGCTAGTTGGACCAAATATGCTAAAACAAAAATATTTATTTAGTGAAAAGCAAAAAGTGGATATTTTAAAATAACTGGCAAAAAATACTAGTCTATTTAATAGTTTTATGAGTAATACTGTTTAAACATACATTTTTTTTGGTAAATAGACGCAAATATTTGTTTTATTAACTCGATGTCTTCAATCGGATACGGAACTTTCTGATTTTCGTAAATTGTCTCTCTATATCGAAAAAAAAAAATTACCATATGAGCTTTTGGATTTAGAGCGGATATGGCCTATTGCGGACGATACAAACTGGTTATTGTTTAGTGAAATTTTACGTCCTGTTTGATTTTTTACTGCCAATCCGTCGATGTATAGGGCCGATAGCGACAATATCGGATAATGTACGACAATAAAAGCATTGTCCGTCGGGGAATGAAATTTATTAAAAATTTATTGTTGTATTACTGAAAAACGGTGGAATTTTTAAATTTTGATTTTTGTAAGCTGATAATATTTTGATGTACTCAACAATTTTTTATAAAAAAAACGCTTCAATATAGAGTACCTCAAAATACAATTCGATCGAAAAACTGCTACTTAGAGTTGACTTGGAAATGGGAACTGCTGTGATTTTATTTGTAAATTTATATGGTGAATGTCATAGATTTTTATTTCCAAGCCTACTTTATGGCGTTTTTTTTATCATAGGTTTTATTTTGATTGACATATAGCAAAGTAATAATTTCACTAGGGGCAATTCTTTAATAAAATATATTACATATTCCACTTAATTTTTTAATATTCTTATTTTTTCAAATTTTGATATCCAATTTATAAGCTATTTTGGACTAGGTAAAGAATCTGTTTTGATATCTTCGATATAATATCTTCGCAGACTGGCATTGTTTCTAAAAGTGCGTATTCACTGAAAAAGTTGATGCCTTGTGTGTGACTAAGTGGATGTTCTTGATACTAAAATTCAGATTCTTGCGCATATATCGTATGTCCCGTGATTCTTTTTGCAAGAGGAAAAACTTTTTTATTATTGACATTTTTAGAAAAATGCGTTCTTTATAAAATGTTTTGCTTGTTCTAAAATGGTTAATCCCGTTTATACTTTTTACAAATTCTCATAGCGTTTTAGAGAAAATTAAAAAAATACTGAATATATGGTTGAATTTTTACTAATTTTTAGTAATACGACGTTAATCAAAATTATTAACAATCATCTATCAAAGAATGAAAACAAAATTATATTACCATAAAAGCTTGTTTTCATTTTTAGGATTATAGACAAATCTATGATTTAGGATCTAATGATAATAGGATATTTTTTTTAAATAATCTTTAAAACGGTATGGAAATTTGGAAAAGTGTAAACGGAATGAACCATTTTAGAACAAACAAATTTTTTTATTAAGAATGAATTTTCCTCTTAATGTCAATAATAATAAGTTTTCCTCTCGTCAAGACAATCCGGGACGTACCGTAGATCACCTTGAATTTTTTGCAGTGCTGCTCCTTATTAATTATTTGGCTAACCACAAAATCATTTGCTGATTGCTTCATAATCATATATTATGTTCTGCTATACGGTCTACCATAGTGTCGCGTATTGATTCATAGTTCTGATATTTAGAGTATTGGAAACTGTTTCGCCAATATAAGCTACCATTTATTCTATGTCTGTGGTATTCTGTAAAAAAAATATCCAGTACCATGTGCAGATGAAAAATTATTTTATTGTCCAAAATGAAAGAAGAATGACGTTGCAGAACAATCGTTCAAAAAAAATCCTCAAGGGACACAATTTGAATTTTTGTACTATTTGTAAAGCTAAGTATTCTTGTATCTATTTGTAAAGCAAATCCTTAAACAAAACATGTTATAATAATCTCTCATTTGCTCATTGGATCCTCTACCCTCACTTCTCCCCTAACACGTTACGGAACCCACTTTCAAAAGCAAACCAGCTACACTACGGGCAGATTAAAATCTCAGCTTAACTCTCTCTTCTCAAAACGATCCGGTTTAATGCGTACAATAGCCGATACGGGAGCGGGATCGGCAAACAAAACCGCCGCTCCAGCAGCATCTCAAGTGGCCCTTGCTGGTAGGCGAAAACGTTTTCTGTATGGACTCTGCCATGATGTCAAACTGACGATTTTGTTTCGAGCTTTTAAAGGGACGGAGTGGGTTTGTAATAGGTTCGTAATTTACATCGAAATATCAATGATCTGAGGGTGTGTGTCGTACGCGTGTGTGTATGTTTTTGAACGGTGTTTTGTTTGCGGAGTGTTTGGAAAACGAGCGGTTGTTTTCCTTTTGTCTGTGCCCCGGCGTAGTATTAATTGGTTTCGATTCGGGGGCGCATTAAGTGTAAACATACTGAACAAACTAAACTAACTTATTAATAATAGTTTTCATATTTTTTTTCTGGTATAACATTTACTCCTGTAGATAAAATACATATAGGAAAATTGGAACAATTTCCGTTGCACGTCATCAATGACACCATGCGTCGTCTTATGGAGTTTAGTGGTGGTCGTATTATGATGTGCAACGGAAGATATTTTAATTTCCCTATAGATATTAGTTAATAAATATTCCAATTACAATAAATAATTGTTGGATTTCAGGTTTTATTTTTTTTTTAAATTTTCACGATAATTTTCTTCTATTTTTCATTTTTCTAACTCGTACCATGATACACACATTTTGACATAACGAAACATTTGTTTAAACAAAACAAAAACGGAGAGAATTGTTTCGTTATTTTTTTGAATTTTGAACACGTAAACAAATTGGCTTGAAAAATGAAATACAACAATTTAGGAGCTATAAAAAAGAAATAATATACAGGGTGGCCCATTTCTCCGAGGAAGTCCAATATCGTCGTCGTTGTCGGAGATATAAAAAAAATATACAGATGTTTATAAAGGGGCATGTCCTAAGAATATATTATTGTTATTTACAGGATGTCTTAAAAAAAGTTATAATAAAATTTAACTTTTTTTAAATCTTTCTATTCAGATTTGGATTCAGCATAAAATTTTGGATATAGTACCTGTGTTTATTTCCTACACTATGCGGTGTTGCCATCTAATTTTATACTTACTGAAACTTTAGTTAAAAACATTATTTCCGAAGAGTAGTTAAAAACAAAAGTGATTTAAACTTTAATAACCCTAATCATTATTATCCTAAATACCAAGGATGACATAATACACCCGTGAAAAACAATTTACATTATCTTATACAGGCTAGTTTTTATAGCGTTGCCCACATCGCATTTTTAATTGCCTAATATGCTATATCTCAATTTTTTAAATACAACACCCTGTATATTATTTTTCTTTAGATGAATTAAAAAAACTTTTTTGTGTTTAAAGTGTTCCTAAATGTTTAACGGTTTTGCAGATATTCACGATATTATATTACATATATGGCCTTTACAACAGTAAATTTTGATCAAAGCCACCTAATGATCTTTGTCTGGCATTTTACCGATGAAAATATCTGAAAGTGTATAACACAACTTAAATGGTTAGGCAGAAACTTAGAAGTATGTAGATATGGATCATTTTTGATATTCTTTGTTAAAGTTACGAGTTTCATGAACTGCTGATCTAAATTTCACAGCTAAATTTATTAATATATTTTTGTTTTGTTTTGGCTATTGACCCTGATTTTTCCTATACAGTAAATACAATACTTCAATCAGAAACGCCCATGAATTGGATACCAAACTAGATATACTATTTTTCATATGGTTTGGTAAATTAATTTCCATATGTACGAATATGAAATGCTTCCGTTTTAATTTTTCTATTTAGCTCGGGTTTAATAATTATTTGCATTATTGCTTCATGAGGCCCTAGATTGAATTTCCTAATTGCTTTTGGTATTTCAAAGTTTGATTTGCTTTTATGAGCTCCTGATTTGATAGTGATATAAAGTTAATGAAAATTGCTTGTATGCATACACACATACAATATATGTAATGTGTATGATTTGCAAATTAATATAGGCGTCTGGTTCAATAACAAATTATTTTTTATTTTTTTATAAATATAATAGAGCCAGATAAATAACATCGTTTTTTCTCATTATTTAATTTAACTGTAAATTGATAATACTATGTATAAAATAATTAAATATTATTGAGTTATATTTTATGAGTGACAGGCAAATTTTACTGAGTTTGCTTCTGTTTCACTATGTTTTACTGTCATATTTACTTTACGTGATATCAGTTTTATTGTTCTTATTGTTTTGTTTTCCTTTTTTTGCTATGTTCTATTATATTTTTGTATGCTTTTATTCACCACTGTTATACTTCTATAAATTTAAATACAAACTAGCTAAATAGATAGTAAAAACAGTAAAAGAAACAGTAAAAATAATAAAACAGGAATCAAAAAAGCAAATCTGAGAGTGAAAACAACATAAAGAGAAGTTCTGATATTTAGAGTATTGGAAACTGTCTCGCCAATATAAGCTTCCATTTATTCTATGTCTGTGGTATTCTGTAAAAAAAATATCCAGTACCATGTGCAGATGAAAAATTATTTTATTGTCCAAAATGAAAGAAGAATGACGTTGCAGAACAATCGTTCAAAAAAAATCCTCAAGGGACACAATTTGAACTTTTGTACTATTTGTAAAGCTAAGTATTCTTGTATCTATTTGTAAAGCAAATCCTTAAACAAAACATGTTATAATAATCTCTCATTTGCTCATTGGATCCTCTACCCTCACTTCTCCCCTAACACGTTACGGAACCCACTTTCAAAAGCAAACCAGCTACACTACGGGCAGATTAAAACAGAAACGTAAGATAGTTTGCCTAGCTAACAAAAACTAATTAATAAACAAATGAAATTATGAACTCCTTATTAAGATTTTTTGTTTGCTAAACAATTTTTTCCTCGAGTTCTTTTTTAGTGGTAAATTGCCCAGGCTATTTCCAAGAGGTAGCGAACTTTTAGTTACTTATTAAGCAATTACAAGCATCATAAGTTGTAACCAAAAAATTATATATATATATATATATTTATACTTCAGTTGGACACGTCCTCCTAGATCACCCTGTAGTAATACTTCTGTCACTGTTTTGAGCGCATGTTTAAAGAAAATGATTCACCGCCTCCCATATCACACCACTTTTGTGTCTCATTATACTTCTTGCGCTGGCACGAGCAGCAGTGTAAATTTAGCAGACAAAATTTTGTACAAAATTCACTTGGAAATGGGCCAAAAGAAAGAAGAAACTTGAAAGAAACTCATACATATGAATCAAGTAAGTAAATAACCTTTAACTCCCTAATTATTTTTTTTAGTTCATACAAGTAAACAAAGGGTAGTGAAATATGCTATGAGATGATCTAGGGGTGTGGTATTATTCTACACCCACATTGCCTAAATTATATTGACGCAGCTTTCGGCGACACGGCAGCCGTGCCTGCCTTAAAACATACCATTCATGACTCATAGCACTATCGAATCCGGTAAATAAACAATTTTTGTCGATTCAGTATAAGCAATTTCTTATCTGCTCGATGAAGTAAACCTATATTAAAATTTAACGGTACCTAAACGTTATTCTGGGCATAAAAAGGTGGACTCTTGCTAAATAATCAAGTGTCAGTAACACCTACAGGGTGCTATTAATAAAGTACTTGCTAATATCCAGTACCGAAAAAGCAACACCATTGGGCGTCAATATACACAAAGATTACTTGCTCGTATTCAAGTTCAAAATCTTAGTTGCACTTGCTAAATATTCAAGTGTCAGTAACACCTACAGGGTGCTAATAAAGTACTTGCTAAATATCCAAGTACCGGCAACACCCATTGAGCGTCAATTCCTACTCTAAGATTACTTGCTAAATATTCAGTTCAAAATCTTAGTTGCACTTGCTAAATATTCATGTGCCTAGGAAATTAGGGTAAAAGGCCAAAGCCCAAAGTCACCTTGGCAGCCCAAAAACAAAAATGTGTTCGGAAATACAATTAAGCCATTATCCTTAACATAATTTTTTTTATTTTAGACAACCCTGTATATGGTTATCTATAATAGTGAGACGAATATTATGATTCTGTTTAATATTTACTAACTGGGTTAATCACATATAATTATATATACGTATAAATATCAATAGGCAAAGGAAAACTGATTTGTAACCCAGCATAGTCCTTGACTTAGCACGTATGTCTCCGAAAACTAACAACATGATCTGTTTTCCGGCTAGATTTGGAGAGTGGTGAGACAAATACTATGATTTTGTCTAATATTTACTAATGGGTAATCCACCTTGTGGATATAAACATATCTCCATATAACATTGTAACCCAACATAGTCACTTGACTTATGCATGCTAGTACTCTGAGAACTATTAAAATAGTCTGATCTTGGATCCTTTATTTTGTGGCTGTATTTGAAAATATGCCTTGCAGTTTTCAGTAAATAAAGTACAAAACAGGTAACTTATATATTTATTATACCAGCCACAGAACGCCGAATGGAGTGGTTTTCTTTAATTCTTAACTCTATGGTTTCTACAGCACCAGGGTGACGCAACATTGGTGTTTGTTTACCTTTTCTAGTATTGCTTTTTGCTCACTTTGCAGTAAATATTTTATTGTTCGTTTGAATTGGAAATAATGAACTATATTTTTTTAGACAGGTCAAAACGAATCTGAATCTGTTTAAAATAAAAGCACAAAACTATTGTTTACAAAATGAGTACGTGACTAAGTGCAAAGTAATTGTTCTTAAACTAAATATGCTATGGGACGAGGAACTTTAAGTTGTACAAATGTACCTTAGGCCCTTGTTTATATATTTTTTATATACAAGGCTTAGGCTGAGTTATAAAATATTTTATTAAAAATATTTTAAACGCTTTCTTAAAAATGTTTTGCTTTTATTAAAGTACATATTCAGATAGTATTATATTAGGATTTGTCTTACAGGGTTGCAATTTAAAGAGGCCTTTTGGTTTGCCATATAGCAAACAAAAAGACAGTCTAAATGTTTTCCCATCCTCCAGCAATTGCAGTATATTATAAGGACCGAGGTTAAATCTGGAGGTCCAAATCATGTAACTCGACAGAAAGTAAGAAATATATTTTTTGATAGACCTACAGCACGGTTTAGGAAAAACAATGTCACCACTAGACCAAACAATTACAGGTTTTAATTGGAACTTTCAAAGAAAATAGCCAGATAGTTACCCTTAAATCTGATAAATTTAGGGAAACCGTTATGTTAGGAGCATCCTACTGTACGAACTATCGTAAGGTTTTTATTAAATTCACACTTTAATAGTAAAATTAAAAGCGTGGCAATACTCAAATAAGCAATGATAATACTTTTAGTAAAGTTTTAGTGAAAATTGCAAAACCAAGAGTCTTGACAATACCAGAAAAAAAAATACTAGCAGGCTTATTTCCCAGAAACCTTACTACACTTACAAATAGGTGCTTTGAGATCCAGGTGAAAGGTCCACAGACAGAATAATGAAAAGATAAGAGGAAAATTCTAGAAGAGCCATTATAACAGAACAAGGGGCGGGGGCAAAAATTCCAAAGAGGCAGGATGTATTGGAGATAATAATTCAGGTTAGAACTCTCAAACAAATATGCTGGTATAATTGATTATTTACAGGCAATGGTTGGAAATAACACATAACAAACTTCTTTTAAGTTATATAAAGGTTATAATAAATAAGGCTGCCATTAAAATACATTTTAGGTCTAAACTAGTGAGCCTAAACCCAAAATTTTTAGACTAACCTAAACAATATAGTTATCGAGAAACTCTCATTGCAGCAAACTGGAATTTAAATTAAACCTTTAAAATATAAATATATGTAAGGTTCAAATTCACGGAAAAATATGAATTTTAAGCTATTTTTCTTGCAATTGCAACATATGTTTTTCAACCCCCTGAAACACTGTAATTAACTGTTTAAGGAAAAACATTCTGTGTGAATGACTACGAATCTTGATGATGTTCTTTTATTAGACAAAAATTTAGCGGAATGTACTGGAAACATAAATTAAAAAAAACGGTCTTTTCATACCTACTCAAGAAATTTCATATTTAGAGTTTATTTTAAATACAAAATTAATGGAAATGTATCCTACAGACAAAAGAAGTTTAAGATTAAAAAGTTAGTGTTGAAATTTTCCAAAAAATATAGATAGTATGTATCCATACTATATATAATATTGCTTATTCGCAACTTATAGGCACTTTAATTTCTTTTTGTTCCGCAGATAAGTACAGCTGGCTTTATAGATATTAAGAGAATTGAATAAGCTCAATACAAAGCCCTTAAGCGAAATAATGAAAATTATAACGCGTTCTTTGCGCCAACAAGTTTTTTTTCTGAAGTTTACGACTGGTGGCTCAGAAACATAGAATGTGCAGGTCAAAACTACATGCTTCCTAAATGTACTTCAATAACCTAGTATTGATGCATCAAAATCGGGCTAGGGTATTTATTATATATTATTTATTATAAATTATTTAAACGCTAGAGGTTTTGAGACCAAGAATATCATATGATAGGAATGGAGGTGTAAAACTAATTTTTTCTGTAATTTTATCACTACTAAAATTTGGAAATGATTTCAGGAAAGGAGCCTAGGCCTAACTGCAATCTAAACAAACCATTGCCAGATTTCTCTGGGCACAATCAAACAGTATAATACAACATATAAAAAATGGTAAGGTCTTTTGTCAGTTAAACATGATTTTTCCTACCCAATTACTCATTACATTTAAAATTTTTAGGTCAAGAATATCAAAATAATTCCAAAGTATAACACCCTTAACGCTCAGCGATCAGCCCTTAACATCTTAACGGATGCAGGAGGCGAATCAGTGGAAAGGCTTATAGAGAGGTATATTTAAATGTAGACCATCATTCCCCAAATATGAAAGTGGGATCCGTACCCGGTGTTAGTAATGCTTGAAGGCTAGCATCATTACATGACCTTGACAAATTTTTATCAACAAAATTAATCTTATTGGCCTTATGTACAGCACAAAGGATTCAAACTCTATCAAGTATACGGTTGAATATACATCATAGAGAAGAAGGACTGCACCATCAAAATTAAATATATGTTAAAAACATCTACCCCAAAATCTGCACAGCAGAAGCTTCAAGTTTTCTTTTTTTGCTGAAAACCCCAATCTTTGTGCTGCCACCACGATTTTGCATTACATAGAACGTACCAAAAACCTTAGGGGTAACGAACAATACTTATTTATAACAACAAAAAAGCCATACAGACGGGTCTCCACCCGTCCTTAAGTAAGTGGATAAAAGAGGGTTTTAAAAGAGGTGGTGTAAATGTAGACAAATTTAAAGGTCACAATACACGACATGCCGCGACTTCTGCGGCGTTGCGAATGGGGGTAACCATTGAAACCATTAGCAACGCAGCAGGCTGGTCCGAAAAATCATTAACGTTTTGTAAATTTTATAACAAACCAATAATAAGTGCGAAAGAGCAGTCGTTTACTAATTACATAAGCGACATTATTAATAACAAAAAATAAGAAGTAGATTGTTAAGTCCTGTATACTTTAATGTTAATTGTTCGTCGTTACATAGAAAATTAAAATATAAAAACCTTATGAGTTTTGTCATAGTAGTTTATTAGAGTATGATTTATATAAACAATAAGCTACTATACATATTATGTTCATATAATTATTATAATATAATAAGAAAAATAGCGTAACGAGAAATGCCATAAATGTTACATACTATCAAGTTCTTATTATAATTAACAGATATTTTTGTTTTGCCTTTTCTTAAAATGCAGCAAATTTACATGCAGATCGCCTTAAATTTCTTTAAACATCTACAGGGTGATCTAGGAGGACGTGTCCAACTGAAGTATAATTAGGGATTAAACGACTTACCTGTAAGGAAGTTCAATCCAAATTATACGAATTGAACACATCTATCAACCACCACTCATGTCTCACAAAGTGAATCACTATCAAAGGTAAACGACCTATGATAGATACATGCCGACCCAACGGCGATCAAGAATGCTTCAGAAGTATAATGAGACACAAAAGTGGTGTGATATGGGAGGCAGTGAATCATTTTCTTTAAACATGCGCTCAAAACAGTGACAGAAGTATTACTACAGGGTGATCTAGGAGGACATGTCCAACTTCGTATAATTTGGATTGAACTTCCTTACAGGTGGTCGTTTAATCCTAAATATATATATAAATTGAACAAAATCTTGTAGTGTATATTAATAAATAATATTTTCTTGCCTTTAGCTGTGTATTTTTCTAATTTCGAAAAATCGAAAGTAGAAAAAATTAAAAAAAAATAAAAAGAAAATTATTTTGCTTGTCGTAAAGGGGAACCGCTCCCTCACAACCGGTTTCTGGGCCTACCCTTCTTCGGTGGGCTGTCCAGGGCTGGTTCTCACCGATACGGCAAAGCAAAACTTCTTCTATATCTACAGACGATGTCGTAAAGTGTCGGTGAGATATTGGTGCATCTCCCGTCAAAAGATGGTAAAGAGCGTTTTTCGGCCCGCTCAAATATAATGAACAAAAATCTTACAGCTTTAGTGTATATTAATAAATAATATTTTCTTGCCTTTGGCTGTGTATTTTTCTAATTTCAGAAAAATCGAGTAGAAAAATTAAAAAAAATAAAAAGTAAAAAGAAAATTGTTTTGCTTGTCGTAAAGGGGAACCAAACTCCACTCCACAACAGTTCCCTTCTTCAGGTGGGCTGTCAGGGCTGGTTCTCACCGGCCTCTGGCAAGCAAAACTTCTTCTATCTACAGACGATGTCGTAAAGTGTCGGTGAATGTTGGGTGCATCTCCGTCAAAAAGATGGTATTAAGAGCGTTTCCGGCGCTCAAATATGAAATGAACAAAAATCTTGGCTTTAGTGTATATTAATAAATAATATTTTCTTGCCTTTAGCTGTGTATTTTTCTAATTTCGAAAAATCGAAAGTAGAAAAATTAAAAAAAAAATAAAAAGTAAAAAGAAATTGTTTTGCTTGTCGTAAGGGGGGAACCAAGCTCCTCCCACAACCGGTTCTGGGCCTACCCTTCTTCAGGTGGGCTGTCCAGGGCTGGTTCTCACCGATACGGCAAGCAAAGTAGCTATATCTACAGACGATGTCGTAAAGTGTCGGTGAATGTGCATCTCCGTCAAAGATGGTAAAGAGCGTTTTTCGGCCCGCTCAAATATATGAAATGAACAAAAATCTTACAACTTTGGCAGGTGTATATTAATAAATAATATTTTCTTGCCTTTAGCTGTGTATTTTTCTAATTTCGAAAAAATCGAAGCTAGAGAAAAAATTAAAAAAAAAAATAAAAAGTAAAAGAAAATTGTTTTGCTTGTCGTAAGGGGGTTATTATTTTTTAATTTTTTCTCTACTCGACACAGTAAAAACTCACACAGCAAAAAGCTGAAATATTATTTAACTCACTAAACATGGAAGCCCTGTTCATTCATATGACTGGCAGGCTATACTCTTTATCTTTGCCAGGCTGAGCACTTTGTCTGCTCAAGTTAAGTTACCTTTGCCGTATCGGTGAAACAATTACAATGTATATTAATAAATATTTTTTCTTGCATTTAGCTGTGTATTTTTTCTAATTTCGAAAAAATCGAAAGTAGAAAAATTAAAAAAAATAAAAAGTAAAAAGAAAATTGTTTGCCCAATCGTAAAGGGAACAAGCTCCTCCCACAACCCTTCTGGGCCTACCCTTCTTCAGGTGGAGCTGTCAGGGCCAGTTCTCACCGGCCTCTGGTAAGCAAAACTTCTTCTATCTACAGACGATGTCGTAAAGTGTCGGTGAATATTAGTGCATCTCCCGTCAAAAGATGGTAAAGAGCGTTTTCGGCCCGCTCAAATATGAAATGAACAAAATCTTAGCTTTAGTGTATATTAATAAATAATATTTTCTTGCCTTTAGCTGTGTATTTTTCTAATTTCGAAAAATCGAAAGTAGAGAAAAATTAAAAAAAAAATAAAAAGTAAAAAAGAAAATTGTTTTGTGTTAAGGGAGACCAAGCTCCCTCCCACAACCGGTTTCTGGGCCTACCCGCTTCTTCAGGTGGGCTGTTCCAGGGGGCTGGTTCTCACCGGCAAAACTTCTTTATCTACAGACGTCCATCGTAAAGTGTCGGTGAGATAGTGCATCTCCCGTCAAAAGATGGTAAGAGCGTTTTTCGGCGCTCAAATATGAAATGAACAAAAATCTTACAGCTTTAGTGTATATTAATAAATAATATTTTTCTTGCCTTTAGCTTATTGTATTTTTCTAATTTCGAAAATCGAAAGTAGAAAAATTAAAAAAAATAAAAGTAAAAAGAAATTGTTTTGCTTGTCGTAGGGGGTTTATTATTTTTTTTTTTGAATTTTCTCTACTTTCATTCAGTAGAAAAATACACAGCAAAAGCAAGCCGCAAAAGCTAAGATTTTGTTCATATTTGAGCGGGCCTGACGGGAGGGTACTCACCGACACTACGATCGTCTGGTTTTTGCGCGAAACATCGGTGAGACAGCCCTGGTGAGCGTTGAAAGCAAACTGCTGCACGACACCAAATTTTCTCTGCTTTCGATTTTCGAGGTAGAAAAAATACACAGCTGGGCAAAAATATGCGCAAAACAACAGATTTTGTTCATTTCGGCGAGACGCACTCTTATAACCGACACTATCGTCTTCTTGCCGTATCGGTGAAGAACCAGCACAGACCACCGGTAGGCAAAATGATTGTTGACAGCGCTTCTTCTCTTTACACAGGCCACTCTGCTTTCGGTTTTCAAGTGAAAAAAACTCACAGCTAAAACGAAAATGTATTTAATAACTGCTTATAAAAGCATAGATTTTGTTCATTTCATATATTTGGGCAGATGAAAAACGCTCTTTACCATCTTTTGACGGGAGATGCACTAATATCTCACCGACACTTTGTCGTCTCTAAATATAAGTTTGCTGCCGTATCGGTGAACTCAGCCCTTTAATAAGCTGTTGAAGGAGGTGGGCAGTTCCCAACAAACAAGCTATTTTCTTTGCACAATTTCTACTTTCATTTCGAGTAAAAATACACAGCTAGGCAGAAATACCGACTGATAATACGCAAAAGCTCTTAGATTGTTCATTTCATATGACGGGCCAGCGCTCTTCGCTCTTTGACGGAGATCGCCACCGACTGTGGAGTAAGAAGAAGTTTTGCTGTCGGTGAGACAGCCCTGTGCCACCTGGCAGTGGAAGTGAAGGCAGTCCCATTAACCGCAATTTTCTTTTTACTTTTGGCCCACAATTTTTCTCTACTTTCGATTTTCAGGCAAAAAAATGCAACTAAAAATGACTGATATCTCTTGCTAACTAACAAATTTTGTTCATTCTATATTGAGCGGGCAGCTTGCTCTTTACCGTCGCGACGGAGATGCACTAATATCTCACCGACACTTTACGACATCGTCTGTAGATATAGAAGAAGTTTTGCTTGCGTATCGGTGAGAACCAGCCCCTGGACAGCCCACCTGAAGGGTAGGCCAGAAACCAGTTTGTGGGAGTGGGGCTTGGTTCCCCAGCACGACAAGCAAAACAATTTTCTTTTACTTTTTATTTTTTTTTAATTTTTTCTCTACTTGATTTTCAGTAGAAAAATACTACAACTAAAACAAAATATTATTTATTTATATATATATATATATATATATATATATATATATATATATATATACATCGGGACAGGTCAACTCTGGCTTATAGGATTTTAACGTGTAAGACAGTGATGTAGGCAGCCCAATGGCAAATCAAATATTAAAGAAAAAAAAGTTCTAGATTGGGTATGGGTGGGAACATTTCTTCTAGGCATTGTGCCGTTACTGCATCAAAATTTCAAACCGCATGATGAATTGCTAAATGTGGCTCCCAGGGTTGGATCTGGATTTTCAACAATTAGTTACTTATTTTACTACAACTGTAATAGATTACATTGGCTTAAATATATTATCTTCATTTCAGTAGTATACATGAACATTTAACATAGTTTATTTATTCTAATTTCTTTAAGACTACGATAATATACTGGTCGGCAAGAAAATCTTGGGTCGTTTATTTTAGTCATGTTACCTACATGTCTAAAGAAATTGAATCAACTATGGCAATCTTTGTAAGTCGGGGGAGAGAAAATTATTACCTATCCATAATCGGAGCTCAACTTCATACGCTTAGGAAAATTCTTGCTCTTTCTCTTTGTTCATTTATACAATCACAGAGTCTATAGACTCTGTGCGATAATCGGCACCCAAAGCCGTGTGTACATTATCGTTATATCATTAAATAAACTAACCAAAAAAATATGCTGTATTACGTAGTAAAGTAATTGTAAATTCTATTGTCGACCATTCTAATCCAGTATTAAATAATAATAGAATTGAGCCAGTGTGAAATAGAGACATTAAATGATTGATCTTTTGTTAAATTACGTGGTACTAACTTAAACACAGTGAATGGTTTAATGTTTCATATACACCTCCATAATTATTTAATCTGTAATCTACAAATGCATTGTTCAACAAATTTGCGCTTTTTAGTACGTTTTGGAATTAATAGATTATCTGTCTTATTATGCAACAAAGGATGTACGCGTCACGTAATAGTGCATCAGCATCTCTCTCAATATATCGTATTGTACTGAACACGTTGATTTTGAGAATCAGCAACCAAAGCCGTGTGTACGCTTCATTAAATAAATAACAAAAAAATAATGCTCTATTGCTTAGTTACATTACATCCTCAGTTACATAATAGGTTGATAATCAATTAATTACATAATGTTGTAAATATACAAATTCTATTGTCGACGATCGGATTAAGTGGATAGGTAATAAACTTCTCATTTTTCCCGTATTTATAGTCTTTTCTCTTTCAGTATATCGTATTGTACTGAACAAACGTTGACTTTATTCTTCAATACACTGACAATCGGCATATAAAGCCGTACGTTGTACGTTTATTACATAAATTAACCTTTTTGTTTATTTATTGGTTCGTTTATGCTTTATTTAATGATTGATATTATTTTGTCCAAGTTATACCACCAAGTGCTATAAACTAGTACAAATTAAAAAACTTAATTTAAGTAAAGTTCTTTGAAATATATCTGTATTACTATTATGAATGAAAACTCTTATCCATTTTTAATTTGGAATTATATTAATTGCCATGTGTCATGTTTTTATTATTATTGTCAATTTTCTGCGGATAGCTGATAAGTAATCTATTAATCAATTCAATATGATTATATTATGATGTTCAAATACCATTTGTTATTCATAAAGCAGCCTTTTATTACTTCTCTGTCATATGATCCATCAGCAAATATTTCTTTACGTGTTTACAGCAGACCAGCAAAATTTATTAATTTTATGGTCTTATATTACTCATCCTAGTTCCGTAATTATGGCCGCTGATGTGAGGTAGACCGTTCAACTTTCGGTCATAGGTACTGAAAACTAAAATTTCTTATCCCTCGTATTCAGAATTATAAATAGCAATAAAAAGGATAAAAAGATAAGTAAAACTTTATACTGATAAGTTTGCTGTAATATTAAAAAAATTGGTAGTAGGAAATATTATTTCATAATATTATGACATGATAATGTTATAATGTAATACTATAAGTAAAGTAAGATTTGAAGTTAACATCTCCCTTTTTGCTGGGGCTAATTTGGACGGGGCCTACTTTTGTTTACGCGGAATCCAGACGGTCTCGGTCAATGACCAGGCAAGTGTCTAAATCGACTCTTACTCACGGGATATCGATCTCATCCGGCCTTGAACCGGCGTGAATGGTGATGTGTCAAATATTTTACACTTTTGCCTTTGGACAACAACGATACAAGTTTCGAACTGGTCACCCGTCTATCCCACTAGTATCGCCCATTAAGCCTTCCCGGTGTTCTAATGGGAACCGGTGTTTCGACGTAGCTGGACGTCGGTTGCCCGTAATACTATAGCTACAACCGTTATAACACTAGTTATACCACCCCACTAAATTCAGTATCATTATAAATAAGTAATTTATTTCACACCCCTTAAAGTGTAGCACAATTAGAATCATAAAAACATTGCCGCCAACAGTTACATAATGTTTATAATGTTAAATTTTAAAGATCGTTTTACATAAGAAAATTGTTTATCTGTTTTTTATTTTGATACAAACCAGCAGTCATAAAACTTTTGATCATGTCGATGAGTTTTTATATTGAGTATGTATGGGGCTTAAGAAGCAGCGTGGTGAAGGCGTTGTTCCACTGTTTGCATCTTAAACATTGTCATAAAAGATTATTATTAAAATTCTAATAAATTAAATTTACAGAATTCATAAGCAAAACTTTTAAACTAAAATTGGCTGTAATACTAAATCTAAATGAAAATAAAATATTAGTACGCCCTATGACTCAAAGAGTTTGGTTTGGTTTGGGTGGCGACACGTGCGAAGATATGCATGGCTTCCACATTTCGAGAGGCGGGGTGAGACAAATCAAGTGGTGGGAGAGAATATGGCCGTAGATGCCGGGTCTAGAGTATTCCCTAACATTAAGGTTCTATCCAGGAATACCTTTTAGAAAGCATATTTTGGACACAATTTAGTGTGTGTATTTAATTTGTTTTCTCAAGCTTGGCATTCTAAGGTATCATCAGATAAATATTTTAAAGAATATTTTTTGTTGGTTGATTGACCGTGCCAACCAGGCTTCAGGAAGTGAAACTTCATCTGCTTACTGACAGTATCGAAGTCCTAGAACGGTAGACAGAAATCAAATCAGTCGGATTTTGAAAGGGGTTGGAGTGCATCATTCTACAATATATTTACGATTTTGAAGGTTATCCATACATCTCGAGACGATCTTTTAACAATAAAATAATTAAACGTCCGGTTTATCTATACTGCTCATGTTTTTGTTTGTTTCAGCATAAGTTCAAACAAACAATTAAAAGTGACTAAAAATCAACTTTAAAAAGGACAATTAGCAAAATAATTATAAAAAATTAAATCAGACACAAGAATATATATTTAGTTATAAAACTCTGAACTGTTACGTTCCGCGCATTATGCGCGGACAGCCATCCTGCTGAAACCACACTTCCTCAAAATTGATTAGCAGAATTTCGAACTGCTGGTACAATTTGGTTCTTTATCAAATAGCGGCAGCTGTTAACATACCATCAATAAAAAAGGCCCAATGATATGATTTTGCAGCATGCCAGCCCAAACATTTAGTTTTTATTGTGGATATTGTGTCCACCAAATTGCCGCTACTAAAGGTGCTTATTTTCTCGAGACCAATAACGATACCTCTCAAAAGTTAGCTGGTAGCCATGTAAAGGGAAACAGCTTTCATCTGAGAATAATATATTTTCCAAAATAAATTATTCGATCGGCTCTTTCTCTTACAGCTTTCCGCAAACTCAGACGTCTGTTACAATCTGGGAAAAATTTCTTGCGTGAACTGATTTTGTAGGACTTATATCCATGCTTTTAAAACCCTGCGCACCGTTCTGCATATTTCGGCTTGAACAAGGTTCGCTTGTTTCGACCACGGCACAATATTAATTTCCTTGTCGGGAATCACCTTCTCTGCGCTTCCTTATTGTCACAATTTCTGCACGCCAGCCTGTTTGCTCAAATTTATGGACAATGTTGCGTACAGTTGTGGCACAAGGCACAGGGCGATCTTGAAGGTGAACACAAAACGCCCAATGACCTCTTCCACTAGACGAAATAAAACCATTTAACGACCTTGCACCTTCTCTTCGGTCGTATAAATAGCCATTTTGAAACACTTAACGTACATACCGAAACAGCTAGGCGAAAGAATGATGCAAAAATAGTTTGGATCTCAGATCTTCCTTTCCCCCACCTTTCATCTACATAAAAAGGTGCGTATTCACTATCGAACAGCAGAATGCTACTATCCCAGCAGGCGAACGTCCAGTCTTGTTCGCGCGCGGTTCTATAACTTTCATTCGTTTGCGAATGTCTCTGATATACCGACTGAAAACGGATGATGGAGCAGACCGAATGGCGAACGGCCGCATGCGGTTTGCTGTCCAAATATACCAATTTCATTCCTTTGTTTTCGGATAGTGAATACGAACAGCAACATAAACTTTCGCCCTCTCAATGCGTTCTGCTCCCACCATGCTTATGCTTTACCTTGCCCACCCGTAAAACCGGCAACACTGTATCGGTCACTTTTATTTCTCGCCGGCCTTTTAGTCTGTCTCACAATAATCAACCGGTCATTTATATTATTCTCTCTTACACGTTAAATCTATACACGGTAATCAAATGACCAGGTCAGGCATATATATATATATATATATATACTTTATATATATAACATATATATATATATATATATATATATATATATATATATATATCTATATATATATATATAACTATATATATATATATATATATATATATATATATATATATATATATATATATAAGACTATACAGAGAATAATTATACCCGGTAGCATCACACAAACTCAATTTCTTAACTTAGAATTGGCCCGTTTAACATCTTTCTAAAAATCATAAATTCCATCGCTGCCAAAGATAAAGGGGGACGAAAATTTAGTACCCTCCCCATCTTTTTTCCCTCCTTTTGGCCATCATCGCCTCGGTGAATATTGAGAAACTGGAAATTTATTCAATTCTGATTCCTTTTGGATGCAAAAATGAGACCGGTTAATATCGACCTTTATTTGAAACGCAAAATGGCAATCGACCTATTCTTTTGTGCGATGTTTGGCAGCGGAAAAACTAATATTGGTCGATAAGGAGTCGATTTAAAATGTTCCCGCTTTTAAGTAAGCTCGTGCTAGTTGGGAGGGCACGGCGAATTACTTTTTATCACTTGTATCGTCAAGCTTTGAATTGGATCGGTGAATAAATATCAAACATTTTTTTGTTGCTTTCATCCGTAATCATATTCAGAGTGAGTCTTAAATAAGGCATATATTTTCAAGGCTGGTAAATTTTAATAAATTAAATATATTTTTTCTGTGTCCTTTTTCAGATATGTCCAATTTTAGTTATTTTATTTTGAAAACTTAAAATATAGTATATTGTTTTATTAGGAATAAAAATGATACTTTTTGTGGCGAGGCTTTACGTTTGACAGCCGAGCGTCAGCGAGTCCGACATCAAGTCCGACAAAAAATCATTTTTACTCCGAATAAAACATGCTATTTTTTTCAAACGCAACAAATTATTTTTTAAACAATTTTAAACGTCCCAAATAATATAAAAAGATTTAAAAGAAATACCTTATATAACGAGAAACTATGGTTACGCTCATTGAATTTGACAGTTTATGTCAGTTTAATAATATGTTTTCGTACTTTTAAGTTTAGGCCTAAAAGTGCTTTACTTTTATGGCTAGGCCCTAAAATGACTTTTTTATATTGTCAATATATATCGTCTCAAAAATTAATACTTTTGTGACGTTTGAAAAAAAGCAACTTTTTTTTTTCTTTTTTTGTATAGATTTTCAGACCTGCAGGATTTCTCTATGTATTCGTTCCTATTTTTTATATATTAAAAAGATTTTATGTTTTTTAACTGAAAATTCAAATTTTCTATTTTTTTTGGGGGAAAAATTTTATTTGTAAAAAAACTTACAGACAGAATAAATATATTGATTAATGTGTCTGAAACTTAGTATTTGATTAAAAACAATAATTTTCAGCTAATGCTTTAAAATAACAAGAACACGAATTAGAAAAAACTAAAAATTTACATGGAAAAAGTAAAATTTGGTGAACAGACCAAAATTAATCAAAATTAAAATCATATAAATCAGTAAAGAAACGCTCCTTACTCTAAAAAATTGCTTTTAGTTGATTTATCTTTACAAAGTTACCATTAATTCAATAATAATTTAATGATATTACTAAGATTTGTCAAAATATATTTAGTTTATTAATTATTAAAAATAAAATTACTTATAAAATTTTTAAATTAATTTACATAACGCAATAGGAATAAAATGTGATAAATTCATAACTTATCATTTTATGATACACAATTTCTAAAAATAGTTTTTTATATTATTAAAATCTAAATATATTAATAAGTACTAAAATCTATGATTTTTGTTCTTACTCACGTTTTTTTAATATTTAAATTTATAATTTTATACAACATCTCGCTGAATAACGTTGCTTAATACTATGAAAAGACAAGAATCCATTTTGATTGAAATTAAAATCACAAAAGATCATAGAGGAAGGAAAGCTTCTTTGCCTGGGACACGCTTTAGCCGGTCTTATTTTCAAAACAACTTTATGCTATATTCCGTTTAAAATTCGCATAATATGAACAAAATAGAGTGAAATATGTAACAGCAAAGATATTTAATGTCAAACTTTCCCTCCATCCGGCGGCTCGAAACGACGCCTTTTATTAAATACGGTAGCGTATGCCTAGTCGTCTCTGCCTACAGTTTACACGAAAAGACTTTACTAACATAAATTGACTTTAATTTTATTGGAACTTGTGCTCTTTATGCTTGGTTGTTGCCTCCGCGTCTACGTCTCACCGCCTTTCGCCTCCAAGAAACTTAAGCGCTATATTGAGTTTTGTTGTTGACGTAATTATTTCCGAAAACGTTTGAGAAATAGTTCTTATTCTAGCTCGACTTCAAATTAGAGAATTTATAGTGCAATTAGTAACATTGTTGCAGTCAATTTTATTTCCTTTTCTAATCTTCAGTTTTATGGTAATAATAGAAATAGTTTACCTTAACTTGAAAGTCTAAATGTGATATACGTCTTATTTGATAAACTTGTTAAACTATACAATCTAGACACGAGACGTTTAAGCGTTAAACTTTTTTGACTGTATCAGAACCATTCTTGATTAACTAAAAATGTTGTTATTGTCCTTAAGAAAAATATTTTCATTTTAAATGATTTCAGTGCAGTACCCTACAGACAAGTTTTTCTTTATTGTATTAGTATAAAAAAAATAAGGCTATATTCTAATACCCGCAACTACTTTATAAGATGGACCAAAACTAAACATACTGCTCCTTTAGAAGAAAAAATCAGTTATAATTTGCTGTTTGACAATAAGTCGGATATTCTCTCTTTACATTTTATGTAAAAAATCTACAGGAGTCCTTGAAATACCTTTTTGGTGTCGTATTTTTTTTGTTTAGTTATTTCAGTAGTTTTATTTTGAGTTAAAACTGGTTTACAAATGGCATCTACATCAATATGAGGAGATATATTAAAGGGGATTTCAGAAAGTAACTCGTTTGCGTAAGCAGACAGCACGAGGAATAATATCTTGACTAAAAGTATATGAAAATAATTAGGTGACTAGGAAAATTGCCTAAGAGTCTTCTAAAACAAATATTAATAATATTCAATTTGACAGTATATAGAATTATTAAAATTAGAAACTAGCAGAATCACTAACTATAAAATTTCACACACTAAACTGAAACTAAAAAATGAACACTAAAGAATAGCATATTATTGTAATATAGATAATAGATATAATAGTTACATAATGTACTCTACAACATTATGTAACTATTATAACAATAAAAAAACGACATCAAAGACGGCTGGGAAATAACAATCCATAATAATTTTAGCAAGGTCAAGCCCTAGATGTTATTTACTTGACCAGTACTCTTCTTTATTTTTTAATGGCGCCTAATTCCAATTCGCAAGTTACTGTAATTTATTTTTATATTGAGTATAAATGATTTTAAATGGTGTAGTTAAAACTTGGAGAACATATTTTTTTGGGGGAATAGATTTGTGTATCTCGAATGTCCTATCCTTTTTTAATCTTTTTATAATTACTCTTAATTTTTGACAAGTTTTATGTCAGTTTTTAGTAAATGACGTCCAGAGATTGACCTCGCTAAAATTATCATCAATCGTTCCTCAGCCGTCTTTGGCATCGTTTTTTTTTCGATCATACAATATTATGTACTTTCCACTACACAGTGTTGTCATAAAAAGTATTGATAAAATATAAATAAAATAAAATAATATTTATGATATGGTTAAATACATATGATAAATGCACAAAATATATAATTATCACTTTTTACTCTCAAAATTTATTCTGCGTTGCTCGTGTAAGTGGAGTAATATATTTAAATAAATAAACATCATCCCCATTATTTTTAACTACACGTCCGCTTTACAATTTGCTTTCCCAGTCTTAGAACGCTTTCACATCGTTTCAGTTACCGTCAACGTTCACAAAGTTTCATTTCGTCCCGGTGCGTCTTATAAATTATAGATGCCGCTCCATTTCTTGATTCATAAAACTTTAAAACATCGTCTCGTGACACCCTTTTTATTATTCAGCTCCGAATTTTTAGATAGGTTTAGCGGTGCGCCCTCTAGAAGTCAAATGTTAAAAATAAAAGTTTCAAATTGGATCTTCGTTCGTCTACAGTCTCGGCTCTCCCTCTTTTGTGTTTCTCGTTCTCGCTCGAAAATATCTGTTTATTTTGACTCCATCTTGGAAGGAACTTTGCTCCCTGAATTATTCCATCTCATGGGTTAATATTAATTAAGTTGGAAAGTTACAAAGTGTTCGGCAATAGAGAGTTTCTGGTGATTGCTTTCTACCAATGTGTTGACAACAATTTTAAAAAGTTATTTTATGTATATTTATGAAGAATCAAATGGTTCCACCATGTTTCAAACGTATCGGTCCTTGTAGAATCTAGCTCCTAGAGCATTGAAGTCATGATTACTAAATCTCGCTTAAAATGGGCTGGTCACGTATACAGGATAC
This sequence comes from Sitophilus oryzae, assembly GCF_002938485.1. Taxonomy (NCBI): domain Eukaryota; kingdom Metazoa; phylum Arthropoda; class Insecta; order Coleoptera; family Curculionidae; genus Sitophilus; species Sitophilus oryzae. The sequence goes on along the minus strand of NW_022146345.1, from coordinate 971,447 downwards.
AAGAAAACCGCTTATCAAAATATCTTCTTAACGGTGGAATTGTAGACGGTAAGAGGAAATCGGGTGGACAACTCAAAAGATACAAAGATATTTTCCACAAAAACTTAAAAAGGATAAGCATGCAGAATTAGTGGAAAGAAGCAGAGCACAATAGAACCCAATGGAGAAGAATTGTAAACTCAGTTAACCGCAACAACCAAAAAGCAAAGGGGCAACAAAGCAATGTGATTTTTGAATGTTTGGATTGTGGAAAAGAGATAATATCACGTTTCGGGCTTTTCAGTCACAAAAAAGCCCATGAAAGAAAACGCCTTGCGTAACCATCTGATGCGTGTCAAATACTCGTCAGCGAGTAATAGCAGTAGTAGTATTTATTAGTTATTGACATTGCGTCACTATATTTTTAATTTTTTAGGACGTAATAGACAAGACTCCCATTTAAAAAATATTATTTCATAACTTATTAGGCTATGATCGACACTGTATAATAAATTGTATTCAGATAAGTTATAATATTTACACAACGCTTTTCATACTTCGAAATACATAACTGAAGAAAGTGATCGAGAAAGATAAAATATATCTTTCTCGATCTGGCATTTCCAATAGGGTATAAATAAATAAATTATGTAAAGATATTCGATTTAAAGAAATAACTTAAAATCTGTTTGTTTGTTTCCAGAATTCTGACGAGTACATTAGAGTCGCAAGTACCAATAAATTATTCTTTCATCCTTTGAATGTAGTATTATCGTTGCTTTTCCTACTACGAGCAATAAAACCCTTATTTAAAAGGTTGTTTTTCGCGAGACATTACTAGCGCAATACGAGCGAACTCTGTTTCAAATCCCGAATAAAAATAATAATAAGCAATAAAAGAAAGGAAAAATAACCTTGTTTCGCAACAAGGCGGCGATGAGCGGGGTGGATCAAACGTAAGGGAGAACCAAGAAAGGGTGTATGGTTGTAGAGAGGAAAAAATACAAGCGAATACTATTTTTTCGATATCAAGAACTTCTGGTGTAGAAATCTTTTTGTTTTTTAAATGTTTTTTAATTAATTTATAAAATGTCAAATATAACATGATATTATGAATAGTTTTCAGCAAGATGTTTTTCGAAAAACAATAGTAATAATAATAGTAATAAGTGAGACAGCAGAATGTGAATCAAGTTCAACGTTTTATACTGTTTAATGATACTTTAATATATAATTAAAAGATTATAAATATTTTGATCAAGTTTTTTTTGAATGACCGTTGGATAACATATAATAAGAATTGTACATTTAATAAAAAGTCTGAGAAAAGAGTTAATTACTATTTTTATATACATACATTATAGACTTGAAATGAATTTGAAAACTTGAAACTGAACAAATCAGTTTTAATATATAAAATGTATAAATCTGTAGAGACCGGACTTGAATTGAGACATGATTAATATTAATCTTAAAAAGAGGCTCCAAAAAGAGTTGTTTGTTTTTTAGTAAGAGTTTATTTGTTATTTGTGCAGCATGTACTTCCATGCTTTTTTATTCATTGAAATTCATTATATATATATATATATATATATATATATATATATATATATATATATATATATATATATATATATATATATATATATATATATATATATATATATATATATATATATATATATATATATATATATATATATATATATAATCGTCCAAAACATACTTGTTTTTTGTCACATTGTATTATCTATCTAGTACCATGTAATTATCGATATTTTTTTCATCGATCTACAAAATAAATGTATCGATACTTGCATCTGATCGTTTCATCTCTACGCATTTAGTTGTTCTCATGTCTTCACTCGATTCTTTTCGAAAACGAACGAAAACTTTATTAAATTTACCTTTACGGGCGCGTTTTGTTCTGCTTTGTGTTATGTTTTGCGCGCAACAACGCCTAATGAAAGTGTTACCGGCTCCATTTATTTTCTCCCTTGCCCTATTCCACAACAACAATGTCGTAATTTTTATGGATAATTTGTTTCGAGAGCTAAACGAATTATACCGAATATTTTATGGATCGTTGAGAAAAAATTGTTTCGTTCCTCGTACGGAACAATTTATTATACGTTTTCGCTTAATTGTGAAGAGGGTGACAGCAAATGAAAACGAATATACGGTAAAGGTATTTTTATAGAAATAAAGCTTTCTGAATTAGTTGGTCTTGTCACAAACTTGAAAGGTTTGTATTATCTCTGAAACAATGACCTTGAAACTCCGAGCATTTGCTCCCTCCACTCTACTTTCGTGGGTAAATAATAGTAACAATCGCTTCGACTCCGCGTCGACCGCCAAACGACCCGTTTGTGGCTCTACTATTATTTACGTAGGAAGTAGAGTGGAGAGAGATTTGTTCAAAGTTCGAGATGCTTCTGGTTCGAGTCTGAGACGATCCGTGTGTGCACGGTCTAAGTGATAGAACCGTATACATTATTCTACAGTGTGATCGAAATGGGTTTTGTTCAACAGTGAAAACTTATTTGCTGACTAGATTGAGCAAAACCGACATATATATTATTGACTCGATTTCTTAGACATGTTTAATGACATATACCGTCGACATTTTTACTGCAAACCGAGATACAGGGTCTTTTAGAATTTTCGACCATTTTGACATTTACCCGTAATATTTTTATTTTGCGGATTAATTAAATTCTGTTAGGTTAGGTTTTAGGAATGTATTAAATTCCTAAGACATTTTTTAATTACAAGCCAGTCGTGTAATCAGTTTTTTCTATACTTTGCGTTTTGACAGAAATACACAAATATTTTTTTTAAAGGTCACAAAAGTATTAATTTTTGCGACGTGATTGACAACATAAAAAAGCCTAAGCATAAAAGTACGAAAATATATTACTAAACTGACATAAAGTGTCAAAATTCAACGGTCGTAACCATAGTTTCTCGATATATAATTATTATATAAAGGTATGACTTTTAAATATTTTTATATCTATTATTTGGAACGTTTGAAATTGTATAAAAACTTATTTGTCCCGTTTGAAAAAAAAAACATGTTCTATTCGGAGTAAATGCCTCGGCTGTATGTCAAACGTACAGCCTCGCCACAAAAGTGCCATTTTCACTCCTAATAAAATAATATACTATTGTTTTAAACGGAAATCGTAAATTTTTTGAAGTCTAAAGAGACTTCAAAAAATTTCCGTATTTAGCCCTTTCCAACGACATAAAATGATGGGTGTCTATTTTCAAAAATGAAGGAACTATTATGTTTTTTAAACATTGAGGCAGGCCTTGAAACGATCACATGCATCTATTATTTGATTTGTATCATATCGTGGTCAAATTACTGATGTCATTCAATTATTAAATTTTAATATTATTCAAATTGTCTGAAACTACTATAATAATTTAAATATGTATGAAAATCTGAACAATTATGATCTCCATTTAAAAAATATTATAATGGTTGTGTCTGACAAGAAGAATAGAAAAATACTGATTACGCCACTGGGTTGTGCTTAAGAATGATTTTACAAGATTTTATTATTCCGTAAAATAAGAAAAAAATACAAATGGTCAAAAATGCAAAAATAACTTATTATCATGCTTCACAATGGAAATATTGACAGGCGGTATACGGTATTAAACTTGTCTAAGAAATAGGTTTTGATCTATCTAGTAGAAATAGGTTTTCTATATTTAAAGAGGCCAGTTTTGACAACACTGTACAGCAGATTCTATCGTGTGCGTGCCGTTTTAGTGTGACATTTTACCGCGATTTCGTCAATGTTTCTAAAGCGTGGCCATAATAATTGTCATTGTATCGAATAAGCCGTCGCCGAAATAGATAAACGCTATCGGCCGAATAAGCTAGATCAAAACTAGTCGCCTTTAATCCGGTTAAATGCGAAAATACCGCAACGCGGCCCGGCATCCGTAGGAAATTAGTTGGAGGGAGGCGGTCCCGCCCACCTCCGCAACCCCGAATTCCCCAACCCCATTTATAATTTATGCAAATGCCGAATATCACATTAAAATTTGAATATTATATCGGACGGATTAATGGAACCCGAATTCTCCGGAGGATCTGATACACCGTTAAAAGGCCGAATGTACGAATTGGCGTATTTGTCGGAACGTACAATCGATTGAACGCAATGCCAATTCAAGTGTCATTAAACTGAAAAAGATTGTTTAATAAGCACTGAACCAATGAGAATACTGTGTCATTTGAATGTAAGTTTAAATTTGAAAAAAAGGATATTGGTTATTACAACTGATTAATGCAGAAACCACGAATATTGTAAATTTGTGTATAACTATCTAAAAGATCAGTAACTGAGATTTTATTATTAAAAAAATAACAAGATTTGTTGAATAAATCATATTCAACAAATAATAACAACATACAATAAATATTACATGTAATAATAGCAAACAATAAATAATGTCTATACTGGCATTTCCAATTTTCGGGATCAGAATCCCGTTTTGAAATTCCGGGATAAGCTGTGATACCGGGATCCCGGAATTGACTCTCAGAATGAGAAATATAATCTAACTTACTAATATTTTAAACCCGAAACTTGGATGTATGGACGTTTCTTACTATTTCACGCAAAAACGGCTGAATGGATTTTAAAGAAATTTTACAATAATGTAGCTTATACCGTGCTGTCAACTGTTACTTTTGGCTCGGAACTTACATGTGTGGAAGTAAATCGCATAGGGATCTTATTAAGTCGGAATGAGAGAAAGGCCACGGTGTGCTGTTGCGGCGTTGCCGGTACGCCTTTCCCTATCAGGTAAAGTAAAATCACGATCGCAAACCGCTTATTTTTAAACGACTTTTTTTCGAAAATATGACTATATAAAATCATTATAAATGTTTCTGAGCATCTGAAATAGAATTATAAGAATATCGTCAGGGTAATCAATTATTTTTAATAGATTTTGAGATATCGATTCATTTTGAATTCAGAGATCTAATAGCGCAACCACTGTCGAATACCAACTCAATTCCACTAATTTTTACCAAAAATGCGAGAGACCAAAAATGAGAAAAGTGTTCCTAACTTGCACTTAAAACTTTTCAAGCTCTGGGGAAAATTACAACGACTCGTTAATAAATAAACAAATAAAGTATCGCGAGACGTAATTAAATCGTGAAACTGAACGCATTATGTACACCTTTCCCTAAAACTTTAGGCACTGATGTTGTACTGTGGTACTGATTGGGTCGACCGGTGGACTGCGACAAATCTGCTATATCCCCTTCCACGTCTCTTAGCAATGTGCGCAGTTTCTCGATTTATTTTGTGCGTTTGGCAACGTGTTTACTGTTCTTTCTTTGTTCAGTACATTATAAACGCATTGTACTCTTCTTACATACGGAAATCTCGACCCAAGACTAACCTTTGCCAGCCCTTAGTACATCAGAATAACACATAGGCTATAATTTATAAAGATATTGTGTGAATTGTCCAAAATATAACGATAATGTTGAATTTTATAACGCACGCCTAGGTTAAACTCTCTCAAACGACTTTCTGTATTCACAGACTATCAATTACAGCTAGACACATGTATTAGGTACTTTCAAATATTACCACTTGGTGCTATAACACATATTACACTCTATATTAATAAAATTCAAATTCTATGCGGAAAAAAACTAGTCACTAACAGTAATATCAAAATGAAAATAAGAAATGAGTTTTATCAAAATAGATAAAACAAACTAACATTCATATTTAGTGAGTAAAAAAATACAATTTTTTACAACAAATAAAATATAGCAAACACGGAAATATAACTTCTAGATATTGACGTTCTTCTCAGTATAAATAAAATATGATCTTAGAAAGACTAAACTGTATAAAGTCTGATTATTTTAGATTGGGCTTCTAAATTTTTCGAGATTTTCTTGATACCTGTTTGAAAACCCTAGTCTTATTTAATATTATATTACATTATACCTTTGTAACGGGTTCATTTCCTGAAAACATTTATGGGGTTTTCACCACAGGAAAAAAATCTACAAGCTAAAATCAGTACAAGTATTCATCACTGCATTGCATCCACACAGAAACCAGTTAACGGTGATATTTTACTAGTAAAACAAATTTGCCTAACTGACAAAAAATGCTTAACGTTAAATTGGTTTGGTTTGGTTTCGATTTTTTTTTCTTTTTTGGTTTATAATAAACATAGCTGCTAAAAACTGTGTTTTTGCAAAGCTGTATTTAAATATTTTAAATAGTGTTTTTCTTTGGGTGTTTTTTGGGCTGCACATATACCTCCTGAAACGCTAAGCATTTTTTGGACAGAAAAGAGAGGATTATCAACAGATCCCCAGAATGGTGGAGTTAGCTACTAACTAAAACACTCGCTAAAATTAGACCTGATAAGCAAAAACAGAAGAACTGTCAAACTGGAGCACATTTCAATTATTAATTTTAATTTAAGTGGTTACTTTGAAGAGATGAATCCGTCACAGATGTATTGATATTTTGTTTTACCTGTAAAAACCACTAACAAAATTGTTTCCGTTTGGATTCAGTGCCATGATATTTACAAAAATAACTTTAATATTTTGCAGATTGTCTTCAAGTGTCGAAAGATCCAAAATTCGAAAGAGATTGAAATGTGCAGCGACGAACATCTTTCATATTGTCAAGAAAAATGGCGTATCCGCCAGAAATTAAAAATGTATTACTGGTTGCCTGCACAACCGCAACGTATCCGCCAGAAATTAAAAGACTTTTTCAGGCGCCATCTTTTAGTCAAGTCGAGAAGTAAGGGAATCAGACAATGGAATTGTCTGGTATGAAGAAGTACGCTTTCCGAGAATTGGGGAAATTTCGAGAAGCAGTCAATAGAGTATATAAGCCGGAGCCATCGACCACTGAGACAGTTTTTTGAAATTTGAATATACCGCGTGGAAATTGAAAATCGGACAATTTGGTGAAGGAATCTTATAAATAGTTAGTTGTTGTGTGTTATAAGTTAGTAGTTGTGTATAAAGTGAGAAAAATAAATTCGTTAAGTATTTTATCGTGAGTTTAAATTAGTGGACCCACGGAATCCGTAACAATTGGTGTCAGAAGTGGGATTCAAGAGGATTTTAAGAAGAAATTAAGTGGATTGGACGATTTTTACACCGAATTTGGGAATTTTTATGGTTGGTACGAGACAGCAAGCGAAGAAAATGGAGGAAGTAAGCAAATTATTGGGCGATTTTATGGAGAATATGAGAAGAGAAAAGGCAGAAGAACAAGAGAGGCTGCGAAAAGAAAAGCAGAAGATCAAGAAAGACTCCGTAAAGAACGAGAAGAAGAACGAGCCCGATTGGAAAGAGAAAAAGAAGAGGAAAAACTACGACGTCAAGAAGAACAAGACCAACTACAGAAAATGCTTATGGAGAATCAAGAAATCAGACAAGAACGGTTGGAGAAAATTGTAGAAAATCTAGAAGTGCGTCGCCAGAAAGAAAACAAAGAAGAACAGGACCGGCTTGAGAAAATTCTGGAAGGCTTAGAGGCGCGTCATCAAAAAGAAAGACAAGAGGAACAGGACCGGATCGAGAAAATTTTACAAGGCTTTGAAGTGCGTCGACAAGAAGAAAAGCTTGAAGAGCAGGACCGTATCAAGAAAAGTTTCGAAAAAATGGAAAGAAAGCAACAATCAATGTTGGAAGTACGTTGCCAGGAACAACAGAACCACTTCCAAGAAGCTGTAGAAGATCTGGAGGAGCGCCTTCAGCAGAAGATAGAAAGATTGGAGATGGACCTACAGAAGACCAAGGTACAAGTAAAGACACCTGGCGTTCAAGGAACAGCGAACCTTAAGGCCCCGACCTACGATGGAAAAACGACATGGACAATGTACCACCGTCAGTTTGAAGCAGCCGCCGCTGCCAACGGATGGACTGACCAGGAGAAAGCAGCGGCACTTGTCATCGCGCTGCGTGGCCCTGCCCTGGAACTGTTGCAAACGATTCCTGCAGCCCAACAGCAGGAATACCAAACTTTGGTCGCTGCACTGGACAGAAGATATGGCGACCAACATCGACGCCAACTTTACCAGGCACAGATCAAGACACGCCTGCAGAGGTCCGGAGAGAGTCTGCAGGATTTGAAGCAGACTTACGTCGGCTGGTACACCTAGCGTATCCTGAAGCACCGGAAGGATTTAGGGAGGAACTCGCTGCTCAGTGCTTTATCAGCGGACTGAGGGACAACGAATTACAGAGGGCGCTGCAAATATCCCGATTTTCTACCAGCAGCGAAGCACTGGTCAGGGCGCTGGAAATCGAAGCTGCTTTTAGCGCCATCCCTAGACCGAAGATAAGATCGGTAACGGTAGAGGAACAGCCCGAGAGTACCCACAGAAGTTTGGAGGAGATGTGTAGAAAATTCGACAAACTATGTGAGCTACTAATAAACAAGGGAGTCAACAATAACCAGACAGAGAACCAGAGAAGATCCCAGGACATAAGGTGCTATAGATGTGGCAGGAATGGCCACATCAAACGGGATTGCCGCGTTCAAATGCGATCCCGTTCACCATCCAGAGAACGTAGGCACCAGGAAAACTAAAATCAGTCAATACTAAGGGGCGAGTATTGACTGGGGAGAACAGAGCCCCCAGGATTTTTTCCATTAGAAGTCTAGGAAGAACCGCTGACAGTTTGGTGATCGACGGGAAAGTCAATGGAAAGGGAATCCGAATGACTGTGGACACTGGCGCTATGGTATCGTTGGTACGGGCTAACTCAGTGCAAGGATTGAAGCTGATGCCTCTGGGAAGAAGAGTGTGTTTACGTACAGTTACGGGGGAAATGGCCGTTGTACGGGGAGAGGCTATCGTCGAACTGAAGTTAGGAAATTTGAAGTTTCAGCATAGCGTCTTAGTGGCAGATATTGAAGATGACTTCATCTTGGGCATGGATGTGATTCGTCAACATGGATTTTCGTTCGATCACCAGAGAAATATCCTGAATATCGGAAATGAAGAGTTTATGTTATCTCCAGACGAGGGACCAGGAAGAATGGATGTAAGATCAGCGGAAACTGTGGTGATACCTGGTAATACCGAGAAGATCGTATTCGGTAAAGTGGAGAAAATCGCTGGGTGCTGTGTTGGACTGGTACAAAGTAGCGACAACAAACAGGATAGGTACTTAGTAGGAAAATCATTGGTTAACACCGACAAGAATATACCGATCAGAATTGCGAATGTTTTCCCGAATTGTGTCAAGATCCAAAAGGTGACAAGATAGCCATCTGCGAACCTGTAAGAAGTGTCACCCGATGTGATGAAGTGTCGTCAGCTGTTACACAAAAAGGCATCCCAAGAAACACTAAAACATCTAGAACAGCCATGGGATCACCTAACACCTGAGGAGAAACAGAAGGCCAAGCAGTTCCTGCTAAAGTATGGCAGTATTTTTTGAGAAGAACAACAGTGGGAAACGGATTTTGTGAAGCACCGGATTAATACTGGTCATGCTCAGCCGATTCGACAACGTCCTAGAAGGGTGCCCCTTTCCAAACAACAAGAAATGGAGACAATGGTAGATAAGATGCTAGAAGATGGAGTTATCGAAGAATCATCGAGTCCATGGTCATCTCCTGTTGTTTTGGTGACGAAGAAAGATGGTAGTACACGATTCTGCGTGGACTATCGGAAGCTCAATGACGTCACTAAGAAGGACAGCTACCCACTGCCACGTATAGACGACACGTTAACCACACTGGCAGGTTCGTGCTGGTTCTCCACTCTCGACTTAAAGAGTGGATACTGGCAAGTTGGTCTGGACGAGGAAGACAAAGAAAAGACGGCTTTTTCTACAGGAAACGGACTATACCAATTCAAGGTCATGCCGTTTGGATTATGCAATGCTCCAGCCACTTTCGAACGTCTCATGGAGGTGGTGTTAAGAGGATTAACTTGGAAAACGTGCTTGGTTTACCTCGACGATGTATTGGTTATGGGAAGAACTTTTGAGGAGCATTTGCGAAATCTAGAAGAAGTCTTCGGCCGCATACGGAATGCTCACCTGTACTTGAACCCGAAGAAGTGTAGCTTATTCCAGCGACAAGTGGAATTTTTGGGCCATGTAGTCTCAGCAGACGGAATTTACACTGACCAGAAGAAAATCGCTGCAATCAAGGATTGGCCTAAACCTCGCGACAAACATGAACTTAGAAGTTTTCTGGGTTTATGCACCTATTACAGAAGATTTGTCAAGGGATTTGCCAATATAGCTGCACCCTTACATAGACTTACAGGTGATGAAGTCGGCTACGAATGGAACACCGATTGTGATGTAGCCTTTGGAAGACTTAAGGCGGCTTTATGTTCAAGTCCTATTCTAGCCTACCCGCAACAACAAGGGAGGTATATCCTGGATACCGACGCCAGCAATATCGGCATAGGTGCAGTGCTATCACAAGTGCAAGATGGCGAAGAACGAGTGATAGAATATTACAGTCGAGTTCTATCCAAACCAGAAAGGAATTACTGCGTTACCCGGAAGGAGCTGCTAGCAATTGTGAAGGCAGTTGATCATTTTCATAAATATCTGTACGGCCAAGAATTTTTAATTAGGACAGATCATGCGGCTCTCAAGTGGCTTATGGAGATGAAACAACCTGAAGGTCAAATAGCACGATGGCTCGAGAAGCTCCAACAGTATCACTTTACCATCCAACATCGTGCTGGAAAAATGCATGGTAACGCAGACGGTTTATCCAGAAGACCCTGTCAAACCGATTGTAAGCACTGCTGTAAAACGGAACAACGTGAAGGCACTGTCATGATAAGGAGTTTAAACTTGGAACCGATGAACAGTGGACGACGACACAATTGAGGAAAGATCAAATGGAAGATCCAGACATCGGAGCAATACTACGGCTCAAGGAAGGTAACGGCGAGAGACCACCGTGGCAGGATATTGCGGACAGAGGGCTCGTTTTCAAAGCTCTCTGGGCTCAGTGGAATTCACTGGTTATTGAGAATGGATTGTTAAAGCGCACATGGGAAAGTGCGGATGGCAGCACAGTAACAACTCAGTTACTGGTACCAAGGAAGAAAGTTACCCAGGTATTGGAAGAAATTCACGGTGGTAAAACTGGAGCCCATCTTGGGGTAAACAAGACCTTGAGCAAGCTGAGAGATCGCTTTTACTGGGTGGATTATTGCGAAGATGTCAAGAAATGGTGTCGACAATGTAAAATTTGTGCAGCCAGCCAAGGACCAAGCACTCGATCTAGGGGAAAAATGAAACAATATAACGTTGGACTGCCATTCGAAAGAATCGCTGTTGACATTGCAGGCCCATTCCCTGAAACGCACAAGGGCAACAAGTACGTTTTAGTGGCGATGGATTATTTCAGTAAATGGCCAGAAGTTTTTGCCATTCCAAACCAAGAAGCATCGACTGTAGCTGAAGTATTAGTCAATAATGTCTTCAGTAGATTTGGAATTCCCTTAGAGCTTCACACTGACCAAGGAAGGAACTTCGAGTCAAGACTGTTCCAGAAGATGTGTGATCTGCTTGGTATTCACAAGACTAGGACAACAGCTTTACATCCGCAGTCTGATGGGATGGTCGAAAGATTCAATAAGACCATTGAAGAACACCTCTCGAAAATGGTGGCCGAACATCAAAGAGATTGGGATCAACACATACCGCTGTTCCTAATGGCGTATAGAAGTGCAGTTCACAACACCACCGGACTTTCACCATCGAAGATTTTATTTGGTCGAGAATTACGGTTGCCTTGTGACTTGGTGTTCGGATCACCAGACGACGGCACCACAAATGTAGAGGACTACGCGGATGAACTGAAGGAAAGGTTAATGGAAATTCATAAGGCCGTAAGAAGTAAGATTACGCTAGCCAGTGACCGGATGAAAGCTCGTTACGACCTCAGAGCCAATTCTACGGGATTTCAACAGGACGATATGGTATGGTTATATAACCCACAGCGCAAGAAAGGGAGGTCCCCAAAGTTAACTCCAGCATGGGAAGGTCCTTATACAGTCATCAAGAGGATAAATGATGTTGTGTACCGGATTCAACGCAGCCCTAGAAGTAAGATGAAAGTAGTTCATCTGGATCGATTGAAGAGATACCAGACAGGAAACCTTGATCGGGACGATCAAATTTGAGAAGGGGCAATGTCAAGAAAAATGGCGTATCCGCCAGAAATTAAAAATGTATTACTGGTTGCCTGCACAACCGCAACGTATCCGCCAGAAATTAAAAGACTTTTTCAGGCGCCATCTTTTAGTCAAGTCGAGAAGTAAGGGAATCAGACAATGGAATTGTCTGGTATGAAGAAGTACGCTTTCCGAGAATTGGGGAAATTTCGAGAAGCAGTCAATAGAGTATATAAGCCGGAGCCATCGACAACTGAGACAGTTTTTGAAATTTGAATATACCGCGTGAAAATTGAAAATCGGACAATTTGGTGAAGGAATCTTATAAATAGTTAGTTTGTTGTGTGTTATACGTTAGTAATTGTGTATAAAGTGAGAAAATAAATTCGTTAAGTATTTTATCGTGAGTTTAAATTAGTGGACCCACGGAATCCGTAACAATATTAACAGTAAAAATATTGCCGAATTTAATTTATACTAATTAGAAACAAATAATTAATCGAACCATTTATTTTTAAACTGTTCCTAAATTTATTATAAAATTGCTAAATACGAAAAGGTATGTATATTTAATTGGGAAAAGGAGCAGCATTAATTAATAAATGCTCTGATTGAGAGCAAAATTTAAATCTAAAAACAGAAACGAGGCGGAAATTAGGAAAACGTTCTTTTTAAACAACTCTAATTAAAAAGTTTTTGGGTATCTGTAAATCCGTGAAAATTGCTTCTAAATATTTTCTTATATTGCTTTAAAATTGTATTAAGTATTATTTAAAGAGGCGTCTTAAAAATATTTTTAACATATTTTATTTCTAGTAAATATTTAGTTACAAGAACAAACTATTGCAGGTATTCTAAAATTAACATGATTTTAAACATATACATATTACAAAAATTACACTTCTTTTTAATAATTTTATTTCCTGATCGACAATTATAAATAATTTGGGATAGGGCAACTTATCTTAAAGAGACATTCGTGTGCAAAAAGTGTAAAACTCTATGAAAAACTCTCCAATGAGAAATTATTCCCTTGAAATAATCAAACAAGTGTTATTGATGCAGTTAGTCAGACGGACTCTTCTGCTATTCTGACAAACAAATAATAAGAAATGGACAAAAAACAGTGGACTAACAACAGATCCCCAGAATGGTGGAGTTAACATACTAAAACACTCGCTAAAATTTGACCTGATAAGCAAAGACTGGAGAACTCTCAAACTGAAGCACGTTTAAATCTCAATAGACATTTAAAGTTGATAGGTTTAAGAGACGAAGTTACGTGCAAATTCTGTCCGACACGAACTAGCAGAACATGTCAATATAATAGCATGGCAGATGTACGATTTTTCGTACTAGCCGACGATAAGTCGCTGATAATGGTTTATTTGGAAAGTACAGTTTGAATGTTAGTAGACTATGTAAAAGTATTTTAGATATCAATGGACCACGATAGATCCATAAAACCATCGCAGTGAAATAGGCCAAAATCAACCTCATAAAATATAATCTAAATGATAAATGGTTACTTAGTAAATAGTTATAATTCTAATTAGTTTTATCTAAATGACAAAACTCTCTCTCCAATCACTCTTCGTGACCGGGGATCGTGACTTTTATGAAAATACTTTTTGGTTTGATGAAGTCCTTTCCAGGCTACTTACACTGTCTTGAGCTCCATGGATAGCTGACAATAAGACTCTAAGTCTCGGTCTCAACATTATTCTTCCAACCAATAATGTTGACACCGAGACTTAGAGTCTTATTGCTTTGGCTTTTATATTACAATTAGTTCATCTAGCTACCCAAGGTATTCGCCTGTAGCACCACATTTCAAATTTAATTACCTTTCACCTTTCTGTTGATTTGATAGTCTAGGGTTCCACCCCATAACGACAAAAAATCTCAGGTAATTATTAAATATGGCTTCCACCTTCCAAAAACTTACTTTATGTTATTGCAACTTAAGCGTCTTTCATCTTCAACTTATTTATGTTATCTTGGGTTTCTCTGCTCTAATAAAGGCATATACGTCCGTTTGCTACTGAACTGTTTTCTCCACCTTCATTTCCCTGCAAAAAATATCAATTGTAACAAAAGTTTTAGTCTCAGACGATTTAGATAGTCCGGCGATAAAGTCTAATATCGACAATTCAACTTGAAACCATCAGATTAAACCGGCAAAAACTGAACGAGTATTTTTCTAAAAAAGTCCGGAAGGAACCGTTTAAAATCGCTATAAATCCGTCAGTTCGAATAGAAAAAGAAATATGTCTACGTGTCGTCTGTAAATCGCTCTTGCCATATATATTTTGTTGGCACAGTTCGAGTAACAAGATTTGCGCGCGCGATATTAAAACTCCCATCTTTGTTTCGCAGCGGCGCGGAGTCGTTCCTTCGAAAATGTTTCCCATTTCAGATTAAATCAAATAAAATGCTGTTAACTGCAAAACGCAACACTTTTGTCTCGGGATTTACGGTAGTGACAGCCGCATACGGATATTTACGCCGAAGGGGAATGAGGGTAGATATATGGAAACGAAATAATGCCAATTTTAGTTTAGTATTTGTTCCGGTATGGATAGGATGAATGATGGCAAAGGGTTTCTGGTGTAGTCATGTAGAATATTGGTTATTTTTCGGCTGAATTCCATTTCTCTTTTAAATTTTCTAAACGATTGTGTAGGATTGAGGATTAGTTTCAAAAGGAATGTAAAATTTATAAAAAATTAAAATTTACGATTAAATATATTTCATATATATTATAAATATCAGTACTATTACTGGTACTTTACTAGTAGTATATTACTAGAAATATACAGGGTGGTCCAAACTGAATCCCGGAAACTTCGGCAGCATATTCTGCACATATAAATAAGCAAAAAAGTTCTTATAAATGTATGTCCTAAAATGCTTAGTTTCGGAGAACCCTGTATCTCCGCAACTAAGCATTTTAGGACATACATTTATACGAACTTTTAGTAGAAATTTTATTTTTATTTAGATTTTTTCTAAATAATTTCTGAAGTAACGTCAATATTTGGATGAAAATTGGCGTCTGGAGTTTTTTGACATGATAAATTTGATTTTGATGTCAACATGACTCCTACTTATAGAGGGCGCCACCTACATGTGTTTTAACTGTTTTGAAGAGTGATACATTTTCGTCCGTACCTGTATAAAACTATTGAGTGAAGAAATATACGTTTCCATGATTTTTTACGTAACAAATGTCTCTTGGTAAAAATCGCTACGAGCAACCGTTTTCAAGATATTTTGAATGGAAATAGTCAATAAATCCTATTATCGGCAAAAAATAACACGTTGAGTATATAGTTATTTGACTGAAATGACAAATTTGGGAACATTTTATTTTTTTTTAATTATTTACAAATTTTTCTTCGAAAAAATGATGATAAAACAGTTTCTGTTAGACTTTTGTCACAAAAACATTTCAAATTTATGATTTCAGTCTAATAACTATTTAGTCAACATGTTTAATTTATGTCAGTGATGGTAGTTATTGATAATTTCGATTCCAAATATCTCGAGAACCACAACTCCTTGCGAATTTTACCAAGAGACCTTTTTTACATAAAAAACGTTATAAATGTATATTTTTAAACTCGGTAGTTTTATACTGGAACGGACAAAAAGTTATTAATCTTCAAACCAGCTAAAAATATGTAGGTGGCGCCCTCTATAAGTAGGAGTCATATTGACCTCAAAATCAAATTTCTCATGTCAAAAAACTCCCAGACTCCAATTTTCATCTAAATTTTGACGGTACTTTAGAAATTATTAGAAAATAATCGAAATAAAAATGAAATTTCTACACCCTGTATCTCTGAAACTAAGCATTTTAGGACATACATTTATACGAACTTTTTGACTTATTTTTATCTGCAGTATATGCTGCCGAAGTTTCCGGAATACAGTTTGTATATTTTATGTTTTAAACATCAGTACCGTAATTAAAACTGTTCTAACAAAATTTAAATAAATAATAGTACTTACAATGTGTTCTCGTGAATTTTGTTTACTAACTTTGGTGGGTAATTCTACAGATAAAATAAAACAAAAAGTTTCTATGAGCATATGCTCTAATTTGCTTCCCGAAGAAGTTACGGGTTTCGAAAAGGTAAATAAAAATAATTCATAAGCGAAAGGCGATCGTGTATAATTCCGTAACAGCCCTAAAACGGTACTTTCCATTAGGATATAGAGTTAGATTAGACATTAATTTTAACAAATAGCGTAAATAGCTAGGATTTTTTAATGAAAAAAAGGTGCTGTTTGTTTGGTTCGTGGACGGTTTTCAAGATATTTGCGTTTAAAGGTTACGATGCATCGATTTTATTATTAACTTTCCTCTATAGTATTTGACAATACCGTCTAGTTTATGATTGATGCTAGTTATAGATTAGTGACAAAAAGACATGTCGGAATGCCATACGGTCTAATTGATGATTGGAAACAAGACAATTTATTTTTCGACTATCGGAAACAGAACGTCTTAACCTTTAATCTCTCCGCGATAGGCCCGATAGACGTTCGCGATAGCGGAAGCAGAAGTAAAAGCCGGGAAGCGATGACTTTTCGCAAATGTCGCATCAATCTTAGTCGATTTTCGGCCACCGACTCATTTTCCCGATTGACTTTTTTTCACGGGCCGGCGTGACACGTGCTAACTATCGGCCCCGTTCCCCAATTTCGACTTTCCATTACGTCAATTGTTTTCGTTCGTCCGAAGCCGATTTTTAACCGGTCATTTTTCACTTTTAAAATGTACGGCTTTTCACCTACTTCCCTCTGCCCTATCTCGATAGTTGAATAAATCTTTTCTGGTGGAAGATAAAGAGCCCAGGATAAAATTAATCGGTTTGCACTGTATAGCTGGTTTACAGGAAACGTATTTTTTTGTGACGGTTTATAAGACTCTTTAATAGATATATGACTCATTTTATAGTCAGAAATACATAGAACATACGGCTGTTTAAAGATTTTGGAAAATGAGTATTTACTGAATAATTTTGAGAGATTCATGTTTTTATATGAAACATATTATTAATATACGGGCTGTCCCTGACTGATGCTCGTTAGAAGTTTCCAGACCACCACAAATTAAATTGGAGCATATTACAACCAGATAGTTAGGTAAAAGAATGTTTCAAACAGTCGGCACTGGAAAATTTGACAGAATTGGCAATTAAACACTCTATACCAAAACTCTATTAACTGTTTTTGAAAGTGTTATGCATTGATGAATTATGAAATAAAATATCTTGGACTGGTATTATCTCTAATTTTACACAACGTTTCTTGAACTAATTTAAGTCCTATATCTTTATCTTCCCTTCTTCAAAATTTTTATCTGTCTTTCTCCATGCAAATTATCTCTCTTTATCGACCACCAATAAAATAAAAAGGCGCATCTACCAGGAATATTCTGACAGCGTTGTACATTGGAAGACTAAATTTTCAATAAATGTATGACTTAAGAAACACAAAAAAACATACACAATAAAGTTAGGTATTGCAGATCATGTATATCCCAATCATTATATCATAAGGTGGACCCTCACTGGAAAGAGCATATATTTAAAGAAGCCTTGACTATGCAAAGGTTCCCACAGAAGAAAAAACACACTACAATATTTTTGTAGGGATTACTAACATTGCCATAATTCTTAAACAGTGATGTTGTCAACGACATTATCGTCATTATCACAATTTTCAACTTTGTTCTACAGTTAAACACAGTCATTTCATCTTTTTTCTGTATATCTTTTAATATCGTAGGCCCATCGTAGAGGTTAGAACACCTTATTGTTCTTTTTATTTCTCTCGGGTGTAATTTTGATGTTAGGTTCGATTTTTGTGAGTCCTTTACAAAGATATCCTGATCTTTGTTATTATACAGATTTATTTCTGCGAATGATCTGTGAACACACTGTGTAGATTAAATCATGTGTTTGAAAAAAAAACGGCGTCCAGTTGCAAATAACGATCAATTATATTCCCCCATATAATTTTACATAAAAATTACAGCGATATTCATTTCGTAGCCATGGCTAATACCGTTTTATTTTCGATAATATTCTACAATTATTTGAGGTTCCTATTGGCCTATTCCACTACAACCTTTGCTAATTTATTGTGGTCTTCACCTGGCCTCTAGGTTACATTCTCTAGTCGTTTCCTTTTCAAAATGTTTAATAACTTGAAGATTGGACCTACCATATATTCATTTGCCAATGGATTATCATTGCCTAATACAAAGAATTGTACTTTTGCCAAACCATCCCACTGGCATAAATTTTGGTCTAACATTTCTTTTTTGTTTGTTTGCAAAATCTACATGTGGTTTGGTCTATGAATTCTATCAACTTTAGATATATATTGAGCTTGCAATTTCCTGTTAGTAGAGCCAGTAAAGTTTTAACTTTTATTATTTTGTCATATTCATGAATATATTGACATATTTAAGTACACACTCCCCCATTTCTTTCATCATTATAAAAGTGACATTTATAAATCAGGTCAAAGTTTTGTTAGAAAATAAACAGAAACAAGGAAACAATTCTCTAACATATTGACTAAATGAAATTAGCCAACTAATGTTTTTTTTTCGCTCGATAGAACTAAAATGCGAGATGTGTAAAGTTTTTTGTAACTTTCCACGATTACACTCCGCCTCGGCACTCACCCTAATTTCGACATACTTTAAAAAAGCAACTAAACTCAAACAGAAACGTTTCTAAAAGTTAGTTCTGAGAGCGCAGCTCTCGACGAGATTTTACTATCTGGCTGACGGTAAAGATTTTCCAAATTGTTCCGAAATGGATACTCCACTCCAAAGTAAGTATCGTTCGAGTCATTCTCGAATAGACACGTAGTTCTAGTTCTATTTGTTCTTGGATATGCATAAGGAAAGCGGAGTTCTAATCTCTCGATCGTTCCACAGACGAATTTCACAGAATATTAAACAGATAAAGGCAGTTTAAAGATCGATTGATCGCTGCTGTTCTTTTTACATTTTTATACAATTCGACAATTAATTCATAGTAGCCAAAAGTCTCTTCCCTTAAAAGTTGCCGAACTCGAATTATTTTCTTTACTCAAGAATCACTAATCACGATGATCCAAATAGTGAACAACTCTGTACTTAATGAGGTTATAGAAATGTGTGACACAAAAACTGACTTCTGTCGATAAAAGTACAGTGATTTGTTTTTGGATACTGAGGTACTAAAGTACACTGCTTTTAATCATATATGAAAACAATAAACTGCAATGAACTTATAGCAAAAATTTAAGAAATCAAAATAACTTGAAAACTCCAATAATTGTTACATTTACTCATGATGACTGAGTTTTTTCTAAATAAACAATATAATCTTCGAATACAACAAAATATACCCTTACACGGAGAAGTCTTAATGTCGCGCGAAAGTTCAAATATTACTGTTGACTTTTATAGAAGACAAATTTGCTGTCGAACGAAATTTGATTTAAACTTTTGCGAGAGGCCAACTTTTGATTCTATTCCCGTAAAAAGGAAACACCATGTGTGCACCTTTAAAGCCAAACTTTTTCGGCACAGACTCGGAGACAAATAAAAGAAGAAAGAAACTGAATTATTGTCAGCTATATAGCAAATGACTTTTATCCTGCTTTACGAGGGTTGCGAAATTTTCTTTATGAAAGACTGGGTATAGTGTTAGAAAAGAAACTACTGGCATATTAAAAAAACAAGATAATTAGTTCAACTTTGTGATTATATTTAGGAGGATAATAGAAAAAAGAAATACGAAAAGATATTAGCAAAAAGAAAGAATTACAGGCAAAAACAGGAAAGTGATAACCGCAGACATGTACTTCTGTCTTATAGTCTTCATCAGTACGGTACATCCAAGTTGTAAAGTAAAAAACAACTTGGAGATAGAAAAGTGAAAAATACAAATAGCAAACGGGATTCTCGTCACAAGAGCATATAGCCTCAAATTGCAGCCTAGACCTAGAGAAGCCCAGGATTCTGGTCTTTGCAGGCCGAGGTCTTTGTAGCCAACAACATCCCGCCACAATATCCTTAACCCAGTTACAACACAAAAGAGAAGAAACAAATATTGCGGAAAAATATGCAAAAAGCATCCAAGTTATAAGATGACAACTTGGAGATGGAAAAAAAATACAAGGAGCAAATGGGAGCATAAAGGCTGGCGCTCACTAGAGAGGAGCGCGCCGGAGCGCACGGTAGCGCGGCGAAAAGGATTTTTTATAATACATAGTTTTAAATCGTTTTGCTGTCGACCGCTGCGTTTCCGCCAAGTGAGCGCGTTGCCATTTAAAACTATGTATTATAATATATTAAGAAAAGATTATATATAATCTTTTCGCCGCGCTGCCTTGCGCTCCGGCGCGCTTCCGTCTAGTGAGCGACACACATAAAGCTCTAATTTGCAATCTAGACCTAGAGTCCCCAATACCAGTTGCGTAATATAAGAAAAGGAGAAACAATTGTCGGCATAGTCCGCAAGAATATAATATCTGTTTACAATTTAGGTTCTTACTTCCTTCAATCTATAATTATCCTTTGTATTAACTAACTAACGCCTTCCATAAATGTTTGATACCCCACAACAGTTTTGGCCGAAGTTAATACCGCATTAAAATTTAAAGGTTAGTCAATATTTAAACTCATGTATAATTTAAAACTTTCTCTGGCAGTCTCAAAGTAACTCCATCCTCTTTGGTAAAGTCTGGACCCGAAAAGGAAAGTGAATAATTTTAAGTTTAGAGAGATGTCGGCAAGGGCCTCTGTGCTAGTTTAGAAAATGAAGGGACAAAATGAAGACGCTTTAATTTAAATTTATACGACGGCCAACTTTTTACTTAAGGGAGCGAATTTTTCTTTCGAAACTTTCTCGGAACTTAGAGATAACAGAAATAAATTGACATAGATGTTAGTCTACTTTTAGCTTAGAGTCATTCTTATCATAATATGGAATGAATTTAAATTTAATAGCTATTTAGCTACTTGAATTTAAAAGAATAAGTATTAAAGTATTGAAAAACAGATAAAAATTCTACAAACAATTAATTTTTAAATAAACAAAAATACGAGTAGGAAAAAAAGGGGCCAAAAAAACCTACATATTATTCTATTCTCTGCATTAAGTTCATCAGACCGAAGGGAACAGCCATTCGACGACCGGTTTCGGAGATTTTTCTCTATCGTCAGGCCGACTTTGCCGTAACCCTCGATCTGACCAACGAAAAGCAGAGAATAGCATTTGAGTACAAAACGTACTACTATGGCGAGAGTGCTAGACGCTCTACGCCAACTAGCGGTAGCTGTGGCAATTACAGATCGTACCGCCAAAATTAAAACCAGCGGCCTACTGGACAAACATGCTTGCTTCATCCACGTTACCGTAGATGGAGCTAAGAAGGCTTAGGTAATATAAATAAACAAAAATACGAGTAGCAAAAAATAGAAAATAGAAAATAGCATATTCAAATCTAGAAAGATATTGAAATAAATAAAAAGAACTTTGAAATTTAAACTAAAATATAGATATTAAATAAAAAAAATGTCAAATCGAATGATCAAAATGACAAAAAAATCACTTCTCTGATAGGCGGTACCAAGTTAGCCGAATCAGCTAGTATAATATAAATAACTATCTAATATTTTAGCGCTGTTATTTAGTCAATAACAGTTATATCATCAAAAGAATAACACGTAGCAGATATGGGTTTGCAGTTTTTGTTCTAAAGTAGTAATTGTTGCAGGTTGTGAACTTATTTTATTTTTATCTGTCTTTTGCTATCTATTCTTATTGTCAGGCGCGATTGTTTCTAAATAATTAAAAAAATGCAGATAGTTTGGTGCCTGTACTGTCACATTAAAAATATTTATAAAATATACTCATTACTTTTATTTTTTTTACTCTTTAACAATAAAATCTAAAAAAAATACAAAACTGTTATTTTTAAATAACAGTACGAGTTCTAACGGTTTTCTAAAAATAACAGTTTTTTCAACTCCGGTAGCAAATATTTACGTCTAAATGCTGATAATACACAAATGTTTATAAATGAAAGCTTTACGAAAAAAAATGAAAGGGAGCAAAATACAAAAATAAAATAATTTTGTTATTATTGCTGGAAATTTAATTTGCCAAATAGAGAAGTGAAATCGAGCGGAAAACAGCTCGTCAACACACACGAAGAAATATTAATATCGAAATTTAGACATCGGCAAATATTTACTTTCATATTTAATTTGAAACTTCCAAAGATTAATAGCTCGAGCCGAGACAGCAACAGAGAGTTTTATTATAATTCGAGAAACGAGAAGGACGGACTAGCAAATGACGAGCTCTGGGCTGTTGAAATATTTTTTTGCTCTCCCTTGGGAGTATCTCTTCCATCTTTCGACAGTTTTCAGCTCCGCGAGCGTTCTAATTTTAATTATTCCAAGCGAGGAACAAATCGTAATTAATAATCTAAGTTATTTAATATTTCGGCGCGACGACAATGGAAAGTTTCAGTGACTGAAAACTATAAGTCAAGTTATGCCGCTAAATTGAAGCACAAGGAAATACTAAAGTTCCTCAAAAGTTTCTGTAGATTAAAAAAACGCAATATATACGATCGAGCAATCTGGTAGAAAACGATCAGTATTGATACTAATAGAATTTCGGACTTTCATTGTCTTAACTTAACTTATATAACTAACTTGCATAATTTTCATGTGTAAGGTAATCTAAATTCTAAAACTACTGAGCTCATGTACTACAGAAATCCATTAACCCTTGAAAAAGTTGGCTGCAAGCACGTGGTTTTCCGCTAAAGATACCAGCATTGGTCTGTTTGATGAGTTGTTACGATATGGTGGAAATGTCCATACTTGGGTTGCTGTAGATGTAATTGTTTGATATAAAACGTTGATTTGACGTTTTATCTAATGAGATTCAGGTTCCTTATGGACAACCCGAGCGCCGATCACTTTATATTGTGCTGCTTGGACCACACATAGTCTACAAAAGCTAACTTCATTGTTTCACATCTTTGTATATGTATTTTGTATTTGTTAAATCGTACATTGAGAGGATGTTTTGCCTTTCTAATGTATGAATCGTATTTACAGGGTAGTACTTGGTAGGCGGTATATTTTTAGTTTTTAGATATTTTCAAAACTTCTTTTTCCGTTTCCCAGTAAGGTCATAGTTTTATGGCATTAAAAGTTTTTATAAAAAATAAATTGCTTAAATTTAAGTCTTACTAGTAGTTAGGTAGGTACAATTTAGTAATAATTTTAAAAATTACTTAACAATATTGACGATATATTTATAAATTTCAAACAAGAATTGAAATAATGAATTACTCTATTTTGGTAAATATATCATATTATATAGTCACATATATCTTCAACTAGAGTCACATTTAAGGTCATATCAGCTAACAGTAGAGTCACTCTAGCCTATATATTAGAATGACTCTACTTAAATACCCAGGTGTCCAAAACAGAAATACAGAATTCACCCCTATCTAGACTCATCTTGAACTGTGATATTCGAAATTAACTGTAAAGTAAAATATTGGGATCTCAACATTTTATGTCAACCAAATGCACTACAATGATGCAAATTGAGTCTAAGAAACTGATAACACACAAAAGAAGTGATTTCTGGTGAAAGTGAAAAACCTGGGTATTTCGCCACTGAAAAAATATATAAAAAATTAAAAATATTTTTTTTCAATACCTACAACTGCGTAGAATCCAGAAGAAAAACTGGCTTAAAAATTAACCTAACCAACAAAAAATGCTTAACGTATACTAGGGTGTATTATTTTTCAAGAGATGAACCAACCATAAAGATATAAACATTATTTACAACAGATATCTCAGAACAAACATATCTTCCAGCCTTAGTATGTGTTACAGGCCACTGACTTTTTATTTGTTTTCAATTAAGTGAGTTTCTAGTGGAAGATCTGTACTACTAAAAGTATTGTACTAGCCTGTTAATACTGATATAAAAGTTGAGTACATTGTAATTTGGATGCATTCATCCTGAACAAGTCTTCAGCCATTATGAAAAATAGTATTTTACCATTCAGCTCCTAAACAAAGTGAAGAAAAAAATACATCCAGTGTTAAATATCTGTCTTTATTTTTGTAGCAACAGTGATTTTTTCTTATAATTCAGAAAAGAGAATTTTTCGCTAGTCAACGAGAAAAAGATGACTTCTAGATTTTGTCGAGTTTTAAACTATTTTTCTTTTTTGACTGGATTCCTTCCATCCCATCCAGAACGCTAGAACTTCAGTTATTCCAGACGAAGGACAATTTATAATTAATAGCCCAAGAAGATATTTAATATTACGACGCTGCGACACCGAAAGTTTCTGTAACTGAAAACTATAATATCGAGTTTGAGCGCTGAAGAGGACCGAAAGAGAATAAAACTTTTACAACTGCTTTTCCCGTTGCCACTTTATAATTTTATTTTCGTCTATTTGTCCTTCCCAAGAAAACTACGAACTAGTTTCTTTGCTTTTGTTTCACGTAAAGACAACATTCCTTGAAATATAACACGAGTTTTTGTTTTTTCGCGTATTTTTTAGCAACTTATTTTACAAATTTATACGTAATTAATGGAGTTTGCATAATATTTCAGGTATTACATTTCTATGATAATATACTAGCTGGCCCTGGAAATTTGTGAAACATCTAGAAGCTCCTTAGAATTTTAATGACGGTCAGTGAATCACTATCGAAATTAAAGAAGTTTGACTAGCAATAATCCATAAACTTTGAATTATTATATAAAATCAGATAATATCAAATCGATTAATTCTCGTTTTCTAACGACTTTTATTTTCAACTTTTTTCTAAGAACCCAAATTTCAACTTTAAAAATGTTGATGATTCATGATTTTACCAATGAAAAATTCATTATTTTACCAATACTTATTCAAAATCATGTTTTAGTCAGTTTTTACTTTTTATCTCGATAACTATAAGAAATAGGTATAGAGAATGATAACTACTATTACTTTACAATATCATATTGTGTTCATGAAAAAAGTTTGGGTCTTTCGCCACTTTAAATAAAATCTACAAATTTAAATAGTTATTTTTTGTGAACACCACTGCGTTGAATCCAAATGAAACCCAGCTTGTCAGTAGTATTTTAATAGTAAAACAAATTTTCTGACAAAATGCTTAACCGTTCTTTCCGTCGTCAGAAGTAAAAAAAGAAAAAACTATTTAAAATATCTAAATACTATTCAAAAACACTTAGTTTTTAGCAGATTAAAATGACATTACGTGATGTTAAGCTTCACAAAAACAATTATTACTAGATAATAATTGATTCCAAAAAAAAATTGTTTTATTAGAAATAGCTGAAAAATGGTTTACAAATTTTGAAAAAGTTTCTTCTTACAACACCGAATTCAAACCCAAATTTTATTATCCTTTACACACATGTGACACAGCTGTCTTGATTGACCCGTATTTCATAATGCGACGGAACCTTTCACATGTAGATTTATTCTGTGCGAGCCTACGTGCGTAGGCTGCTTGTAGCCACTTATGAATTATATTTATCCCGTGTAACGTATCCCGAAGGCGCCCCGGCTACGTGAACCGAATCCCCGATGGGGTCGTATTAGAATCGTTTACATGCGAACAAAAGAGTTTCGGAAGATTTAAGGGCCGGTTTTTGCAGTTGCGGTTTTCTAAAAGCTTCTTTTTTCACCCGGCACATAACACAAATCAACCTCGGAATCGGCCGAATATCTCGGAATAATTTATTTTTATGTTCGAGTGCGGGATTCGAACGTATAATACAGCTTTTTGGGCTGGATGGGTATCCTGGAATATAATTGTTCGAAAAATGAACGCAGAATAATAGCTATTATAGAATTATTATTAGAATAACACTGTTATTCTTTAATATAATTATTACAGAAATAAAGATGCCTAATATTGATATTAACAATTTGTAACGAAATTGTCGAATGGGTGCTTAAAGAGAAACTAAATAAAATAATTTGACTTGGTTTTACATTAGATCTCACAACCTTTTATAGTGGAAGAATTGTATTGCCAGAGTTGGATTTTTTTACATTCTATGTTTTTGATGGAATCTCATTTCTTTTTGTAGGTTATCCTCCTACTTTTTTCTCAGGTAATATATAATTCAAAATAATATTAAAAAAGTTTGTCTAGCAATAATTCATAAACTTTGAATTATTGTATAAAATCAGATAATATCAAATGGATTAATTCTAGTTTTCTAACTTCTTGTATTTCCAACTTTCGTTATAAACCAAATTTCAACTTTAAAAATCTTCAAGGCATGATTTTACCAATGCTTATTCAAAATCATGTTTTTGTCAATTTTACACATATTATATTTCGAAAACTTTAAGAGATAGGTATAGGTTAGTATAACAGAAAAATTATCCGATATGAAATTAGTTTTCAAGATTGTAATAATACTGGGTGTTCTATTTAAAATAACAAAGATGCTACCACTTTTCAAATGATCTGGCGACACTATAACGCTGATAATATTTTAGATAGATGAAGCAGGTGCCTTTATATAAAAATCCGCATTTTCAAAACAATCCTATCACCGGTTCTTCTATTACCATCGCCGGAAAGTTAGTTACCTGTAGCGGGTAAACAGCTAACTTTTAATACATAAGGATATTTCGAGATTTTTAATTTTTTCCTTCCATTATAAGTTTAATGCTACCTAAAATTCAAAATTTGAAGATTGTAACACTTAATGTTTATACACTTAAACTGTATAAACAGCAATAGATTTATTTCTTGTCGAAAGCAATGCCACAGCAATGCCACATGCCCGAAAATCCTGCTAAAAAGATTCAACCAAATTCAAACCGAAAATGCGGCTTTTGTACCAGATCACGTGACAGAAAAACGTCATGTAGTACATGTAAGAAAATATATTTTAAATATTCACCACAATTAATGTAAACCATTTTTATTCCCTGACTGCCAAACTAATGTGTAGAACATTAATAACAGTTTAGTTTTAAAATTAAATGTTTTTTTTTTAAATTAAATAAATACAAACTATTTAAATTATTTTAAATTATTGACGTTTCATTATAAAACTTCACAAATAGTTACTATTAATAATTTACCTAAGTGACTGATGATAAATTCTATTAGTTTTTGAGATATTTTAGTGGAGTATCATTGTTACCCCACACGCGGCCTGAAACGTAAGTTTTTGTAGCACGGTTCCGGAAAGGTTTTAAGAGGGCTATAAAAGACAAAGCTGTTTGTAGCGTTTTCAGTTTCATAAAAAGTATCACAGTGATGTGATAACCGCATCTTTGTATCTCTACTTAAGAATGAGAGAAACCCTATATATCATACAAAAATGGGACACCCTGTACAAAGATTTCTAAAGAGAAAAAAACTCAGTAAAAACATTTTTAACCAAATACTTAATTGCAATAGGTATACGTTGTATAAAACAACACAAGTAATATACCTACTAAAAACTGACTGAGTCTCGGTGAGATTAAAAGATACTTAGAGCAAAATCTAAACAACAGAAACAGTTTTACGAGTAATAAAATCGAACTATTAAATTCGAATAAAAGAGATTTATCCTGTTTCATTTTATAAATACCATAGCTAATAAGAAAAGTCAGCTCCAACAAAATAAGCTTGCAGCCGATGTCTGGACTAAAATTAATTCGGCCCGTAAAAAAGCCGTAAAGTTTAAATATTCAATTAAACTAACGGTATATCTGCGACAATCTCAATAAACGTCTCGGGGCAAATAGTTACTGGCAGTCGTATAGAGCTGAGCCCAATTAGCTGTGGACCAATTTTCCTTCCGTGTCAGACGCCAAGAAAACGGTAATGAATATTTGTTTCCGGTAATTATTATTTTTGTTCGAGACGCTGCTGTTTTAATTAAACCTATGTGTATGTGTGTGTGAATGTTTCATTAAGTCAATTGAATTTTCAACTGGAAAGCTTCCAGTTAATGGAAATAGGTCTCCTTGGAAAATTCTAAAGTTTTACATTGTAATTCTTCCTTCTTTGTTTTTTTTTTGTTTTGGTTGTAATTGAGTATTTTATTCCTTTTCTAATTACACTTTTATATAAACTTTTATTAATTTTGCTGTTCTATATAAATAACAGAAAGTAATAAATAAATAAAACCTATAAAAATTATTTAATTCCTGTATTTTATGTATCAACTTTATTATCGTCGTAATCCAACTTTTGTTCGGAGTTTCCAAACAACAATAATTTCGCCTTGATTAAATTAGTAGTTTATCTTATTTTATTTTTATTACTGAATAAATAAGCGAAATAAACATATTGTGTATTTTCTTGTAAAGATATGAGGATTGGTACTAATATATTATGATACGATGATGTAAGTAGGAATTAATATTCTTATGGCAATTTTATATATATCGAAATATATTCCAATAGCGGTATATAGAGCATGCGGAATAAGCTTCGTGCATTTCAGTTAATTTTAAAAATTCCGACCTAAGCGCTCGACACGGCAGAAATCGGAATTTTTCGGCTCTGTATTTCACGCAGTTTCGATATTGATTGTATTGAAATAATATTAAGATCATGGCTTTGTCATAATATTTAAGTGTTTTAGTTTTTAATAGTACAGTTATTGAAACTATAAAACACTCAGATTTGTGTGATGTAACGCTGTTTCGGATAGCTTCGCTCTGTGTTGCGACGGTTTCAAATGTTAATAAAATTGTCTAAAAATGTTAACACGTAAAGGAGGGCGCAATTAAGTGGTTGTTGGGTAAAATAACATTAAATAACTCAAGTTTCCGGATATTCAACTCTCCCGAAACAACATTTTATAGTTTCGCAGCTTCTCACACCGATTTAATCAAAAGCAAACATGGATTCAAGCAGCTCGACGAAACAAGTGTTAAAAATCGGTGCATAGAACTATGGTAGTTACCGTAATTGAAGTCATCTAAGAAGTTTTATTAGCTTGAATAATAAATTATAATACAAGTTAGACGTTCTCAAGATATCAAATATTTATTATATATTTACTTTTTTGTTTTTATTTTTCGAATTTTCACATATTTATATTTCCCAACACTTTTAAAATAATTGTATAATACGTTTTTCGTATATTATTATATTATATAATATTTACGATATTCTCCGATGGTGGCAGCACCGGCGGAGAAAGCCTATACAGGGTGTCCCCGAAAACAGTACAAGTATTTTGAGGGGTGGTAGATCTCGATAAAACAAATATATTTTCTCTTTAACGTTTTTCAGTCCAAAATAACGGAGTTATTTTACTTTGAAAATTTCAAAAAAAAAATGATTTTTGGCCAAATTTTGAGAACCACTGGATCCTTTCTGGATTTTTTTTTGTAAATTTAATCTACTACCTATAAATTGTACTGAAGCTGTGGTTGGTTCCTTGTGAAACATCGTTGAAATATTAGTATTTTAATAAAGCACGCTTTTAGATGTTTCAAAAAACTTTTAATAAGAGTAACTTTAACTCAACATATATGTTTCGGCTTGTTAGGCCTTTTTCAAGAGTTTTTTAAGAACTAATCGTCTAACTACACTGTAACTATATATATTTACTATGGGGGTGGGTTCAGAGAGTTTACAATAGGGGTAATAAAAATGTGTTTAGAAATCCTTGTTGGTCGTTAACATTATTTTCGTTTTTAACAGATTTTAGTATTTCTAACTGTTCAATGTAATTTAAGCGTCTACCTTTTGTTTCTCTGTGTAGTAACTTAATTGAGTTTTCATTAATTTTGTGATTATTTACTATACAATGAGTTGCAAGACCAGAACTATGCTGGAGATTATTAATAGACTTTACATGTTCTTTAATCCTTATATCTAAATTTCTACCTGTTTGGCCTATGTACACGGCATCACAATCATTGCAATCCACCCTATATACACCCGACTTATTTTTGACATTAGTTTTGTCTTTATTATTTAATAAAATTTGACCTAAATTTCTTTTATTTATGTTAATAGTTTTACATCCTATTTTATTGAGATTATTTGATATTTTGTTAGTTAAATTAGGAATGTAGTTTAAAAGTCGATAATTGTTATTGTCTTTAGAATTAGCGGAATAAAAATTTTTTATTAATATTTTCTTTTGATTTTTCTTTAGCATATTATCAATAAGGGAACACTTATATCCATTGTTGATGGCGATTTGTTTAATAATATTTAACTCTTTTTTAAAATTCTCTGGGCTCAGTGGAAACATTACTAATCTATGAATTAAACTATGAAAGGGTGACATTTTGATTTGCCAGGATTGGTGTGATTGACTATGTATTACAGTGTCTGTGGTAGTGGGTTTTCTGTAAATATCAAATTGTAATCTATTAGACTGTTTTATAATTGTAACATCAAGAAAATTGATGGTGTTAATACCTTTTTCAATAGTAAATTGTATTCTCGGGTTAATTGAATTTAATAATGTTAAAAAACTGTTTAAATTTCTCTCGGTGTCTGACCAAATACAAAAAATGTCATCTACATATCTTGCCCAATAATTTATTTTTGATATTAAACTACTCTTGTTTTTAAATAGCTTCTTTTCAAAATCTGCCATAAATATTTCTGCGAATAACGGTGAAATTGGGGAACCCATCGGTAACAGAAAGATGGGTTTGATTTGGGTTTGCTTTCATAGTTTAATTCATAGATTAGTAATGTTTCCACTGAGCCCAGAGAATTTTAAAAAAGAGTTAAATATTATTAAACAAATCGCCATCAACAATGGATATAAGTGTTCCCTTATTGATAATATGCTAAAGAAAAAACAAAAGAAAATATTAATGAAAAATTTTTATTCCGCTAATTCTAAAGACAATAACAATTATCGACTTTTAAACTACATTCCTAATTTAACTAACAAAATATCAAATAATCTCAATAAAATAGGATGTAAAACTATTAACATAAATAAAAGAAATTTAGGTCAAATTTTATTAAATAATAAAGACAAAACTAATGTCAAAAATAAGTCGGGTGTATATAGGGTGGATTGCAATGATTGTGATGCCGTGTACATAGGCCAAACAGGTAGAAATTTAGATATAAGGATTAAAGAACATGTAAAGTCTATTAATAATCTCCAGCATAGTTCTGGTCTTGCAACTCATTGTATAGTAAATAATCACAAAATTAATGAAAACTCAATTAAGTTACTACACAGAGAAACAAAAGGTAGACGCTTAAATTACATTGAACAGTTAGAAATACTAAAATCTGTTAAAAACGAAAATAATGTTAACGACCAACAAGGATTTCTAAACACATTTTTTATTACCCCTATTGTAAACTCTCTGAACCCACCCCCATAGTAAATATATATAGTTACAGTGTAGTTAGACGATTAGTTCTTAAAAACTCTTGAAAAAGGCCTAACAAGCCGAAACATATATGTTGAGTTAAAGTTACTCTTATTAAAAGTTTTTTGAAACATCTAAAAGCGTGCTTTATTAAAATACTAATACTACTACCTATGTTGCCATATTATCAAGAAATTATGTTTTTAAATAAAAACTAAAAAAAATTCCAAAAATTTTTTTCCAAAAATTCCGAAATATCAAAAAAAATGTTCGCGAAAAAACCGCATAAGCGTGTTTCTGAGGTTGAACTATACTACCAGTTAAAATACTTGCACTTATTTCTGGGACACCTTGTATAGCTTAAGCACGGTAAGCTGAACGCACGATAAACACTAGGTAACAGTCGCTTGACAACAACTGTTTATTGCATTTATGTAAAATACACATATTATCAGCAGTGGTTCGACCACAGAACTATCGTCCTAGGAATATTTTTAATGTATGAAAAAAGAAAATATCATAACTGATAGAGACATGATGCACATTTTATAACAGAATTTAACAAATTAGTATATACTGGAAAATCGAATATCACAAAATTGTAAAAGGTAAGTTTTTAAGTAATATGAAAAATATCGGATTTAAACACCCCAGCAAAATATACTGTTAACTAATTCCGTTAAAAATGAACCGAACCAAATGCGCTAATACGTTTCAATCTTTCTAACTTTAATTCTACTAAAAAGGGAGAAAAACCGTGCAGATGCAAAATTTCATTTCTGGAATTAAATCCTTTTAGTAGTTTTGGCCGT
Organism: Sitophilus oryzae; assembly: GCF_002938485.1. NCBI lineage: Eukaryota > Metazoa > Arthropoda > Insecta > Coleoptera > Curculionidae > Sitophilus > Sitophilus oryzae. The sequence goes on along the minus strand of NW_022146345.1, from coordinate 939,039 downwards.
AAATATAGAGCAGCCCGTTTCGATAGAGCTCGTTGCGGTTTCCGACGCAAAGCTGCTCATTTTTTTCCTCTTTCTCTTTGAGCAGAATTTAATGTTTTGTAATTAGAGAACGGAGATTGGTTGTATGGAATAATTTATTTCCTTTCGTTGTAGCGTTTCCTGGGTTTGTAATTCTTTGCTCTTTTTGGGAACAGTTTGTTTACTGCGGAATTATTTATTCATCACCGTGATAGGTAATGTTCTAAACGCTATAAAAATATTGTGGTTAAGTGTATCTCCGACAATATTGCAAACGATAATATAATGAAATTATATTTTTCTCTTATATCTTTTATTTCTTTAATTATATTTATGTACTATATACATATAGAAAAGCATAGAAAATGCCTTAACCCCTACAGGTATGCCAACTTCTGCATTAAGTTCATGAGACCGAAGGAAACGACCGGAAAAAAACTACAGAAATCGTATCTGAGTACTAAATGTACTACTACAATGGCGAGAGCTAGATGCTTTCGACATCTAGCGGCAGCCGCACCTATCTAAATATAACAAGCGGCCTGCTGGGAATTCAAGCCTGCTTCACCTACGTAACCGTAGATGGAGCTTACAGCAAGGTAGGGTTCTATACATATAACATATACATAATATACAGAAGCGTAAGACTGATCTGATGGACTTATTGCGTCTGATAAAAGGTCTTTTTACGCTTCGGTATACTATGTATATTTTATATAGAACACTGCCTTGCTTTTAGCTTCATCTACGGTTTACGTAGGTTGTACCACATATACCACAAAAATATCTGTTAACATTTTACAGAAAATTAAAACAACTTTACCCTCTCTAAGACACTGTTTTCCGTATTTGGTCTACATTAAATTTTTCCCGAGCCAAAGGCATTATATTTTAGGCTTACTCTTTTTCTCACAAACAACTAATTCAATTAGAAACCCGTAAATGACTTAGGACCGTTGGAGATATTTTTTCTCCGTTGACAAATATTCTTTCCGACAAAATAAATACGCCTTTTTTCTGTGTGCGTTTCCGGGCGAAAAAATCCCCGCCCAAATAATCGTTCTGACGTGAATTTTTCCGTTTCAGCTCCTCCGTCCTCGGTGGAAATCCTCGACCATCGTCACAATTCCAAAATCGAAATAAAGGAGAACCAGGAGTTTCATTTGGAGTGTCGGGTGAGGAACGCCAAGCCGGCTGCGAAGATCGTGTGGTACAGAGGAAATGTGGAGATAAATATACGTAAGTACATAGTAATAAATTTGAGACTAGAGATAGGTTTACATGTTTTTTTTGTGTCTAGTAGTACATACTTGTAAATTACATAGTTAAGAACATTAAAACGACATTTCTACGGCCTCAAGTTTTAAATTATATTAAGTAATAAACTACTGACAAAATATGAAATATCGTTGATTGAAGAAATAAGAAAATGTGCAACCTTATGGGCGATTTCGTGGCACAAAACCTGTCCGGGATATAGCTGAAGATACCGTCGCTGCTAGTCAACTTCTCCGAGAATTAGTTTAGCTCTGCGTGCTGATAGTCGTCTACAGCGCAGCAGATAAAGAATACTGTGCCGTAGTTCTGCTTTCAGTCGACAGCTATGATGGTTGTCGGAGACAGTGTTTTTGGGTACAGTAGGTTAATAATACGGATTTTCTGTCATTAAAAAATTTAATATAAGATTATATAATTAATTAAACAAAGACGTTAGAGTTGGCTTGGAAATGAAGATCGCTGTTATTTCGTTTGTCAAATATTATAATAAATGTCAATAGTCGTCATTTCCAAGCCAACTAAACGACTTTTTTTGATCATACGAAATATTCAGTACCTATAAAAAGATTTTTATTTTTGTTTATTCTATGTTTAACACGATTAAATTATCAATACATAAACGCGGATTTTTCCGCATACAAAGATATTTTCGTCAATAAAACGTATTATAAATATTACACATTTTAATCTGGGAACACTCGCTTTCAGTTTCACACCTTCTTGAATATGCCTTCGTTGGCCGCAGAACGAGTTGGGGCTCCACCGTACAGTACTTGAGACCCAAGGGGAAATCAAATCAGCCTTTTGCGAGACGAATTTGCCCATTAGGCAATAGGCAAATAAACTAAAATAAGCAGTATTATAACAACGCATAATAGCTATATTAGACATACAACGTTTTAGTATTAACGAAGATAAACTTAATATAATCGATTAATAACAGGTCAAATTAATTTTATAAACTCAGTCAAATAATTTTTCAAATATATTTAGGCTTGACAGATTAATGCTTCATTAATGCATATACAGTGTGTCCTCGAATCGTCTCATTTACAAAAGAATTTTTGTTTATTTTAAACATTTTGTTGTTAACAAGCAAATGTCAATAAGAAAGTTTTTTCTCTTAAGCAAAATTTTTAAAATAAAAAAATTAATAGTTTTCATTTACTATCATAGATTGACTAGCAAATGTCTAGGGGATTAAAGGTATTATTAAATTGGACAACAATATAACTCTAAAAAGGATATTTTAGCCATTGTTTAAAAAGTATATAAAGAATTTTATATCAAAGGTTGTTCAAAAATTGGGTATCACTTTTTTTGATTAATATGCATTTAAAATAGAATTTGTGCTAAAAAATAAAATTCCGCTTGTTTAAACATCGTAAATCAACCTTTCAATATTACTGAAAGCGAGAATTCATCAACAGTTTTGAGTTGTTGTAATAATAACCTTACGTATGATTAATTATTAATTATATATGATTTGAGCTATTTACAGAATACATGTTTTTCATATTAGGAAACTACTGTTACGTTTTTAGATACCGTCTTCCAAATAGAGGGATTATCATATACATACATATATAATATATAATAATTATAATAATAACTTTATTTAATAAAATTAAATAAGCGAAATGTGGCTTAAAAATCACTAGCACTTAACCCAATATAATGTGTAATTCTGAAAAAAGGTGGTGGATGTTTGACACAAAAATCTAAAAATTAAATAAGTTGTTTTTGGTAAAATTCAAACGGAAATCAGCCTTTCGATACTTTTTTAATAAAAAAGAACAATTTTAACAAAAAGAAGATAAAGTTTCAGAATTATTTCAAATCATTATTACAGAATTTATTTCTATGGTTTGCTAAAAAAATGAATTATCATATGATTAGAAATACTATACAGGGTGGTCCGAATTGTATTCCGGAAACTTCGGCAGCATATTCTGCAGATAAAAATAAGTAAAAAAGTTCGTATAAATGTAGGTCCTAAAGTGCTTAGTTTCAGAGATACAGGGTGTAGAATTTTCATTTTTATTTCGATTTTTTCCAAATAATTTTTGAAGTAACGTCAATATTTGGATGAAAATTGGTGTTTAGGAGTTTTTTGACATGAGAAATTTGATTTTGATGTCAACATGACTCCTACGGGTAGAGGGCGCCACCTACATGTGTTTTAACTGTTTTGAAGCGTAATAACTTTTTATTCGTACCTGTATAAAACTACCGAGCGAAAAAATACATATTTCCAACACTTTTTACATAAAAAATATCTCTTTGTAAAAATCGCTACGAGCAACCGTTCTTAAGATATTTAGAATGGAAATAGTCAATACATGTCATTATTGACGAAAAATAAACACGTTGAATTGATAGCTTTTCGCTGAAATAATAAATTTGGGAAATTTTTATTTTTTTTTAATTAATCATAATTTTTTCTGCAAAAAATGATGATAAAACAGTTTCTGTTGAACTTTTAACACAAGAACATTTCAAATTTATAATTTCAATCCAATAACTATTTAGTCGACATGTTTAATTTATGACAATGATGACAGGTATTGATAAGTTCGATTTCAAATATCTCGAAAACCATTACTCGTAGCGATTTTTACCAAGAGACCCTTTTCACGTAGAAAACGTCGTAAATGTATATTTTTTTACTCAGGAGTTTTATACAGATACGGACAAAAAGTTATTACTCTTCAAACCATTTAAAAAATATGTAGGTGGCGCCCTCTACTAGTAGGAGTCATATTGACGTCAAAATCAAATTTCTCATATCAAAAAACTCCCAGACAGCAATTTTCATCCAAATATTGACGTTACTTCAGAAATTATTTCGAAACAATCGAAATAAAAATGAAATTTCTACACCCTGTATCTCCGAAACTAAGCATTTTAGGACATACATTTATACGAACTTTTTTACTTATTTTTATCTGCAGAATATGCTGCCGAAGTTTCCGGAATACAATTCGGACCACCCTGTATAGGCTTGGTGCACCTCAGATGATTTTAAAAATTCGTACCGTAGCGTTCGATACGGCAGAAATCAGAAGTTTTCGGTTCTGTATTTGATGTAATTCCGATGTTGATCACATTGAAATTATATTAAAATCGTGGCTTTGTTATATTTAAGTATTTTGGTTTTTAATAGTGCAGTTATTGAAACTATAAAATGCTCAAGTACGATTTTTGTGTAATGTAAAGTTGTTTCGAGTAGTAAAAATTAAGTGAAAAAAAAAACCGAATTGGACATCGCTTTGTGTTGTGACATTTTTAAATGTTAATAAAATGTTAACACGTAAAGGAGGGCGTAATTACGTGGTTGTTGGGTGCAATAACTGAACTTTTCCAGACATTATCGTTTATTTAGAACCCTGTAGGACTACATTCAATTAAAACTAGCTTCACTTTTTACAGCAAAGTAAAAAAGTGTATTTTCTATGTATTTATAAATTTAAAACATGGCATCTCTTCTTTTATTGATAATACTATGCTTTTAAATATTAAGAAACTACTTTAGTTGATGCAATAAATCAATAAAAGCCAACGAAAATTATATTTAAAAGTACTGTATAAGCTAAATCACTGCCGAGTATTGCTTTTTCGAGTATTTCCAAAGTTAATGTCTTATACACCATTCTATTAACTATGCATTTCTTTAAAATATATATCTAAGTGCAATTCCAGTACATGCACGCCCACAAAACAAACCAACATTTCCAGAAAACTCGAGGTAAACGTTCCAAAACAGAAACCCTTTTGGTATTCAGACTGCAGAACTGCAACTTTTATGACTTTTATTAGAAGCCTTAAACATTCGAACAAAAAATATGGTAAATAAGGCCGCATTTACAATTATTTGCGTGGCAGTTTCGACGTCGGAGGTATCGTTTCTGGAAACGAACCGAGCGAGGCGCCAAAGCGTGATGAGATTTTTAATGGTATAGTTATGTTTACCTTTAGGTTTTATAATAATACGGGATTTATTAGTAGTTCTTTTACCTTTATATTTTTTATTGAAAATGAAAATATTTATAAAAATATGCGTCATAAATTAACTGTTTTCTTTATAATATTCCTTATATTTTTCAGAAGTCAACGGTTTTCTAAACATTTTTTTTTCTCCGATAGGACTCAAATATATATTTCACCGGGTGGGTCTTAAATAAGTGCTGTATAATATTTTCAGGGCTGGTAGGTCTCGATAAAATAAACATATTTTTTCTTTACCGTTTTTCCAATAATTCTAAAATAACCGAGATAATTTTACTTTGAAAATTTCCAAAAAAAAATATTTTTTTGCTAAAATTTTGAGAACCACTGGATCTTTTCTGGATTTTCTTTTTTGCAAATTTAATTTGCTACCTATGTTGCCATATAATAATAATAAACAAATTATATTTTTTAACTAAAAACTAAAAATAATTAGAATTTTTTTTTGCGAGAGAAACCTCTTAATCGTGTTTCTGGGGTCGAAATATACTAACCCTAAAAATATTTGCACTTATTTATGACTCACCCTGTATATATGTCTCTGCATTATTAGATCTAAAATACTTGATTCCTGTATATTATTTGAAAATGCGTTGGTTACTAGGCAAAATGTAGATAAGAAGTCGAGAAGATAAATATGTATGTAATTTCTAACTTAGACTTTTTGAATAAAAAGTAAAAGTAAATGTAAAAAGTTAAATTAACATCTCCTGCTAAGACTAATCTGGCCGGGCCTACTTTCTTTTATGCGGAATCTGAACCGAGGTTCTCGGACATACCATTGTCAGTGGCTTATCGACTTGGCCAGTGTCTAAATAGACTTTTATTAACATATCTCGTTCTCATCTCATCCGGCCTCGAACCGCGATGAATTATCGGTGCGTGTCAATAGATTTTACACTTTTGCCATTGAACAACAGCAAGGCAGAGTTTCCAGAGAGTCACCCGTCCATCTACTCGCATCGTCTAACTTGGGTGATCTATTGGGAACCGTAGACGGAGTTGAGCTGTTGCTCTTTGAATAACAAGATTAAAGAAGGAGCATATTAAAAAACTCAACGCATTGGAGTATTAAAAATATGGCCGACTTAAATTCCGGTTTGCACTGACAAATCATTTTATTTGAAACGTATAAAATATAATGGGGGGTAGGCTCAGTAAGTTGTTGATTTCGTTTATGTTTTCAACAAATGCTATTTGTAAAATTATAATAAACCTAATATAAAATGAATCACAAATAACAAAAATAATCTCAGAAAAGGAAGACAGATCTGCAAAATTTCAAATCAAATTCAAATATGTCAATAGTAACGTCAAACAGAACTGTTCATAATGTTTAAATCGCCTTTAATGAAAAAATAGTCATTATACTTTTTTCTTAATCTTTTTATTTCATGATTTTCATGTATTCCCGATTAATTTTGAGACAAGTCAAAGTGCGGAGTTTTTAATTTTTAAAACGTTGTTAGTTTATACTTATCGGAGAAAAATGGTATTTGTATATCCTAGAAAAAGACTACTATTTTTGAACTAGTGGTGATTATTCTTGGTGGTTGTGCTTCAGCCACCAACTTCCGTTATCCTAAAATATTTTTTTTGTTTTTTTCAATAGGAAAACTACTGTACTAATGTACCTACTATAGGCTTGGTGCATTCTCCGCCGGTGCTGCCACCATCGGAGAATAGTGTAAGCAGCGGGTTTTTAGTAAAAGCAGTAATAAACTGGTATATTAAGAAGGTCTAACTTGGCATTATAATTTATTATTAAAAGCTAAGAAGCATAGTTTTACGTACCGGTTTTGCTAGTGGGACATAACTGGGGCTATTTGGGCTCTAACAAAATTTTTTAAACGCACAAAATTACAATTTTAGACGTTCATAACAAAATTAAGCACTAGTTGATTAAAAAGAAGTATATTATTAGTATTGATTAATTATATTTTATCCTCATATAATATGCCTATTCAGTTTTTTTAATACGTAATGGGCACTTTGTTTACTCACTTGTTTTGTCGAACTGCTTGAACCCATTTTTGCTTTTGATCAAATCGGTGTGGGAAGCTGTGAAGCTACAAAATGTTGTTTCGGGAGAGATGAATTATTGAATGGTATTGCACCCAACAACCGCGTAATTATGCCCCCCTTTATGTGTTACATTAGTTATGTGTAACATTTTTACGGCAATTTTATTATATAATAATAATAAGCTCCCGTATATAGCGTTTAACGCCTTGGGAGTAGGCAAGGTACAGCTTGCCATGTTAGAGCGGTTCGGTATACAAGGAAGGTAACGTGGCTAGCATTACGCTTCAACCGCCTATTATTACCTCAGGATTGTGAATTTCAAGTACTCATTTAAAGCTGAATCGACCTAGGTACCCAAACTATTTTTATTTAATTAAAAATAGTCGGCTGATGAAATGCCGGGTGTGGGATTCGAACCCACAACCTTTGTATTGGTAGACGAGAGCTGTACCTCTACACCACCGGGTACCTATGGCAATTTTATTAACATTTGAAATTTTCGCGACACAAAGCCGCGATTTTAACATTATTTAATGCGATCAACATGAAATGTAACCGGAACTGCGTGAATACAGAGCCCAAAACTTGTGATTTATGCCGTATGAGAGTGCTGCAGTATGTATTTTTAAAATCATTTAAAATGCACCAGACCTATATGTGTGTACCTTACCTAGCAAGGTACAGATTATACAATTACATTCTACAACATCGATTTTGATAACCTTTTCCTTGCTTTCTTTTGCAGCCAACAGAGAAGATCAGACCATCGAAATTCCGGGCAAGAACAACAATAAACGAATCACCCGCTACGACACCCATTCCCGCATCTCCTTAAAACCGACCGCCGAAGACGATTACGCAGAGTACACGTGCGAAGCCCGGCACGAGGCTCTATCTCCAGATATTCCCATGAGGGCGACGGTGCAACTCAGCGTTCTCTATCCGCCAGGATTACCGTATATCGAGGGATATACGGAGGGCGAAACAATCAAGCGGGGCCAAACAGTAAGTTGCTTCAGATACCGGTAGTGAGAAGAGGCTTGGATCAGTTTTAACCGAGATGCTCTATATAAAAGAATATAAAGCTTATTTAAGATATAGAAACTTTTTATTTTTTCAAAGTGAATAGGTAAGTGAATGAACAGAAAATATGCAGTACTAGGTTTCGTAGATAAATCAGATTGCTAAACTAGCTATTATCCTATAATACTACTGCGAGCTTTGCAGATTTCTTGAGGACATCTTCTTATATCTAAGTCACATCCTCCAGTTCGTAATTTAAAGAAAATTTCAGGATTTGGAGACTGAACTTTCCATCCAGTTCTTTGCTTATGGCTTATCATTGCCTAGTTCAAAGAACCTCACATTAACAAGACTATAGCACTGAGACAATAAAAGCGTTTTTTCTTCTGTTTGACAAAGTCTACACATCATTGTGTCTGTCAATTCCGTCAGCTTAAAATGCCTATTGAGTTTACAATGCTCTGTTAGTAGAACCATTGTAGTTTTGGCAGTTTTTCTGTCTTTTCTAATCAGTCTACCTTAAAATTTGCCCAGTGTTCTCCTTAGAACTGTTTTGCTTGCCTTTGTCTTGGTGAATTTATCCACCATTGAGATATGTTGACCACTCAGAGTTTTGTGGTCATTTTTATTTTTGCTTTTGCACAACCGCAAATGGATACTGCAGCCAGCAGTGAACAGCATTGATGAACCTTCTCTGGCTTTATCTACCTTTTCGATACTCTTGTGATCCTTGTACTCCGATACATCTTAACGTATATATTGCTATTTCCTTCCAATATATTTAAAGCATTACATACAATCCCATTCTAGGTTTTATATCGAGTTAAAGAAACAGTTTATCAGAGATAAGAGTTAGATCGATTTGATTCGTCGATTTTTAAATTAGTTTTTTTTTCCTAAATACTTTTTTCAAAATTTTGTGCTGTGTTAATATCATTGAGAATCGAATTATGTATTTACATTTATCAAATTTTACATCATACTTAATCTCACACTGTCCCAAGATTAGAGTTACTCTAGAGATTAGAGTTACTCTGTTCTAGAGATGGGTAGTCTGGTATTTTGAATGAGTCGGGTTCGGGGTTACATCAACGTTCATGAACGTACATCCAGGTTCCAGTTCTGCCGGATCTATATCATTCAAACCTTTAGTTTTAATTTAACTAAATTTTGTTTTGCATGAAGCAATCCGCATTCAAAAGTTTTGTAGTCCCTTAGAGAAATCGTTTTGCCAAATTCTTATCACCTGATCTTAGCTGTTCTATTTATTTGGTAGGATTACTGTGCTCTGGTAGTTTGTAAGCAGCTGGTATAATCAATATAACATGAATTTTGAATTTCGTGAAACTAAAACGGTGAATAATCTGTTAAATATGTATTTATTCATATGTGATGTCGTTAAAACAAATTAAAGGGTTTCCATTTCACGTATACTGAAATGTTTGCTCTACTACTCAGTTCGAAGCCATCCTATCTAGTTAATTTAAAACTTATCAGATCGCGATACGAGCGAAAATTGCCTCCGACTAACACCTAAACGAAGTTAGAGTTGTAAAATAAAGCGAAACTATAGATTCGCGATAAATGGGATGCGTGCGTGAGGGTTGACTAACTTTATGCAAAATAGCGGTAAGGGTGAAATTAAACTTTTGTCCTCGTAAGAGAGGGAGAGTGCCATAAGTGAAGAGCTAAAAGGGTTGACAACGATTTGCATAATTTTTTGTTGAAGCTATTCGTTGGAGTATTGTTTTGAATTAAAGATTGAATAAATAAATAAGGTAAAAGTAAACAGCACTTTATAGAATCCAAGAGTGATCTCTGATTTTTTTACTTTTTCTAAGGTAGGGAAGTCCATATTGGCAAGAAGAAAAATAGAAGGCACTTAAAATACAATTAATTAATCTTCTTTTAATTTATTCTGAGATGTTATAACGAGGAACGATGGGGTGCAACATATATATTTTTAACTGTTGGTTTGAAGAGTAATAACTTTAACTACTGAGTGAAAAAATATATATTACCGCCATTTTTTACGTAAAAGAAGTCTCTAGGCTAGTCTAGGCTTAAAAGCTACGAGTAACTGTTCTCCAGATATTTGGTATCGAAATAATCAATACACCTTATCATTGGCAAAAATTAAACATGATGACAAAATAGTTATCAAACTGAATTCATAAATTTGAAATGTTTTTGTGCCAAAGTTCGAACAGAAACAAAGTTTCATAATAATTTTTCTAGGAAAAATAATGATTAATTTAAGAAAAATAAAGAGTTCTCAAATTTATCAATCCAATCAAATAACTATCCAGAGAGAACATGTTTATTTTTGTCAGTGATGATATTTATTGATAATTTTTATTCCAAATATTTTGAGAACGTTTAGTTGTAGGGATTTTTATCAAGAGAACTTTTTTACGTAAAGAAATATCAGAAATATATTTTTTTAATCAGTGGTTTTATACAGGTACAGACGAAAAGTTATTACTCTTTAAACCAGTTAAAAAATATGTCGGTGGTGCCCTCTATAAGTAGGAATCGTATAGACATGTAGATCCAAATTTCTCATGTCAAAAAACACCCAGACACCAATTTTCATCCAAATGTTCAACTAATGTCAATTAGTTCAGAAATTGTTTTGAAAAAAATCGAAATAAAAAAGGAAATTCAGCACCTTCTATTTCCGAAACAAAGAATTTTAGAACATAAATTTACAGAAACTTTTTTACATATTTTTATCTGCAGAATATACTGCGAAGTTTCCCGAATGCAATTCAGACCACCCCTCCCTAATTAATAGTGCTAATAAATGAGAATATGAGCTAAATAGCTTTAACCCCATACGCGTATATATCAATAAAAAAGCTGCACGGTACCTATATTATAATTATATTTCCTTTTCAGGTGGAATTAGTATGTAGAAGTCGTGGAGGAAATCCTCCAGCTCAACTAATTTGGTACAAAAATGGAGAACAAATTAGAATGGCTTACCGAACTGCTGGCCGAGTGTCAGAAAACGTTTACACTTTTACTGCGGATGCTAGTGACAATAAAGCCAGATACAAATGCGAAGCCAGCAATATAATGTCGAAGAGTCCGTTAAAAGCAGAGATTGATATGACCGTTTTATGTAAGATGTTTATTTTATATCCTTGCAAAAGTAGTTTATTTTTTTGTATTTTAGTTTCTCCGTCCCATGTCACAATCTCTGGTCCTACAGAAGCTAGAGTCGGTGATCCAGTACCACTGACATGTACAACAGCAAACTCAAACCCACCAGCGGAAATTAAATGGATGGTAATCTTCAATATGGGCTTAATAATTAGAAATTATAAAACTTTTACTTTAGGTTGCTGGTAGACAAGTTCGCAATGCCACGTCCAGAACAGTAGTTTCGCCAGAAGGCGGCTGGATTACTACCTCAAACATTACTGCTGTTGTAGAACCAAACAGGAGAAGTTTAGTAGTTATTTGTCACGGACTCAACATGCAACTGACTGAAAATGTAGTGTCGACACATACAATTAATGTTTTATGTAAGTTTGTTTATAAAGGGTTTGAAATATGTCACTATCTAATATCTAATATTTATACTAGATCCACCTAGTCAGCCATTTATTCATGGATACGTACAAGGAACTCACGTAACTGCCGGTGAAGTTCAAAAAATATCTTGTACATCATCTGGTGGTAATCCTTTGGCAACTCTTACGTGGTATAAAAATGACAAGAAGGTACATACATTTCCAAAATTATTAACTAAATTACAGAACTAATTTTTCTTATTTTAGATACACTCTCCTGTTAAAACTACAGACAAGTCAGTAACGGCAGAAATAACGATACTTACAAACGTCACTGACAACGAAGCTCGATACAGATGTGAAGCAGCTAACTCTGCTACTGAAATTCCATTATTTGAAACAATCACAATGAGTGTTTATTGTACGAAATATAGTATTTCACTACATGAACTGAGATATTAAACAATATTTACTTTTAGATCCACCAGAACATGTCAGAATTCGGCAAGAGCCTGCAGAACTAAGACCCAACGAAGAAGCCACTCTCATATGTGACGCCAGCTCTAGCAATCCACCAGCTAAATTGTCATGGTGGAGAGAAGGAATTCCTGTTCAAGGAGTACAAAATACTTCAAAACCTGGCCTTCATGGAGGAACTGTATCATCCATCGAAATTAAGGTTAACGTAACCGAAGACATGAATGGCATTCAGTATGCCTGTCAAGCTCAAAACGAGGCCTTACAAAGGAGTACCCACGATTCCATAACACTGCAAGTCTTATGTAAGTTTTTTTGAGTTGTTTGTAAGTTTTTTTGAGTAATACATAAATGGCATTTATCTACATTTCTTGGAAAGGGATTATTATACTAATTATTAATGCATTATATGCATTTTTATCAGTTTTGTTCGTATATTGCTTCATCTACTTTCAACTCACTGTTATGATTGTTTCAGATAAACCAATTTTCGATAAAAACAACGAAAATTCTGTCACCGGTATCGAAAACGAACCCCTAATGATTTCTTTAAAAGCCGATGGTAACCCCGAAAGTATAGCATATACTTGGACAAAAGATGGCTTACCCATAACGCAATCTTCGAATTCGAATGGTATGGAACGTATCATTTCTGACGGTCCAATTTTAAACATTACACGTCTAAGTAAACATGACGCAGGAACTTATAATTGTGAAGCTCTGAATTCTCAGGGAAGTAGCATGGCTACTGTAAATATAACTGTGCAATGTAAGTTACTCTAATTACATCTTAATACTTAATATTATATTTACATAAATTAATTTTAATAGATCCAGCTACAATTATCCAAACAAGCGGTGCAGTCATAGTAAATCCGAAAGAAGATGCTACATTGTCATGTACAGTAGACAGTAATCCTCTAGCTGACGACACAATCACATGGAAACGAGAAGACTTTCCGGACTTTGACGCTAGAACGTCGGTGATGTACGATAAAAATGGAACGTCGTACTTGAGGATCAGTCAAGTGACCAAAGAAGACCTAGGTCATTTTCAGTGCATAGCAAATAACGGAGTAGGGAATTCCACAATGAAGGAAGTTATGCTGATCGTTAAGCGTAAGATTTTTTTTATTTAAATTAACCAAATTATATTTCAATTGATTGATTTTCCAGATAAACCTGAGATGGATGAACAACCAGCTCTTTTGAAGTTTGCTAGCGATGCCGGTGATACTGCAAAGATGGTTTGTAGAAGTCGAGCGTCTCCTTTGGCAAGATATTCTTGGGCGAGGAATGGAAATTCTATTAGTGCTAACACAACAGGGAAATATTACACTACCTACAGACAGGTAAAGTACATTCAATAATAATAATTTATTTGTTAAAACCAGAATCACATTAGTCCATTTATAAATAAAGGTTTAAATCACTAATGTCTAACATGATAAAAAAAAGTTTACTTAAAAATATTTTAATATCTTATAATAAAATAAGTTGAAATAATTTCTCAATGTTTTCTCTATTTGAAAAATCACTACATATTTCTACTAAAAATATTTATATCAACATATTACTAATGATAATGAATAAAATCTAGTCGTCTTTTGTTTGCTAGAATACAAGAAAATTCTTAGTTTTAATAATCATCAAAAAATAAGTATTTAAAGTACCTAGTTTTAAATACATATTATATAAATATATTTTACAGTACCTATTAACAACACCAATACTAAAAGATACAGATAAGAGAACATTTTTAGTCTGACTTATGTATTCATTCGAATATTTTGTATCACAAGAATAGTACCCAATATCTTACAGGATACTTCAAAAAGTGTGGACAAGCAAAATGGCGAATAATTTCAGAAAGCTCTATTCACCATTCTCAATTTATTTCACTGTGTAAAACATATGAAGCCACCCACAAACAGCACTGTTAATCCAATATTTTACCTTGCAATGTGTGTTTCGTAATGTATTTTCTCAGAATGCTAACTAAAAGTTTGTAAAATTAATCCACATTTTACTTCACTATTATTATTGGACATTTAATATTTGTTGGTATTCAATAATTTGCTCTTTGATTTCTGGTCAAAAGAATTTTGATATTGAATTAGTTAACTGTCACTAGATATCCTATTACTATCAACTTATCCAATGCAGTATTTTAATTTTAACATACATTGTAGTGGTGTGTACATTATTTATTATCCAATACAGTATTATTATTTTAACATACTTTATAGTGTATATTTTATGCCAAATTTTCACATTTTTTTGTATTAAAGTATGTAATTATAAATTTATATAAAGAATTTGGACAATTAAATACAATTTTATGGAATTAAAAATTAAATATTTCTTGTATTACGACAATTTCGCAAAATATTACTTCCGCATTCATAATAATTAATTTTGCTGGAGGGGTTTCTATTTTTAATGAAGAATACTTAATATTCGCTCTTCTTAATTCTTTCAGTTGACTTCATTTTATTTCAGTTATTAAATATTTACAATTTGAGGCTTATGCTGTGTTATATATTTTATTTTTTATAAAAATTACTCCCCATTGCAATGAATTTTTAGCTGGATATATTTTTTTAAATAAAATTCTTAAGATGTTCTTTTCTTTTTAGGTTGACGAATTGACCTCCGAGTCCGTCCTCTACATATCCCACGTCACATCGGCCGATTACGGCATCTACGAGTGCGTGGCAAAGAATGATCTCGGATTTTCAGTAGTCTCCCCTAGGTTAGAAGTAACGTCTGCCCCCGACACCCCTACATTGCTAATTGTATTAAATTCTACCCATGACACTGTTACTTTGGGTTGGACCCCTGGTTTTGATGGTGGATGGAAACCATCTTACCGGATAAGATACCGACAGGTAAATAAGTCAAAATATCTTTTTCGGCTCTTTATTTTATATTGTATCGTGTTTCAGGTTAATGATGATGGTTACAAATACGAAGATGTTGTCCCCAGCAATGCAACGACTTACACTGTAAAAGGGCTCAGTGTTGATACACAATATATCTTTTCGATAATGGCCTCAAATAAGTTGGGAAGCAGTAACTACATGCCTGATTTACTGTCGGCAAAAACTTCAAGTGAGTTTTAATTTTGAAACGTGATTTTTTAATCATCTCAGTAAAGATGTTTTAATGATCATCTAATGAAAATTATAGTTTTATTACATGACCAAATTGATGCTGTAAAATTTTAGAGAAATTGAATATTACTTTGAGCATACTTTTATACAAATCATTATGTATTCCCAAATTTAAGTAATGTAGTAAATATTTGTTATTTTTGTTTTTTATTTAATTTCAAAGATTCATTGAATATAACATAAATAATGATTGCTACGCTTTAAAATAAAATGCGCTAATATAATTTTGTTTATTTCACAACATTCTTTACTGAGATTACCAAACATTTTGATAAAATTATTCCTCATATTAATACCCTCTACTAACAAGTTATATTCTTATCACAACGTAGAAAATTTTCTTACCATATTATTCAGAGTATGAAATAATGACAATATCATATTTAAAAGACATACAAATACATGTCTCTTAATATATTATTATTAAACAAAATAACATCTTAAAAAAATAAATCCGGAGTTATTTTAATTATATGAATTTAGCTGTCATAAGAAGATGCTTTAAACTTAGTCTTCATCAGAATTTAGCATTGTTGTAGCTAATCATAAATCTAAAGTAAAAAAAGCAAATCCGTATAATCAAAATATTCAATAATAATTATTACTTATGAGTATTATACGTGGTTAAGAATATAATATAATATTTCACATAACAAAAACTCTTATACTTATGATCCTAAAAGTTCATTTACTGTCCTGATATATGTGATTTTAAAACGGGGAGATCAATAATGATTGAAATAGTTGGTTATTATCATTTTACTCGTTTGGTTGGAAATAAATTTAATAAATTTTATTATATATCAAAACTAATTAAAAATAGACAATATTATTAATTTTTATTATTTTTTTTTGACATATGATATGTCATTCTATTCAGATTGTCATATGGAATACTTATAACAGCGGCGTGCGGTGACAATTATAGGCGGGGAAGCGAATCGGTAAAAAACCCTATTTCGACTAGAAAATCAATCAACACGCATACAACACAAACAAAGTCTAAATTATTGTCCACGCCTAGCAGAAGCAGAAGATTGACCGTCCATTACAAACGAAACAGTAAACACTAAGTTAAATCCGAAAAAATAGAATATTATCTATAAAATCGCAAGAGTCCCGATAAATTAAAAGTCGCGGAAGGCGGCCGAAAGATCGCTGCCGTGGCTAGCAACTGTGCACGATTTTCCAATTGTGTCTAGCCCCAGCAAGGCAACTTTTAAGCTTAGGTTAGCGTGGTTATTTGGAGGGTGCCAATTCATTGGTGGGGTTGGTTGGTTTTTACTTAAATTTATATTTGTTTTTTAGATATTCATTGATTTTCGTTATTTGTTTGTAATAAATTATATAGTACGCCACAGCTGTTCTGCATCCGCGTTTGTCAAAAACTCTAATGTGATTGGTCAAGCTTAATAGTTGCCTTGCTGGGGCTAGAGACAAGCGATTTTCCGGCTTAAATTTGTCGTTTGCGTTCGAGGTCAATAGAGAACAACGGCACAGACTAAAAACACGTAAACTATTACATACGCATTAGAATTAGAATTTAGAATAAGTGGGAGGGGGGTTAATCTCTGCGACCTTAGAGATCTATTGTGTCCCCCTTTCTTAAGTTATAACTCATCATACAGTCCCAGGACTTCCTACGGAGACCCGTGTCCCTCACAGTCGAGGAGCTACGACCCAGGCCGGGTAGACGAAACGGTAGCTTGTGTCGCCTGTTGGGTTTAGAGGTAGGAGGTAGGCTTCCGACCCTTGGAGGAGGTGGTAGCTTGTATGCCACTTGCGGAGGATGGTCTCACGCAAGTGTCAGCCACCTCTCCTGTAGTTCTATTTGGCTTTGGCCCCTTGGAACTGTCATTGTTACTGTTCCCAGTGTCGCTAGGGGGTTTCCCCACAGCTTCACCGGTGATGTTTTTATTACTATTATTACCAGATCCCATAGTGTTCCTATGAGTCGCTAGGGACAGTCGATCCACTTCTACAGAGCCCCGCATGTAGAAGTAAGGGGTAAAATACAATGGGGTGCCCCAAGGTTGAGGCTGTCCGTAGCACCGCCCGGTATCGTTGTATGTCTTCGTGCAATTCCCTGGCCAGGACACTACAGTCAGGGACCAGACGATGAGTGAAATGCTTCTTAGACCAAGCCAAGTGCTAGGGGGGATTCCCCCCAGCACCTGACCAGGAGCTTCCCCACCAACGACAAGGTCTTGCATCTCCTAGGGGAAGTTTAAGTTTACGTACGCATGCGCATTTCTTATATTTTTTTATTTTTTATACACGTAAAAGATTCTTTACGTCTACGTATATGTGCCAGCAGCGGCCGACTCGACCGTAGGCCGTTGTTCTCTAATAACACCTACACGAAGGAGGGATAGGCGACCGGCGGCGATTTCCAGGCGTGCATCCATGCAGTGACAGGCTAAATAAATTTACTACGTTTATGTAAGGTTTCAAATAAATAATTTTAACAAATTAAATTAATCTTTTGTTATAAAATAACAGTATTATTAACGTTTAACTATTTATTGTTTATTATTTATTGTTTATCTTTAAAAATTTTAGGGAAGCGGTGCTTCCCCCGCTTCCATGGACCGCACGCCGCTGACTTATAAAAAGATCGAATAAAGGAAAAAAATACCGAAGGTGTCATTTAGAAATCAAATGTTGTATTCATTTCCGGTGATACCGAAATTAACCAAAGAAAAATTGAATACGTCAATCAATCCTGATTTGTATCATATACTAACGTACCAAATCTCGTCTTTTATATAAAAAAATAAAAAAGTTATAGGCACTTTTGAGAAACACCTGACATGTTTTTTGATAAATGATAACTATTATACTGTGCTTAAAATAGCGATTCTCTATTGATTAAAATTTACTACCCCGATTAAGTTCAATTTCTAATTTTATTTTAAAAGTTGGGATGGAAATAAGCCGTAATATGTGAGTATTCCTTTTCTACGTTGAACACTATAGTTGCCATGAGCCCATGGCATGGCATTGACAAATAGTAATGTTTGCCAATGAACTCTGTCGATTTCACAAATAAAGTTTAAATTTTCGAGAAAATAAAGAAAAACCAAAAAGTTGACAATCAAAGACAATCCAATAACATAATTTGCTAAAACTTTTTGATTGATAGTTTGTTTTAACGTCAGTGCCGACACTAATCCTAAAATCCTCTAACATAACACAGTAATGGCAACTATTTCAACTATTGTTGATCGCTCGTATAAACATGATGATTAAACAATATCAACCAGAAATAGAAATAAATAAAAAACTAGTTCTGTGATAAAATCACATTTCTATTTTTTGCTGATATTACCTATATTTAAAAAACAGATAATTAACTAACTAAATCAAAGTTTCTGAATAAAAAAGCAGTTCTCTATTTTTTTCTACGTTTTTACGCTTTCTCCCCATCTCACCCTAATCTCTCTTACTAACACGACTAACACAGACAAGATACCGCCGTCCTACTCCAGTCCCAGCCTGGACGAGCGCAACCTGAAAAACTTCCCCGGCTTCCTCATCATCGTCGGCACGATAGTCGGCACCCTGCTCATCCTCATGAACGTCCTGCTAATCGGCTGCTGTCTGCACAGACGCCGCGCCAAGAAACACCGCCCCTCCTCAGGTAATTAATTCTCACCGTTTCGTTTTTTTCTCTCCCTCTTTCGTGACAGCTTTCGACGGCGACGATCGCGTGGAAAAAGTCCTACCCGAAGATTTGCTGGAGAAGCAGGATTTGCCAAGGATCGTAATTATTAGCGTGTCCGTGATCGGAGTGGTTTTGCTGTTTATCAATATAGCGCTGGTGGCCGGGTGCATGCTCAAGAGAAGGGCGAAAAGGATCAGAGGTTTGTTGTTTTAGATAAGATTTATTTATTAAGAAAATTGAGGTATATTTATTAACGAAAATATATGTAAATATATTAGAAGTAATGTCAATACAGTTTTGACAGTGTTAGCTCTGCAAATGTTTGTAGATATCGCTACTGAAAGAAAACTATTGTTTGTAAAGCTCTACTAGATTAACAATTTGAAGATTACAGTTGTAGTGGAGTGCTTTAAGCCCTTATGGAATACAAACCTCGGAATTCATTTACTGTGAACGAATTTTCATAAAACTTTTTGCATTGTATTGTTAATAAGATATATTACAAAGTTTACCCATTTAAATTCGTTGCTTTCACTTTAGTATTTAAATAAACACACATATACAAATGCATACATACAAGATGGCTCCATATTCCGGAAAAGCTCTGTATCAGGATTCCTATTTGAGATTTTCACTCCAAACCTTCAAAAAATATGTGTTTAATGGTAGTTCACATTTCAAAAATATTTTTATAGATATACAAGGTGAGTCAAATATATATCTATATTTGTTTAGTTTAGTAAATTTGCTATAAAATTCCGGTTCCAAAAATACCTTAATACCATAGAGTATACTAAGTGGTTTTTGAATTATGACCACGTACGTCAATCTAGACGTCCAGGAACCTTCGTATGAGAACTTCTATTCGAGACGATCGACTTATTGTAAGTTTATCGTTAAGAAACCACCGTTTGCCAGCTTTTCAAATTGATAATGAATTGCCCTTAAGGAACGTACATATTTACTAACGGACTATAAGAAGAAGATTAAATGAAGCAAATCTTATGTCAAGAAGGCCTGCTTCGGGACCCGAACTTACTAGATGTGTTGACTAGGCCCAAATGCAAAGACATGGTTTTAATGTAAAAATTACGAAAAAATGTTAGTGTCTTCTTCAAAAGCGAATATTTCCAACAAAAATAAAGCTAAGGAGATAAACCAAAAAACAAACCATCGAGAAAGGATGTATCTAGATAATAAAATGATTTTTAAATTTTTTGCTGTTTTAACATATTCCACAAGGTGTTTCAAACTTTCACCAAAATATCAACATTTTGTTTTTCCTCGTATAATGAACAGATGGAGAGTTTCATTTTTAATTTAGAAAAAGATACTAAAAACCCAAATAATTTGGCTACACACTGCTTAAAAAATCATCAAAATCGGCCCATTAAAATAAAATATATTTACCTTTAAAATTCATCCAAGTTCTAAGGTCCCATTTTTCGTGCCGGTGAATGTAGGTATATACATTTTAGTCATATACTTTTCTAATGAAACAAATCTTTATTTTTTTCATCCAAAAATCAATTAATAAACTTTGATGTGTAACTTTTTTTGGGGACACCCTGTAGAACTCTACATAATTTTAGAAAATGCTTTAAATTGACTTAAATAAGCTCACAAAATTTCACTTCAATACAAACTTTTGTCCTCCTTGCAAAAACCGCGTCGTATATGACGCGCCACCCTGTTTAATTCGATTTCAATCAAAATTTTAGTGATTAGAATATAAGCAGAATAGGGATAGCTTATGCATTAGATTAATTTATTTCAATAAATTTACTTAGAAAAAGAATTAATAAAATAAAAAAATTAAGAAGAAAATAATTAAGAATTTACTAAAATTACTAAAATAAAAAATTAAAAGCAAAGACAAAAAATGGATAAACATTTTCGTATTTTATCTATAAAACACAATACAGAAGGTTTCACATTAATAGATTCACAGTAATTGAATTCCAGTCTCTGAGCACTCTACTATTGGGGGTTAGAACCTTTAGTGTTACACAGCAAAACAAAACACTAAATCACCGCAATATTCCAAAACACTTTTACTTTTACACTGAACGCGCGTTTTGCTAACCATGTTAGTATCAACAGCAGATGATTAAAACTGGAGAAAGTTTTAATCATCTGCTGATGATGCTAACATGGTTAGCGAAACGCACATCCAATGTAAAAATAAAAGTGTTTTGAAGTATTGTGGTGATTTAGTGTTTTATTTTGCTAACATTCTGAACATGTAAATTATATAAAAAACAGCTGACACGGCAAACTTTGTTGTGCCATATAAATTATTTCTATGATTACGTCTAGCAGGGTAACTGGCCAAGTGACAATTGATCAGTTATCGACCGGGGTTGAAAATTATTGAATTACTAATATCGCTATTAAAAAATAGGGGTTGATGGTAGAAGGGTGAAAATTTAGGGTTGTATGTATTTTTAATGCCACATCATAAAAAATAAAAATAAAAAAATTGCCCTAAAATTAAAATAAAATTTTGGGGTGGGCCCTAAGTATTACTTAGGGGTATAAAAAACGTAAACCGGGACACCCGACCTGGGCAATTTCAATGGGAGCTAAAATCATAATATCAGGTTATGTGCAGGTTATACAGGGTGTCCCAGGCTGAGCGTGCATTAGGAGTTTCGAGAGAACCACAATATCTAGATCGGAGATTTTTTGCACATCATTGTTTTGCAACGAGATCTATCCATTAAAAATATTTTGAATATGGCGGCACTTCCGGAAATACCGGTAGTTAGCAGCAACTTTCTTATTTTAAATGGGTGCCCCCACTTTTTATTACATACTTAAATTCTCTGTAAAATTCTATGAATATTGATGTTAAACACTCCATATCTAACATTAACCGTTTTTAAGAAAAAAAAATATTTAAAATTTTTGGACGAAAAAAGCTACCTATCAAAAAAATTTGTATAGCCTAAAAGTCAAATTTAATGATTACCACAGCCACTGTGACATAAAGAGAAGACATGTGGACACCTATTTCAAAAATTAAATTGTTCAAATGTCATATAATATTGGCGGTAGCTGTCATGGAATTGATCGATTAAAAAATTATCATAAATCATTTTTTTCAAATGGAAACCCACTTTTTTTATTTCACTGATGAAAAGGTTTTTCAATTCGTTACTTTTTAATTATACATGTTCCTATACCTAAAATAAATCGTTTTTAAGTTTTTTAAGATTTAATTTGAAAACGTGTATTTTTCTTCATTTTATCTAGCTTCCTTTGACATTAAGTGTCAAACGTTCAGACAATTTATTTCCGTCTGTCAGAAAACGAGTCATTTGAATTTCCTATATTATAAATACTGCCTGCTTAAGAGTTTAAAAAGTGTATTTATAAAAATATATCTCGTATTTTCGCTCTTTAGTTATATCTAGTAGTTGATTTTATTAATAATATTCCGTATGATCGAAAAAAAACAGCGCAAAGTTGGCTCGGAAATGATACTGCTTTTTGAACAAAGCGTCACAATATGATACGGCCAGATCTATTGTTTTACATCACGTGACGTTTAAAGTCATAGGCTACTGGTTAAAATCAAGAAAAATATATGCTTTAAAACTAAATCTTAAATAACTTAAAAACGATTTATTTTAGGTAGAGGAACATGTATAGTCAAAAAGTAACGAATTGAAAAGTCTTTTCACTAATGACATAAAAAAGGTGAGTTTCCATTTGAAAAAAATGATTTATGATAATTTTTTAATCGCTCAATTCAATGACAGCTGCGGCCATTATTAGATGACATGCGAACAATTTAATTTTTGAAATAGATAGCCACATGTTTTCTCTTTATGGCACAGTGGCTGTGGTAATCACTAAATTTGACGTTTATGATATACACATATTTTTAACAGGCAGTTTTTTTCGTTTGAAAATTTTAAATATTTTTTTTCTCAAAAACGGTCAATGTTAGGTATAGAGTGTTTAATATCAAAATTCATAAATTTTTACAGAGAATTTAAGTATGTAATAAAAAATGGGGGCAACCATTTAAAATAAGAAAGTTGCTGTCTACTTCCGGTGTTTCTGGAAGTGCCACCATATTGAAAATATTTTTAATCGATAGATCTCGATGTGAAACTATGATGTGCAAAAAATCTCCGAGCTTGATATTGTAGTTCTCTAGAAACTTCTAATGCACGCTCAGCCTGGGACACCCTGGATAAATGCAAAGCCCGACAAGTCAATTGAAATAAATTTTACAGAATGCACAAAAATTTATTTAACATAGTATGAATATTAAAAAGTATATTAAATCTAAATCACTGAATTTATCTGGTGTATTTAGTAATTTCGCGCGAAATATTTTGAAAACTCAAATGTTTCGCTAAATATTTTTTCGGTTATGATTCCTATTTGGTAAGAATAATGTAAAGTATTTATAAGTATTTTAATTTTTGATTGATATCATAAATATCAACATTAATTATAATTTCTCAATGAAAGAATGACAAAAAAATATTTTCTACGAGTTTTAGTAAAAATAGTATATATTAAAAATGTCATAGATAAAAAAAATGACCAAGTGTGCTTTATATGATGATAGAAGTATTTTTTTTAAATTTAATTACATCACTTTCTTATATATGTCAGAGTCAAAGCCCACTCGATCATAAAACTCATTTCCAGCTTTATTATATATTTGCCCAAAATATTTTGTTGAGATTCTCATTCTTTTTCCTTTTTTTCACAGAACAAAACAACCAAACAAGCAAATCGGCCACAATTGAAATGTATGCCCCTAGCAGTTACAATGACACAATGACGGGGGAAACATTATCTTCTGTCAGTGAAAAAAGCGAAACCTACTCCAACGAGGGTAGCAATAATGAATACGTGGTATGTAGCTACTATAATACAAAAAAATACCGATTTTTTCTTCAGTACAAGATTTTACAAGAAAATTAGTATAGTCTCAGAAACTTACATTGATGTGTGTCTTTCTTTAATAAAATAAATTTAAAAACAAATACTACACCATAGTTGGTATACTTGAAGTAATCGTTATAAATAACAAAAAGGAAAATTTATAAAGAAACTAAAAAAAATTACCTGTAATATAAACCTCAGAAATCTCTTTATATTCTGTAATATGAAATTTTCCTTTTAATGAGATAAGGAAAGATCCAAAACATTTTACTGTCGATTTTAATATATTTATTTTCCGACATTTCTTTATAAATATATTACCTTAAAATTTTCATAATATTCTCTCTGGTTGTTTTTAATTAAAGATTCGTTTCTCTTTTCTTGTTTATTAATAAGTTCTCAAGCTTTATTGATCCCCACGCCCACGAGACGTTTTTATTGTTTGAGAAACTCCCAAAAGTTGTCCAGTTGAAATTTATTTCTCTTTATTTATAATTCCCTCCAACTCGGTCCCGTTTTAAACTGTAGCTTTTAAACGGTAGTTTAGTTTTAAGCTACCTTTTAACGAAATTAATTAATCAGAAATAAATTTTCTCTGACAAACATAATTAGAACTCAGAACTCCTTTTAATTCTTTACAATGCTAACGTTTCATTAGTAATTTTTTAATTGACTGGTTACTTGTATAATGCTATTTTGTTTATCAAAAAATTAGCATTTATTAACTTTATTACACACTTTGACAAATTAAAACTGATTTAATTTTAAATATAAAGTTGACTTAAAGTATTCCTTTTCCTGCTGGGGCTATCCGAACTGCAGTCCTAGCGAGTGTCTAAATCGACTCTAAGCGTACGTCCATAGTGCACCGGCTTTCCGCTTATCGTTTTGTCGCTGCAGACTAGCGGTGAAAAATAGAGGAACAACTGTATATGTGTAGCCATAGTGCGGCCAGTCAGCCAGCTTCAACCGGCTTAAACTGTTTCCCCGCTTTTTGCTGAATGAATTATAGTTGATATCGAACAGTTTTATCATCGCTACCCCTTTTGAAACCATTCAACTCGCCCCCCTCATAACCATCTTGTGTGCATCTATATATTCTGAAAATTGTAGCATTTTTTTCAACCGTTTGCAATTTTGTTGAAGATATACTGCAGCCGTTCTTTCTCCATGCGGAAATATTCTTAAAATGTTTGAGCGTGGGCTATGAGGTCATTTACCAAATTCAAAATGAGACCGATTAATTTTATAAACACGAGTACTACTTTTATTGTATCAGTTTAATATGAACATAGCACCAGCTAATAAAAAGACATAATAGATCCCCACGGGATAGTTCCATGATGCCAAATGGCATTTCCGCTTAACGCAAGCGGTTTTAAAAGCCACTACCTATTTCAATGGCTACCTCAAAAAAAGCGCCAAAACCTGCCGCGATATAAGCCGGCGACCGGAAAGCGGAAAGCCGCAGCGGGTCTATATGGATGTACACTAACATGATATCTGATCTTATCCGGCGTTTAAACGGCGTAAATGAGCAGTGCGTATCAATACATTATACAATATAGCCATGGAACAACAGAACGATAGAATTTCCTGACGATTACCCGACGTTACTTACATCGTCTAACGTGGCTGAACCGTGGCTAAACCGTGAAAATATTTGATGACAGTTTAACACTAACCATACTAAAATAGCCTTAATGTCTTGGTATATAAACAGAATACCTAAATCACACCAAAGATTTTTATCAAGAAATCATCTAACTAATTTTTCAATTATCTTTATGTTTGAGGAATTAAGAAATATGACATGGATTTAGAATAAAAATTGTTTCCAAATCATAAATGAGCAAGTCAAATATTATGACAAAGTTAAAAGGACGAAGGTGTTTAGAGCATTAACAGAAATAGGGGTTAGCAAGAAACTGACCAAGATGATAAAATTGACGCTCCAAGAGACAGTAAATGAAGTCAACATACATACTGCCATTACTCGTTGACGAGTATTTGACACGCATCAGAAGATGGTCATGCAAGGCGTTTTCCTTCATGAGCTTTTCTGTGACTGAAAAGCCCGCTACGTGATGTTATCTGCCTACCGCACTCCGGACATTCAAAAATCTCATTGCTTTGTTGCCTCTTTACTTTTTGGTTGTCGCTGTTAACTGAGTTTACAATTCTTCTCTATTGAGTTCTATTGTGAGCTGCTTCTTCCCACCCATTCTGCTAATCCTCATTCTGTTAATCCCCTTTAAGTTTTCGTGGAAAATTGTCCTTGTATCTTTTGAGTTGTCCACCCGGCCTCCTCTTACCGTCTACAAGCTCACCGTAAAGCAGAGATTTTGGTATGCGGTTTTCTTGCATTCTGCACACGTGACCAGCCCACCTTAAACGGGATTTTATAACCACGACTGTAAATGAAGTCGAAGTAAACAAGACAAGAACGGAAAAAATTATAATCAGGGACGGAAAGATGCTGGAATCAACAGAGAGGGCCTTCTCTATACAAAAAGGCACCAATGCTTAGTCTCTGCAGATGATTTATTATTTATTATAATTTTCTACATTGTCAAAAGCAAGAATTTAATATTAATTAACTAATAAATTTTATTATTAGTATAATATAAGGGCTGTATTATTTATTATTATAGATCTTAGCAAGAGATCGGAAAGAGCTGATATCGGTGACCAGAAGATCAAGCGCAAAAAGTAAGCTTAGTGTTTAATGAGAAGAAAACGAAGTTTATGGAGTGGCCAGATAGGGATTTTGAGAAGGAAAGATGTCTACAAATAGATTCTCAGAGAGGGAAACGATACCAGTCTGAGGAAGTAAATACACTCACATATCTAGGAACCGTATTTCTAAGGAAACCAAATGTAACTCAGGAAATTGTGGCAAGAATAATGGCAGAAATAGAAACAAGGACGTCTCTGGAAGAATGTATCAAACAATGATACCACCAATAGTACTGTATGCATGTGAAACGTGGACATTCAATGCAACGGAAAGTTTGAGGCTAGAGTTGGTAAAGAAAATTACTGAGGAAGATGTTTGGATGAAAGAAGGTAGACAACATATGGACCAGAAGAACCAATGAAGAAAAAAAGCAACTATATTGGACACCGAGTATAACGGGAGTAGCAAGAGCACAAAGACTGAGATGGCTGGGACACATTGAAAAAATGGCTGAATTTCTAGTATGATAATGAAACGTGAAATGCATGGAAAGAGAAGGAGGGGTAGACCGAGAACCAGATGGAAAAAACATGTTGAAGTGGACCTGAGAAGGATAAGAGTGGATGGGTGGAGAATAAAGGCGAAAGACAGAAACAAATGGAGAAAGATAACCAATCAAGCCATGAGCCTTTTAGGCTTTTTGAGTTGTTATATATAAATAATAAAGTTGGATTAAAACTACGTTTGTTTATAGTATAATATAATGAGTATCACATCTAAAATAGTTAAGTAAAATTCAACATCTAGTTGCCCATGTATAACGACGTTATAATATGCCATAATAATTAGCATACCTAGTTAGTTTTAAAAAGTATTATTATCAAAAAATATTTCCAATTAAAACTCATCAATAATTTTCGACTTTATACCTTTACGAGAGATTTAAATGTGCAAAAAATTTAATCCAAAAATAGTAATATTTTATTTTTTACAGCCTTCTCTAAAAAATACAATTTAAGTATAAAAATATTTTTAATCGACATGAATATCTATGAAGAGATTTTTAAAATATGTTTTATGATATAAATATTTGAGTCGAGTGACAATTTCTAATCAAGCTACCTGATATTAGCTTTTTCAGAACCCTTTTTTTTTCTTTTTTATTTATTATACTATACGGTAACCTTATAATATACATTATATAACTTAGGAAATACTTAATTTTTCAGAGAAGTTTCCTATGAACCAAACCAAATTTACTTTTTTTCTTAATCGTAACTCAACTAATCTATTATTTTCCTTTCAGGATGACAGCCGCAGCAAGCAAGCGCCCAACTCGTACATAATCGAGCAGCCGCCGCCGGTAGACTACCCCCCAGGTGCGTACCCCGTGTACGAGATGCAGATGGGACCCGTGTCTATGGCCCACAAGACCCACACCCTGCCTCACCCCCATCACCATCACCATCATATTATGCACGACACGAGACCGAGGTCGCGCGACGACCAAAGTCTCGGGCAGTACGGTCCTGGCACGGGCATGTCAGGTGTGTGCTAACTAATGAATTTAACCATTATTAACAGCCTCTATTAACGCCATAGCCTCTCTATTAACGCTGCTTTGATTTTTCAACATAATCATTAAGTTTTTTGCATGCTTAACTAACCCATAAATACCAACGACTAAAGAATACAAGGACGCGTAACGCGCATATGGGGGCTGGAGCTAAAGTTGTGATATTAGACGCCATTTTTTGGAGACAACGGATGTGCGAATAGAGACAATTTTAGCGATTATTAATAGTTTGTGGTGTAGCGAACTTTTAGCGAAATTTTATTAGGATGGTGATCTGTTCAGCTTTAGTGTGAAAGCCGCAACGATAAGTAAGAGCCAGGTTTAAGTGTCATAGATAAATAAACAATCCACTCCATTTTTTAGCGTTTTCTTTGAATTTCATAGTAATTTTTCTGATATTATACTATGATATGTCCAAACTAATACACAACTCGGGATCTCTACTACCAGAAATCAACAGAAGGATTAAGTTTACATAAAGCACAGCACTTATTGAAGAAACTCAATCATATTCAAATCTAGTATGCCACTTTATCTAAAGTATATCTAAAGAAATCCTTGGCCTACCAGTCATGACCTACGCACGTGAAACCTGGACACATAAAACGAACATTATAAGGAAACTACAGGTCGCACAACGCTCAATGGAACGAAATATACTGGGAATAACCAAGACAGATCGTAAAAAAATTGAGTGGATACGACAAAAGACACAGGTAATAGATGTCATCCACAGAATTAAATCCCTCAAGTGGCAATGAGCAGAATGCCGGGCAAGAAGGACGGAAAACAGATGAACCATAAAAATTTCAGCATGGTACCCACGGAGAATCAAGAGGACTAGAGGAAAACCAAACCTGAGATGGGACCATGATATTAGGAAATTAGCAGCGATAACTTATGCCCGCATAGCCAACAATAGACATCAATGGGCCCAGCTACAAAAAGAGTATCTAAATATGTGAGGGAGGCTACAGCATAATTGGAAATGGTTGAATAAGCTGAAAATGATGATGATAATGATGATGATGGCCTAAAAAATGCTGCTTCTTTAGGCGATATCATGCCAACTAACCGTTATATAGGTATGCCGTACAAATCTAGTACGGACTATTACACAGTGCAAATCCACCATAGACCTAGGCGAAAAATGTATCAAAAATGTAAATAAATATAGATTATTTATAACTGAATAAGTCTAATAAGCGTAACAGTAAGTACTAAATTAAATTTTGTAACTATCCGAACAAAAATATTTGTTCAATTACAACAATTAAAATTCCAATTTTTATTTAGTTCTGCATATTTTATATTAACCCTGTGGTATGGAATTGTTTGGAGACAATTTGTAAAAAGACAGTAAAAATTTGGTCTGGGGTCTTACTGACCCTTGTATTCTTTAGTCATTGATAAATACTAAACGGGTGAAACTGATTTTAAATATTTTATGGAGTTGTCCTTTATTTTTCAATAGAACATTTTAAATAAATAAAACACACTTTACTATATATGTTTTTTGCTACGTATTTTTCGGAATCAAAATAAGTTCATGAGACACAATGTACCTCTATATAAAAGTGCTTTGTTTGTCCGTTGGGAGGTATAAAACTTTTAAGATATTTTGAGAAACATTTTTCGGGTTTGAATGAGATTTTATGTGCCCATGTTTTGCTAAGTGCGGTAACATTTGACAATCACAAAAATCAAGAATAAGTACGGGAAGGGTGAAAACCCATACCCCTACATAAATTTTAGTATATTCGCCAACTCCACAAAATCCAAACCACTTTCTCAAAAGCAGCTGTTCGTTTGACTTTATAAATAAAAAAAATTATTAATTTAGCTTTGTTTCTTGAACTCTAATATTTATAAATTATGCAGAAATTCATGGAAATGCAGTACAGTTTAAATAATAGATATTATATCTATGTCATATTTTTTACTTAGAAAAATATAATATGACATAATATAATGTCTATTATTTAATGTGAACTGCATTCCCAAGAATTTTTGCATAATTAAAAAAAATGTATATAAACAAAAGTCAAACGAACATCTGTTTTCAAGCGGTTTGGACTTTGTTCTGGATTTTAACATTAAGTTTTTTACCATAGCCACCACTTTATGAAAATCAACAAACTCTATACCTTATAGACATCCAAATTCTCATCAAAATTGGAATAACGGTTCTTAAAATATCTTAAGAAACGTATAAATTTGTTTAATGTTTGACACCTCCTACCGGACAAACAAAGCACTTCTATATAGAGTTAAATTGTGTCCATTGAACTTATTTTGATTCTAAAAATACGTAGTAGTTATCCTCTGATTGTTTTTACAAGAGGAAACACTTTTTTATTGATATTTAAAAAAAATAATTCTTCATAAAATTGTTCTAAAGTTGTTAATACCGTTTATATTTTTTCAAATTTTCATACCGTTTTAGAGAAAATTAAAAAAAAATATTATTATGATTTATTATTTTGAATGAATTTTTTATAAAAGAAAGTCCTAAAAACCAGTAGGTAATTCTACGGTAATATAATTTCCATTTAATTCTTTGATAGCTAGTTATTATTAATTTTGATATTATATTTTTTGCTGTTGTTAAAGTATCATATTTTCCGATAACTATTATCCATTTTTTTATGAATAATGCATTTTTCTCAAAATGTCAATAATAAAGAAATTTCCCCCCTTGTAAAAACAATCCGGGGACATACTGTATAATGATTTTTTTTACTTTTTATTTTGTTATATTATTTTTTTTCTTCTTTCTTTTTAGCTAAATCTTCATACGTGAGCGCACCAACCCCCACACCCCCAGCCGACGGCAGCTACTACAACGTTTCCGACCGTTACCTCTCGTATCCCCCGCCACTGGACTTCCAGAACCCGCCCCCGGTGCCCGCTCATCCTCATTTAGCGCACACCGTAACTCCAGCCACGCCGCCCCTGCCCTCCAACGGCTCCCTGTTACGTCACCAGCGTCACGTACCCCCACCCGACGTCCTGCACAACACCAGCCAGAATGCGCAGATCCTGCAGGCGCAGACGCTCGCGCAGAAACGCGAACTGACCAGTTTCGGTAACGGTTACGGCGTCAACGAGCAGGAGGGACATCTTGTCTGAGACAGGGACGGTTTCGACATTTTGTACGTTTTGTAAAAATGGTAATGAGTATAGATACCTATGTGGTATGCTAACCTCGGTACGTGTACCTATCTACTACGACTGTGACTGCGGGCTCAAAAACTGAAAATAAATGCCGGATATATAGCTCAAATAATGTGTAAGTTGGATACGAGGAGCTCCTGTTTATGTACTGACATAATTTATTGTATTGAAATATTAATTTATTTAAAATGTGTTTTATATTATACTAATAGATACTGCTACGTAATTTTATTGTCATATGTTTTAAATAGTTTATAGCAGTACATTTTGTCATATTTTTACAGTGGGTTAATAACTTCAATCCTCTTGAAATAAAATTGAAAGAAAATATAAAGAAGTATTAACAGAAGTATTTGTAAAAGGAGCATCAGATTAGTTTGTCTCAGTTGATTTATGTACTTAAAATAATAAATTTATTTTTTTCTTTTTGATGAGGATTAATGTGTTTTTTTTTGTTGGTTAGGTAAATATCTGTTAAAGTTAAGAGCTTCAAAGAAGTTTGTCTTCATGGACTTACACTAAAATATTTTAATATTTAAATATTTTGTTTCACAGAAAAATATTTCTAGAAGATAACAATTTAACAAATTTTGTTCAACTTTTTTTGCTAAACTCTGATTGACCAAACCAAAACTCAACTGAATTGCAAATTTATTTAAGAGAACATCTGTACATTTAAGAGAGGTATTCTTTCAAAAATATACAACATTTAGTACTACCACAAAATACTACAAACAGTAGTCATTTCTTTATGATAATTATGGTAAGATATTAAACAACTAGTCGTCTAATGTTTCCTTTTTATTCTGTTAAGGTAACATAACATGTACTACGCATTTTCTGAAAATACTTAATAACTGCATTACTACATTATGACTTAGTTAATTAAAAATAAAATTACATGGCAATATTTAAAAATTAAATATTCTGTACTTACTTTACTAAACATATTTTATTAGAGTCAAAATTTTATTCATTTTCAATATGCAACTAATTTGCTCTAATGATTAGAAGCTGGGAATGTTTGGTCATAAACTCTTAACCCTGGATGCACACAGAAATAGCTAAACTGTTTTAGTCAAAAACAATTCTCAACAAATCATTATATGTTTTGAGAAAAAATTGTTTAAATTATTAGACTATAAAAATGACTTTATCCAATATTCTAATATTTATTTATTATCAAAAATTTAAAATTAGAGCTTATTTAGTTGTATTGATAAATTTGAAACCATTTTGAAATAAAGATAAATGGAAAACAATCTATAATCTCCTTTGCTGGAGACTGATTATAACTTACTATTTATAGAAGAAAATATATTGAAATTTTCTTACAAAATTTAAATAAATGTTATTACAATTTAAAAGAATTATTGTAATTTGAAATGTCCTTTTTTAATTTTGATTTATTTGGGGTTTTTGTACTGATATTACAAATGTAAAATATAAAGCAATATACTTTAAAAATTTAACCAAATATTTGTTCCAAAGGGTTTATGTCTAAAAATCGCATAATTAGATAATATTAAATATATATATTTTCTTCTATTTTCCTCAATTTCAAGGAATTACCTAAGACATGTTTCAATGTTAGAGTCAATTTGAAATTGACATTGTCTATAAATAAATTTTGCTAACTGATAATCAGTTGTTGAGATATAAGATATCTATGTGATCCCTAGATAGTAAACAAATTAGTAGTAACAACTTGTTATTTTTGCAAATAATATTTAATTTAAGTGATTTGTTCGAAAGAAGACAAAGTCTTATTTGTTTAAATTAACCTAATTGTTAATAAACATATTTTTGTGTAGATATATTTTAATTGTTTTGTATATAGTATATTTGTAAGTATTTTAACACTGTAATTAAAATGTTATTTAACTAGTCCAATCAAACAACCAAAGTTTAATTCATTATTGTATTCGTTAATGTGAAATTTCTTACATTATGTATTTTTTTATTCTGCACATTTTTCGCTTACTTCTTGTACAGTATGATTTTAGTTTTGTAATTATTATTCTTGCCCTAATTTTGTTAATATTATTTTACTGTAAGACTTATTCAGTGTAGTTTTTTTTATTTTTAGTAAAATAAAAGTTTTATTTTACATTTATTTTGTTTGTTTAATTGTTTTACGCTTGATTAGTTATTATTGCATTCAGAAAAATCTTATAGCAGCTAACTTACCGATGAACTTGAAGTAAAAAATATGCAAAATATGCATTCATTTTACAACACAATTTACTAAATATTTATATCAATGTCGGAATGCATTTTGTTTTGTACCACATTTAACTAACAATTTTTTTGTTTTTGGAGAATATTAATTAAAAAAATATATAGGCAGTAGCGGGCAGTACTAATCAAAACAGGGTAGGCAAAAATTAGCAAAATTATAAAATAAAAATAGTTATTTCTTAATTAACTAATGATCTAATACTATGTTTTCTCTAAATTGGAGAGAAATGTCCAGAGTTTGCATAACAGCCCAGCAGTGGCTGATTGATGGCTAAATTAAATCACGAGATACTTTTAATATTCTGTCTCTTTCTTACACACTGCGACATTGGCATGCAGTCATTGCGGCCTAGAGACTACGTCGAGGATTCGCAAATATGCAGTCTTTAGAATCCAATTAGAGACAATACAAAGTAAATCACTCCGCCTTCGCGTAAATCATATGCAACACCTTTGTGAAAAATATTATACAGGGTGCGGCAATAGTGCCTCGGGCATCTGCATATATCTGTATGTGTAACAATAAAAAACTTGAGAATTTTAAGTGCAAACCTGGAATATGTACGAGGATGTATTTCAGGAAAATATTTCGATTTTAATAAGGTGGCTAAAAAAAGTATCAGTGGATCGGGATGATTTTTTTTAAATAGAACACCATGTATATTATTGCATTTTTGGTTTCCTTTCAGATCACTTTACATAATCCTATGATATGAGTGTCAAATGTCAAACTTTTGTGGATATTTGTTTGTATATTAGAAGTTTGATAACTTTTTTTGGTATCAGAGATCACCTATCTATTAGACTTCATATGTGTATATTTTTAAAACAAGACAGAAATGTGCTATAAAATTAAACAGTTTTTAATGTTTTAATCTGATTTTTTAATTAAATAATAAAGTTACAGTTAAATGTGGGGCATTATAAAATGAAAGCACTATATCTATAATAATACTAAAGGGCATATAAACAATATATAATAAAAGTTTGCATGCCTTTGTATCAAGTTTATAACTTGGTTTATTTCAGCACTGAAATATAAAAACAGAAAATAAAATTGAGTACTAACATTGATATAGAAAATTGGTATTAAACTAAAATCAAACGAGATTAAAAATTATTAAAGATTCAAATAATAGTTTTTCAAGAATTTGCAATATTTCTCTGAGTGTATTTTTCTTTTATTTAAATCGGACAAATAGGGTAATATCGTCGAGTAGTATTAGAGTAGTCATGTCATTTGTCATTCACTACTTCAGATTTTAACAGTATTCCTAGTGATATTCATAATCATTAGATTATAAATAATATTGAAAAAAAATGTTTACGCTAAACAAATGTAAATAATGTAAAATAAGAACAGAGCTTGTCATTAACACGAATTCTGATTATTGAAAAATTGATTCATCTGAATTAATGGTATTAAGGGCATGCTCTATAATATGTTATGTGAAACTAAACCTTCCATTTTTGCCAAATCTAATAATTTTATAATTATTAATAAATGTAAAAAGTGCCTTTAAATTTTTGAGAAATCTGCCAATACGTGCGTAGATAGTGGTGTTTTGGACTCTATATTCGAAATAGACCATCAAACAAATCAAGATCTCTTTCTAATGATTGAATTATAGTCAAAAACAATTGATATATTTATTACTGTTTTTTTAGTATACGGTTCCTAAAAGTATTCTCAAAACCAGGCTATACACGAATTTGTATGTTTATTGTAATATTTTTATTTGCTAAATAGCTCAGATGAGACTGAATAATCTAAAATCTAAAACAACAAATCAAACTTTTTGCAAGATTGTCGAAATGATCTAACCTAACCTAGGTCCAAATATCAAAACGAAAATTCAAAAAGTCAAAACTTGTTAAGTATTTGTAATGATTTTTAAGCATTTCGAATTCTTTAAATTATTGTACATATTAATAAATTACTAAATATAATCTGGTGTCTATTGTAATGAATAATGTAACTCAACTCTGTTCAAATGCGGAAATAGGTTCATTTTTAATTAAAATGAGAATATTCCTGTATTTGAAAACTGTATATTTTAAAGTGGACGCTATAATAATAATGAAATTGTCAGACAAATCAAATAATTTTGGGATATATCGTAAGAAATAAATGACTCTGTCAGGGTGTAAAATAGTGATTTTAACAGCGTCGACTTTATAATGTTGATTTTTAATTGTTATACTACAAAGTAAAGAATGAATGCTCATTGTAAAATAAAATGTTAAAATGTCCAGTCAATAAAAATTGTATGTATGTTTATCTCCATTGTATATTGTTAAATATACGAATTACAAGCTACTAAAGAAATGTAGTTTAATTTTGATCCCAATAACGAAAAATGTACTGAGTACTTAAGTTTTTTAAGATGAAATACATAGGAATTTTGTTTAAGTGCAAACCTAAAGTATGTATTAGGATGTATTTATATATATTTTCCTGAAAAATATTTAACCTCTACAGGGTGGCTCAAAAAATTGTGAGTGGATACGGATGATTTTTTTTAAATGGAACACCCTGTATATTATTGCATTTTTTGCTTCTTTTTTGAACTTTTTACATAATCCTAAGGTATTATTAAATATGTTTTGATAGTTTAAAAGATATTAAGAAATAAGTAAAAAAAACTTATTATTCATCTTTTTTTGAAAAAATTATTAAAAATACAAGATATGTCCTTAAATCAAAACTATATTAGGTATTTGCTGTAGTGGGTCTGTACTTACTCTGCTACAAATATCTCGTAATCTTTAGCCATACAGGATGTTCAATTCTTTTTTGTTTTTTCAATTTTTTGAAAAAAGGCCGAAAAAATTTTTTTTTTCTTATTTATTAATATCTTCGAAACTATCATAACGTATTTAATAATACCTTAGCTTTATGTAAAGTGACCAAAAAGGAAGCAAAAAATGGAATATTATACGGGTGTTCCATTTAAAAAAAATCATCACTATCCGCTCAAACTTTTTTGAGCCACCCTATAAAATATTTTCCTGAAATACATCCTAACTACATACTTTAGGTCTGCACTTAAACAAAATTCCTAACTTATTTGTTATAGGAGCTACAGATTCCCGACGCATTATTGCCGGACACTGTATATACATTTCGCTGAAATATACATATATGCAAGTAGTATACCGGGTGCGTCTCAAAAGTGTATAACTTTGAACTACTAACCCCTATAACTTTTTTATATTTTCAGATAAAAACACGAGTTTTGGTATGTTAGTATATGACATAAATTAGGATTGATTGACGTATTCAATTATTGTTTTTGGTCATTTCCTGTTTCACCGGAAATGACTACAACTTTTGATTTTTAAATAGCACGGTCGGTATTTTTTTACTTTATTTGATAGAAAATGACATTCTGAATCGAATGACATATCATATGTCAACTTCTGACATTATCGTTTGAAACAAAATTATATTTTAAATTTCAATCTAGAGTGCCATGGCTGTGTTAAAATAATTTTTAATCAAGGAGCCTTGGAAAAATAGATTTGATCGTCTAATGTTTTTAGTGTCTTGTCCTGGTCGGTTCAAAGATGCCCAAATCGTATTTTTAATCATATCTCATTTATTTCAAATGGAACGAGGGTGGTTGTAATAATGTTACGCATGGTGTAATATCAAATAAGCCATATGCGAAAATGTCAAAAGTGGACATATGATATGTCATTCTATTCAGAGTGTCATTTTCTATCGAATAAAGTAAAAAAATACCGAGGGTGTCATTTAAAAATCAAAAGTTGTATTCATTTCCGGTGAAACCGGAAGTGACCGAAAACAATTGAATATGTCAATTAATCCTAATTTATGTCATATACTAACATACCAAATCTCGTTTTTTTTATCGTTGTTATTTTGAGACGCACCAGGTATAATTTGTGAACAAGAACCTGTACTTAGTGTTCCTAAAAGTCTAGCGGCTATGGATGGAAAGGTCTTTAAATAATGAAAAGATAATTAACCAATTATTTAAATAATTATCAATAAACATACGAAGAATCACCTAAACTCCAAACCAGAAAACTCATAAACGCTGATAGAAATGTCGCATATATACGCAGCTGACTGCGATTCCAGAAGATCAATGAAATGACAGAAAACGTTTTATATTAACGTTGCTTGAAAAATAGAGGAACTATGGATGATATCAACTAATATGAACTATATCATTTGATGTATGATTGTGATGATGATTAAATATATACTATAATGAGATATAACTCGTCAAAGAACGCCCTCTCACTGAAAAACGACTTTACAGCTGTGATATTATACATCCGTCGTGCATCGTCCATACATACTTCTTAGTACCTACTTGTTTTATTTCAATATAGTGTTTTGTTAACAGACAATATGAAAAATCATATTAAATAAATTTCTCTATAAAAATAATAAATATGAGATAATAGAAATGATATTTGAAAATATTTAATATTTAAGAACCTTGCTTGAAAATCGGTGTGTAATTAAATATCAGGTGACTTAAGTAAAATAATGATGTAAAATGAGATTAACACATTATCTTCATAAATATAACGAAAGCAAGGTGATAAACATAAACAAGGACTCCAAAATTTTCTCCTAGAATTGTTCTTATCAATTAAATGAATACAGAAAATCGAGATAATATTTCGAAAAATTAATAATGACAGAACCTTGCCGGGATCATTTCCGTGTTTGAACAATGCGAACCTTGTCGAAGCGACAAGGTTATCGCTGAAACATATTCATTACCGCCATACGATTCAGTACCGAATTTAAATATGCTACTGGTTAATATTTGAATATTGCACCCTTGGAGACGATTTACACTTGGCGAGTCGAAGGGTGTCGTCCCTACCAGTCAGTTCCGAGGTGCATACATCTTTTTTTGTATATAATGGAAATTATTTCCTGGGATCATCATTCGTACTTCCATCGGCTTTTCCGATAGACTAACCGGGTCTACCGGAAGACTGGTGTAGCACTAGTACAATCACAAGTAGAATAAGCATAAAAATAACACCATGATCTTCATACTTTTGATATTATCAACGATTAATGGAATATTTGCTCTAAATAACTGTAAGTAACCTCCACAAATATTTTGCTTCTCTTAAACCAAAACCACAGAAAAAAAGCCTACTAATTATTTTTTTTAAATAAATGTATATTTTCTGTTCTACTTTGTCACTTCGTTATTTATCATTTTTTGATATTTAGTTTAAATTTATTCCATTTGAAAATCACCACATATCTCCATTTGTTGCTTAATTTAGACACTTTTCAGTAACCGATCTAAGTAATACTGAGTCTAGGTAGTTGAAATATTTCAATAAAACTACGCTCGATGTTCTATTTTCGTGTTTTGTGGTACTATATTCAGTACGTTTCCTTTATTGGTTACTAAATTGCACTAGCGTTGTTAATTCGAGAAATTTACGTCTTCTATTAAACTAAGAAAAAATCCAATCATAATACTTCAAATCTTTTAGGAGTAATTTTGCTTCTACTATAGTGTTATCCATTACCATTTTCATTCTATATTCTATTAGATTAGATTAGACTTTGAGATGGCTATCGGCTTGTACCACTGCGACCTTTTCAGATCTATTGTGGTCCTCTTCGAATCTCTAGGTTTCATTCATCAATTTAAAGAAATCTAATAACTTGGAGAACTCTTCATGTAGGTCTTTGTCAATGGCTTATCATTGCCCAATACAATGAACCCCACATTTGTGAGAATGTCACACAAATTGTGACAGTCTGCACAGAATTCTACACTATTTTAGAATTAATCTTTTTGGAACCGAGTGCCTTTAGCGCTGCTTGGCTATCTGTGAAGATGGCAACTGAAAGGTGTGTTCTTTGCTGCCATGTTATTTTTTCTCATGAATTGCCATTATCTCCGTTTTGGAAAATTGCAACATTCTTGGATAAGCTATTTCCTGTTTTAGGTACTATGTTTTCAACTTTCTTGAGTAATCTGTATATTATACCGGATCTCCTATAATCTCTTGAACGCAGATCATTCTTAAAGTCCCACAGAACAATAGCAGACCCTTTGTATGTGCTAACCCGAAATATACCTATACTATATTCTAGGTTGGATATTAAAAATGAAGTTAAGACTGTCCCAGATTAACATACCTTTTCTAACATCTATGCCCCATTCTTTCCATCCCATTTTCGATTGAAGAGGAAGAGACTAAAAGAGGTAATAAACTCCCATGCCCTTTGTTCTGAAGATGATGTCTGAATGTCTTTAGCCCCAAAACAAAAGTATCCTTTATTGCAAATTTAGTTCAGACATTCTTTCGTTCTGAAAATTTCCCGTAAAAATCATCTTTCTTAACATCATTCGTCGTTTATTTTTTTATTAAGAAATTCTACTACACAGAATATTACTTTGCCACCGGTACTTTGCCACCAAAGCAGCAGACTTTGCTCTCCGATCTTAGTCGCTTTTTGAAGTATGCGTTCTAGTCATATCCCAATCCTTTCTTACTTGTTGTTTGCATTCAAATACAAAATTATGTCTATTCAGTGAAAAAGCATGTAAGAGATAGAGACGTTGCCTCTTATTGTATTCAAAAGTATATTGTATTTTCATTATTTATGTCATTTTTTGAAGGTTTGTCAAAATTATATATTCTTCCACTGGAAAGACTATAGTTAATAGTCTTTATCAGAACAAACAATCATATTCCATATAGAATAAATTGATTGTTCTGATTTAACTGTGTTAATATCTGCGATAATACGTAATTTAAAGTCGTTTTATATTTCTTTGGATGTGAGTCAAAATAAAACACAGGTTTTTTATTTTGTGCTTGGTGGATGTTTCGATAAATATATCGTCTTAGAATATACCAGGTGCGTCTAAAAAGTGGCTCACCCTTATAACTTTTTTATTTTACCAGATAAAAAACGA
Source organism: Sitophilus oryzae (assembly GCF_002938485.1). NCBI lineage: Eukaryota > Metazoa > Arthropoda > Insecta > Coleoptera > Curculionidae > Sitophilus > Sitophilus oryzae. Next base: position 898,311 of record NW_022146345.1, on the reverse strand, counting down.
GATTTGGTATGTTAGTATATGAGTGAATGAAGTATTCAATTATTTTCGGCCACTTCCTGTTTCACCGAAAATGACAACAAATTTTGATTTTTAAATGGCACCTTCGGTATTTTTTTTCTTTTATTCGATAGAAAATGAATGAATAGAATGACATAACATATGTCAACTTTTGACATTTTTGCTTAAAACAAAATTGAATTTTAAATTCCAATCAGCTGTGTTGTTAAAAACACTAATTTTTAGTCAAGGAGCCTTGGAAAAATATATTTGATCGTTTAATGTTATTCGTGTCTTGTCCTGGCCGGTTAAAAGACGCCCAAATGCCCAAATCGCATTTTTAATCATATCTCATTTTTTTCAAATAGAACGAGGGTGGCTCATTAGCATATTTGGAAAAAGCATTTTTTTTGCGAATAATTTGGTACCACACACTTGGTATTTCGAGTCAAATTGTCGTTATGAATCGCATGTTGCAATTTCAAATAAACCATATTCGAAAATGTCAAATTTTGACACATGATATGTCATTCTATTCAGAGTGTCATTTTCTATCGAATAAAGCAACAAAACACCTGGGGTACCATTTAAAAATCAAAAGTAGTAGTCATTTCCGGTGAAACAAGAAGTGACGGAAAACAATTGAATACGTCAATCAATCCTAATTTATTACCAAATATATACCAAATCTCGATTTTTTATCTGAAAAAATAAAAAAGTTACAGAGGTGAGCCACTTTTGAGACACACCCGGTATAATGTCTTTAGTCATTCGCTACTAAATATGTTCAAACAGTTGCTGATGTACCGTGTGGTCAAAGAACAAATGATCGCAAAGCAAAAGTTGTTGGTGGAGAAGCAGCCGCAAAAGCCGAATTTCCATGGATAGTCTCAATTACCAGGCGAGGAAACCATTTTTGTGGCGGTACCCTGATCAACAAGAAATATGTAATGACAGCAGGACATTGCTTGTGCACGTAAGAAAAACTAAATTAATTTTTATTTAATGCATTTGTAGATATAAGTCTTATAAAGTGATATAAAGCAATATTTACCTCAAGTTATTACAAAAATTGGATCTGGAAAAAAATGGAAAATTTAAACTTTACTTATTATTATTACTACTACTACAGTAATTTAGTACGAAAAAAAAAGTATCCATGACTTTTTTTTTAATATTGACATGTCATGAATATCCGTAAAGTATAATAACCCGAAATTATTACCAAGTATTATTTGCTTTGTTAATAAAAACAATATTGAGTAAGGTTATGTTCTTATAAGTTCATCGACAAAGGAAGGTAACAAATTGTCTGGCTAAGAGAATCGCTATATTTTTTGTAATTAGTATTTTCTCAAAGTGTAACGTTTTAAATAAGCTTAAGTTAAAACGTTATATCAACCTATTAGATATGGTAATCGTAAATAATACAGGATGTTCAAAATTCTACGCCAAACGCCCAAACTTTCTAAAATATATCATAATTTTTCTTCGTTCTTTTTAAATGGAACACTCTGTTTCCTTGCATTATATTTTCAATAGACGGACAATTTAATTTTTTTTGTATTTAGGATATTTCAAAATTTTTGACGGTTTTGCAGATTCGCGGTTTTAGTTTGGCCATATTTCATGTGGCATTTTCCATAGTAAATTTTTATCAAAACCACCAAATGATTTTTCCCTCGTATTTTATTTTTCCCGTTGAAAGAGCGATATGAAATAATACTGCGTGTATAGTATACGAAACCATTAAAATTTTGAAAATACTTTAGATACAAAAAATTTTCATTTTATAATTATTCTCTATCTCCTTAAAAAATAATATACAGGGTGTTCCATTGAAAAAAACAAGGATAAAATTTTATCACAAGAAGAGAAAGGTTGAAAAATGTATACTTTTTATTTATTTATTAATATCTCTGAAAATATCGATATATATTTACTCATATTCTAGGATTATGAAAATTGGTCATAAATGAAGCCAAAAATGCAATAATATACAGGGTGTTCCGTTTAAAAAAAAACATCCCGATCCACTCACACTTTTTGAGCAATCCTGTAGAAGTTAAAATATTTTCCTAAAATACATCCTCGTAAATACTTTAGGTTTGCATGTAAACAAAATTCTCAGGTTTTTTATTCTAGGAGCATCTGTAGCTCTTAGAATCACCGAAGCACTATACCGAACCCTGTATATGAAATTGTTTGATAAATAATTTTTATCAGCCTAACTTTATGTTTTAATAGAAAAGTATATTCAAGAACTAACAAATAACGGTTATACAAAACATATTTATTTTTAATATATTAAAATATAAGTTACATAGTATAAAAAATATTACAAATCACATTATACATAAATAATAAATATATATAACAACTGTAATTAATTCATTTTATTCTATTGACTGAAAACCTTAAATTGCAAATTTAAACTGCATTTCATTGTTTTCCTATGCATTAATTACGATTTGCCATTGACATTAAACTTGCTCATCAGTACGGTATTTAATTTGAATAAAGAATTATTCATATGCCCGTATACAGCTGTCTACAAGTTCATGTTCATAATCGGCTTATCGACATTTTTGACAGAATTGAAAAACGTGTATTCGAACACAATTATTATAATTAGTATCAGTTAATTTGTGAATAAAAATATGAATTTTGATTCATTTAATAAATTTTTAGTTTTTAAAGAAATATAATTTTTTTGTTTAAATAACTGATTCAGAACTCCCAGTAGATGGCATACCAAGAATGTACAACTTCAAGATACACATCACTGAAGTATTGAGCAATAAAAAGGATTGAAAGAGAGAAACGTATGCCCAGCGGATAAAAGACTATACCATAACGTGGTATACTGATGCTTCCAAAACCAAAGCAGGGACAGGGACCTCACCAAACCAATGGGCATCTACCACAGCATATTTCAGACAGAAATTTATGCTATCGAAAGATGCATACAATTTATCTTAGATATAACCTATCAAAAACAAGAAATAACCATATTAGCCGATAGTCAAGCAGAATTAAAAGCGATCAACTCAGTAACCATTAATTCGAAGTTGGTCAAAAAATGCCAAAAAAGCTGAACAAACTAAGTAATTAATAAGATAATAAAATCATTCAATCTCCGGTATCAATACGACTGGTACCCGAGATGGAGAACTAACCTCTGTAAAACCGTCTCAGATACTGGCTTATGTCAAACCCCTGAGACTGAATGATGTATTATAACTCAAGAAAGAGGACACAATAGATCTGAAGGATCACAGTGATTAACCTATATCACACTATATATTCTACATTTTACATCTGATTCAAGGCAACAAAGTCAATAACTCTCCGCCTTTCGAAAGTATTTAGTATTTATAAAGTTTGCACATGTATCTACAAAGTCCGGCAATAGTGCGTCGGTAGCTCCTAGAATAAAAAAACTTGGGAATTTTGTTTAAGTGCATTACCCAAAGCTTGTACTAGGTTGTATTTCAGGAAAATATTTTAGATTCTATAGAGAGGCTCAAAAAAGTGTGAGTGGATCGGGTTATCTTTTTTAAATGGAACACCCCGTATATTATGCATTTTTGACTTCCTTTCAGATCACTTTATATAAGCTTACGATATGAGTAAATATATTTCGATGGTTTCAGAGATATTAATAAATAAATTAAAAATATATATTTTTAGCCTATCTTAAAAAAATATTAAAAATGCTAGAACTGTCCTGAAATGAAAATTATACTAGGTATTTAATTTATAGATGGTTTTTATTTACTTTGCTATAAATATGGAAATCGTAAATCATACAGGATGTTCGAAATTCTACGTCAAACTTTCTAAAATATTAAATAATTTTTCTTCGTTTTTTTTAAATGCAGAAAAATGTAAATTTATAACACTTTGTGAAATGAAAAATGGACATTTTTCATATTTAAAGTATTTCAAAATTTTTAACGGTTTCACAGATATTCGCGGTTTTATATTTCATATGGCATTTTCCGCAGTAAATTTTTATCAAAGCCACTCAATGATTTTTCTCTCGTATTTTACCATTGAAAGCGCCATATAAAATAATACAGCGTGTATCTGCGAAACCATTAAAGATTTTAAAATACTATAATTACAAAAATAATATACAGTGTGTTCCATTAAAAAGAAACAAAGAAATTTTATTCTCTATTCTAGAAAGTTTGACATAGAATTTTGGACATCCTATATAATTTACAATTACCATATTTATAGCAAAGTAAGAACAGACCATCTAAAGTAAACACCTAATATAGTTTGATTCCAGAACAGTTTTTGTATTTTTAATATTTTATTTAAGAAGTTCTGAAAAATATATATTTTTTAATAGCTGTGAAACTATCGAAATATATTTACTCGTATCTTAGGGTTAATTAAAGTGATCTGAAAGGAAGCCAAAAATGTAATAATATACAGGGTGTTCCGTTTAAAAAAATCATCCAGATCCACTTAAACTTTTTTGAGCCACCCTGTAGAAGTGAAAATATTTTCCTGAAATTCATCCTAATACATACTTTAGGTTTTATATGTAAAATTATATGGAAAATTTCAGCGATCGTCATTTCCCAGCCAACTGGACGCCGTTTTTTTCGATCATACGGTATTAGTAAATAAATAATAAAATATATATATTTTTCAACCTTTCTTAAAAAAATTATTACAAATATACAAGAACTGTCCTGAAAGCAAAACTATATTAAGTTCTACTTCAGATGGTCTGTACTTACTTTGCTACAAATATCGTAATCTTAAAACATACAGGGTGTTCAAAATTCTACGCCAAACTTTCGACAATATAAATTAATTTTTTCTTGTTTTTTTTTTAATGAAACATCCTGTATCCAGTATGCACACCTCGTAATACTTTAGGTTTGCACTTAAACAAAATTATTAAGTTTTTATTCTAGGAGCTACACATGCCCGACGCACTATTGGCTGACCGTGTATATAAATTATTCGATTCCCACATTTTGTTCAAACATATTTTGCTATATTTTCAAAATTTCTGGTTTTAAAAGATGTAAATTTTGAACTAAAGGGTGGTAAATAAATTGAAAGTGAAAGTTTGAATAAGCAAACGAATTTTCTTAATTTTATTAAAGGTACTGATGTACAGTAAATGGTCAGATAGCAACATAAGCAATATATCTTTTTGCATAATACAGTTTTGCCTATGTATTTTGTTCCATGATTTGTATTAACTTCAATAATTCTGCATAAAAAGTATCTCTTTTAATTTTCAGTTAATGTATCAATATTTTCAGTTAATATATAAAATCCTTAAGTGACTGACATACTGATTAATCACGATCCTGCTCAAACCACTCAACCTAAGAAGCTCAATTTTGGCATACAGGTTGATTCTAGGATGTAGAGGTTCGATAAGAGGGATTTTTTGAAATTCCAGTTTCAAGAGGGTGAAACCACCCCTCAAATATTACAATATTTTTTTATTTAAAAACGGTCAAGTTTCCGAAAAAACGCTTAAACACGTATATTTTATTTTGTTTTTTTACATATTTTAAGATTTTTTAATGTTTATTAATGTTTTGAAAAATCTGGTCATTGATTAATCATGATCCTGCTTAAAGCGCATGACGTAAAAAGCTGATTTTTGGAAAACAGATTGACTTTAGGGTGTAGAGGTTCGATAAGAAGGGATTTTTTGAAACTCGAATTCTAAGGGGGTGAAACTTGTGAAACTATGCCTCAAATATTAAATATTTATTATTTAAAAACCGGTGAGTTTTTCGGAAAAACTCTTAAACACGTATGTTTTATTTTGTTGTTTTACATATTTTAAGATTTTTTTATAAATTAATACAGGGTGTTTCATAAAATATGACCATTGAATAATCACGATTCTGCTTAAAATGCTTGACGTTTTTAAGCTGATTTTTGGCAACGGATTGACTGTGGGGTGTAAAGATTCGATAAGGAGGAGTTTCTCGAATCTCAAATTCCAAGAGGGTGAAAACGCCCCTCAAATATTACAATATTTGTTATTTAAAAAACGGTTAGTCTTTCGGGAAAACGCTTGGACAAGCACAATTTATTTGATTTTTTTTACATATTTTTAAATTTTTTAAAAAATCATACAGGGTGTTTCAAAAAGTTGGGTAATTTCTTAACCACGATTCTGCTTAAATTGCTTGACGTAAAAAGCTTATTTTTGGCAAACAGATTTTTCGGAAGTCAAATTCCAACGAGATAAAACTACCCCTCAAATATTACCAAGTTATATAACATCGCCATATTGTTTTTTCTCATGCTGACATAAATGTGAGAAAATTTTATCCAGTTTGTATGTTAATGGAAATTATTTTGCTTTGCTTTATCATCACCATAACAAATGATTAATTCGACGTGAACGAAGTCGCTGGTACACGCTAGTATTAAATATAAATAACATTAAGATTGATAACATAATAGATTGCTTTACACAGAAAACTTACTATAGTAAGAAAAATACACATATTAATCGAAACTGATAGTTTACCATTATATTTTAAAATTTATTTATAATTTACGCTTTTTAGAACATATTTTTTTATAAACTTTCTTTCTTAAAATGTCTTTTGAAACCAGCAAATATATATTTTACTTAACTTGGGAAATTTTATTTTATAAAAAGAATATAAAAAGTGTATTAAAATAAATAATCCAAGTAACAAAGTAAAAAAGGCTTTATTATTTTTTAAGCCAACTCAATATTCTCTATAGCACAGATAATAGAACCAAATAATATCTGTATTCTAGTTTGGGATATATTAAGTTAAAAGACTTATTTGATTTCAGTGGTAGTGGCAATGACCACTTAGCACCAGCCAGTTTAAAAGTGACACTGTCCCAACATGACCTGACCAAAGAAAGTTCGGATGCTCAAGTGGTGAACGTAAAATCTATTATAGTTCATCCAGGATACTCATGTAAAAAGGTTAAAGACGACATTGCTATTTTGGAGTTGAACGAGCAAGTTATCTGGTCTCAGAGGTACTTAGCATATTATAAAATAATCCAAATATGTTTATTACAATATGATTTTGTTTATGTGAAATTTGCAAAAATCTGAAACAATTAATATACCTAAATATTTTATTTTAAACTTTAAAAAAAATAGTGTTTTTCAATATAAAAATAACGGTAAAATGCTTTTTATTACTATACTAAACAAATTACAATATTTTTTAGTATTATTCCAGCCTGCTTACCAGCAGGTTCTGAACAAAAAGCTTATTCTACATTCGACAATAATTTAGCCACAGTTGCTGGGTGGGGTTGGATCAATGAAGAACGAGGGAAAGGTACCTACTAAAAACGACATATTTCCTAAAACGACTAGATAAACATTAACTTTTCCAGGTGGTAGAGCCGAAATCCTGCAGAAAGCTAAGGTAAACGTCATAGAAATTGAAAAATGCAGGACATGGTATAAATCACAGGGTAAGAAAACAAAAATTCAAGAAGGGCAGATATGCGCTGGATACGAACAAGGTGGCATCGACGCTTGTTGGGTAAGAGGCATTTTAAAGTTATTGAAAATCGTATTAAAATATGTCAAGAGCATTATAAAATAAAACATTTGAAAGAAAATATTTATTATAATTACTTTGCAAAGATCAACTTTATAATGTTAATGTGAGTTAAATGAAAATCAAATATTAGAGACCTATAATAATAATAACTCATTTATTTTATCTTTGAAGGTTAAAAAGCGTAAAAAATTTAACAATGATATATTAGATGTGTATTAAAGGCGTCTAATTTTAATACTTAGATATTTATGTTAAATAGGGATGTATATGGCAATAAATATAATTTGACAATAATGTAGATTCGAAGATAACTATTTCATTGTTCAGTCTAAATGAACAAAAATAGAAGTAAGTTTCATTTTGTGGTTTGGTCATTTTTACTGAAAATGTTATCTGGCTACACCACCGGTAACACATTTGGTAACACCGGGCACTTCAGTGAGACCCACATGAGAACTCGCTATGAGCCAGCATTCATTGGGACTTGTAACAAAAAGTTGTAGAAAAGTTTTAAGGGACTGAACTGTTAATGAATAATATTTAATACTGGTAATAATAAATATACAATAAGATATTGAAGGATAAAGAATAAATAGTTAATTAAACAAATGCCGAAGTCAAAGTTTTTTTTTTATAAAAAGAACTATAATATTTTGATGCTTTTGCTGAGTTCAATTATATTAATGTCACTTAGATATAACAATTAAATCGTTTTTCTTGTTTTATAGGCTGACAGTGGTGGTCCATTAATGATTGATGCAAATGACCAAATGATGGTTGTTGGCGTCGTGTCTACTGGAATTGGGTGTGCTAGACCATACTTGCCTGGAATATATACCAGAGTTTCTGAATATATTCCATGGATACGAGATGTATTGCAAAGAAGGTGAAAACAACTGAAAAAATATTTTTTTAATTATAAAACCTAACGTGAAACCCTTTTGTTGCCAAATATTTATTTTATTTATTTATTTATTTTTGTTCTGAGTAAATTTCTAGTCAAACATTTTAGGAAGTAGTATTTTTAATTAAATCATATTGATTTGTAGGTACATTGTTGTTAGAAATAAAATTATATTTTTAATAAAATTTTAGTGCGTTTTATTGATATTTAAATAGTAAAGAAATAGAAATTAAATTTAAAAATTTAAAATTACAAAAAAATTATGGTGTATGCTCCATACCTCTGTGTTGCGGTAGGTTATTAGAAAAACTATATTATTATAGAGAATTTTGTTAATGTAGTAACGTGTTATTAATAATAAACAGATCTTTTATGAAGTTTAGTAAACTAATGGTATAAATTCAGAAATAAAACATTATAAAGTTATCTTTGATTGGAGTAAATATGGAGTATATTGGAGAATGATTTCGAGTAAATAATAGTTCTAAACTAAATAAATAAAACAAATTCGAGTTAGTTACACAATTTATAACTTAAGTATGGCTGGACCGATTTTAATGGTCTCTGATTTGTTGATTTTGTCTCCGTCCTGAATAGCTGAACAACTATTCTTCTTCTTGGGGTGCCGTGTCTGTCTTCAGGCGTTGGCGATCTCCATGACTATCATTGAAGAGTCCTCTATCTTCTGCGGCATGAAACAGCCTCTCAGAACAACTATTAAAATATCGGAAAAGCTCACGGAAAAACATGACCCCAAAAATTAAATTTTAAATAAATTAAATTTGAGACGCCATAATCCACAGTTGGCAGCTCACATCACGTTGGCTTATAGCACGTTGGATATCCAATTGATATCCTCAGATTTTTCTGTGTCGTTCACTAAGTATGCAACATATGGATTTTTTAATAAAAGTCCTATCATAAAAGTTAATGCATGTCCGATAACCATATCAGCGGTACTTATTAATAACTGCAAGTCTAACAACCTACAGGGTAGACCAAAAATAAGAAAACCGTTCATGAGTAAAATACCATTATTTGAAAGAATTTTGAAAATTGGTATTAAGAAGAGATGTTTGTGATTAAAAGATAAGCCTAAAAACAATCTCACAGCCTCTTACGTGAAAAATGAAAATTTATCATAAAATTTTAAGGCTTTCTCGTATAGTGCAATTTTTTGATGTTCCGCGTATACTTGCGTTAAAATTAAATTAAATTTATTAAAATCAGAATGTAGAATGTTTAGGAGGAGGGTTAATCACCGCGACCTCTATTGTGTGTTCCCTATCTAATGTATAACGGGTTATAACTCATCATACAGTCTCAAAACTATGACAAAAAAAGCCAGTATCTGAGACGGCTCCACAGAGGCCAGCTCTCCATCTTCGACATCAACCTTACCAAAGTTTATGGCACGAACGGTTGTCGTCTCGGCGCACTCATTGATAAGTTGTTCTGGTGCTTCCCCATTTTTCCCACAGAATCTGCATTCGCTGTTGTTTCTCAGCTTCAGTCTACTGAGATGTTCGTTGAGGAGACAGTGTCCTGTTAGAAACCCCGTGACAATCCGAGCTTCTTCTTACAGTGCCATACTTTATACAGAGCGTCGGCTACCTCTCGCATGTACTTGTGATATGTGTCATTAGTGTTTCAGAAGTGCACGGGCATTAGCGTAACGAGCAATTTATCCTGGGGGGGCCTGGGGTTGAGCCCAGGGGGGGCCTAGGGCTTTTGTTTTTTTAAAAATGAAAAATAATTTTAAAAAACACATTTTTTGAATAAAACGTTTACATGAATTTCTCTATCAATACATTTCATAGACTTGGTTATCAAACCGTGTTCCCGTAGATTACTTAAATACCTATAAATTTTCTAAAAAAAATTAACACATTTTTTGAATACAACAAAATAATATTAACTAAATAAAACTAGAAAACGTAAATTTTACTACATCTCAAGCAAATAAAAATTAATACGTAGCCAAGAGTCATAATTCAGGATTAATCTGGGAGGTGCCCAGCAGGACAGGGGGGGGGCACCCCCGGGCTCCCCTGTAGTTATGCCAATGTGCACGGGACCTACAGTTTATCGCCGAATCCGAATGGCATTATTTGAGAGGCTGTACAAGGCAAATATACTCAAGGTGGGGTTTGCCATTGCCTTCCTTGAAGTGGCGGCTCGCTGGTCGCTCTATTTATATAAATCAATATTTTTATTTAAATAAATAAAGCGACCGTACTAGCTGAGAGACCCGCAGATCGACACACTAACTGCTGGCGCTACGTCCCGACCGGCCACAATCCGAGCTAGGCCCTTATAATATACATAATGTTTTTTTTCTAGCATAACGTATGGTATTACTGTTTTAAGGATTTAATTTATGCTTAGAATTTCTAAAATATTTTTTTCCATATGCCAGATACTTCATTAACTAAAAAATGTCTATATCTATGGGGCGGATTCGTCTCTCCAAAAAAATCCTATATGGAAGAAAAATTCTATATCCTAAATTTGTATATCTTTAAACGTAACTTCTGACAAGTAGTTTCCGTTTGGGATTAACGCAAAAGTGTTTACATAAAATAACTATTTTATTTTGTAGATTTTCTTGAAGTGGCGAAAAACCCATATAGGATTTTTTTGGAGATACTTAACTCAATCTCAACATGTGAATAATAGGAATAATTTAAAGATTTTTGTATTTTTGGCATACTCTATAGGTTGTTTGACTTGCAGTCATTCTAAGTTCCGCTGATATGATTATCGCACATGTACTAACCTTTGACAGTATTCCTATTTAGATACGAGTACCCAAAACTGAGTTTAATGCTAATCGCAGAGAGGTATATGGAAGTCCAAAGAAAGCTGTACGTATGTTTCGTTGACTGCAAAAAAGCTTTTGATCGAATACAACACGAAAAATAATTAAAAGTTCTCACTAAAGTAGGATAGATGAGAGTGATATCATCATTATAAGGAACACATACTGGAATCCTAAAGGTTGTGTCAGAACAGAAAAAAGGCAATACAAGATACGTAGACATACAAAGAGTTGTTAAACAGGGATGCATATTGTTTAACGTATACGCCGAATATATAATTCGAATATCTTTTCAAAATTGTCCAGAAGGGGCTAAAATAAACGGAAAAATTATAAACAATATAAGATACGCATACGACACCGTGGTATTAGCAGAATACGAAGACCAGCTGCAAACCTTAACGGACAAACTTACAGAAGAAAGCATCAGGGGGGATGAGTCTAGAGATTAACACCATTAGGACAAAAACTATGATTTTCAACAGACAATGAAAATACCGACATAATAATAAACGGCGTCCAACTGGAAATCACGCAGAGATATATTCACCTGGTCAGGGAATTAGACAGCCAGCTAGACCAATTTAAGGAAATCAGAAGAAGGATCGAAATAGCTAGGGCTGATTCCTTCCACATGCACAAGTTTTTGTTCCATCCGAGAATAGCTATACCACCGAGGTTAAGAATATTAAAATGCTATATATGACCCCTGCTTCAATATGGATGGTACATGGACACTAAAACAGGCGAACAAACAACTTAATGCTTTTGAAATGTGGATGTACCGACGGATGCTGAGGATAAGTTGGACCTCCCGAAACAACAAAATGTGAGGTTTTAAAAAAAATTAAAACTCGTGGCACACCTAACAGGCACAGATAAAATCAAAGAGACTTCTTAATGCGGCACTCAGAATATAAAAATACAGCTGATAATAGAAGGAAAAATCGATGGAAAACGCAGCATAGGGAGGAAAAAGAAGTCATGGCTGCATAATATAAGAGATTGGACCCACACCGACGGAAACACCCTTATCCATCAAGCTTTGGCAGAGAGTCATATTGCATATTGATCGCCATCCTTAACCGAGAAGGTACCTAGGAGGAGGAGGACCCAAACCAAATTCTATATGTTGCTCACCCAAAGGACCACACTGTATAATAAATACTTGAATCAAAGTATAAACAAAAATTTAGAGAACAAATGACAAGCACTGTCAAATAGGCTGGTCCCAGTTATTCCAGATAATTCGGTCATTCGTGTCACAGAATTGACAAAAAAAATATCTCTTACAAAGTTAGCCTCCCTACTTTATTATAAATTTAATTTTTTTAAAACACTAAATAAGATAATATTACATTTTTATGCTTTTGGTTTTAACAGGAGTGAGGATGAGACAATGAAATATACAGGGTGGTCCGAACTGTATTCCGGAAACTTTAGCAGTATATTCTGCAGATAAAAATAAGTAAAAAGTTCGTATAAATGTATGTCCTAAAATGCTTAGTTTCAGACATATAGGGTGTAGAAATTTCAATTTTATTTCGATTTTTTCGAAATAATTTCTGAAGTAACGTCAATATTTGGATGAAAATTGGTGTCTGGAAGTTTTTTGACCTGAGAAATTTAATTTTGATGTCAATATGACTCTTACTAGTAGAGGGCGCCACCTACGTGTGTTTTAACTATTTTGAAGCGTAATAACTTTTTGTCCGTACCTGTATAAAACTACCGAGTGAAAAAATATACATCTCTGTGATTTTTTACGTAAAAATATCTCTTTGTAAAAATCGCTATGAGCAACCGTTCTTAAGATATTTAGAATAAAAATAGTAAATACATGTCATTATTGACGAAAAATTAAACACGTCGAGAGTAGAAACTTATTTCACTGAAATAATAAATTTGCGAAATTTTTATTTTTTTTTAATTAATCATATATTTTTCTGCAAAAAAATGATGATAAAACAGTTTCTGTTGAACATTGAACAAAAACATTTCAAATTTATGATTTCAGTCTAATAACTATTTAGTCAACATGTTTAATTTAGGTCAATGATGACAGGTATTGATAATTTCTATTCCAAATATCTCGAAAACCATTATTCGTATCGGTTTTTACCAAGAGACCTTTTTCACGTAAAAAAACGTCCTAAATGTATATTTTGTTATTCAGTAGTTTTATACACGTACAGACGAAAAGTTATTACTCTTCAAACCAGTTAAAAAATATGTAGGTGGCGCCCTCTACTAGTAGGAGTCATATTGACATCAAAATCAAATTTCTCATGTTAAAAAACTCCTAGACTCAAATTTTCACCCAAACATTGACGATACTTCAGAAATTATTTGGAAAAAATCGAAAAAAAAATAAAACTTCTACACCCTCTATCTCCGAAACTAAGCATTTTAGGACATACTTTTATACGAACTTTTTTACTTATTTTAATCTGCTGAATATGTTGCCGAAGTTTCCGGAATACAATTCGGACCACCCTGTATAATCGAAAATTAATTAAAAATAACGATATTAAGTACACAGCGTTAATTTAATACCTATTTTGCATGTCTGAAAAGAACGCAATACCCTACGTAACACTAGACTTACGATTCCTTATTTTACAAAAGTACTACATAAATATTTCAAAATAATTAAAACCATAACAATAAATCCACTCTACTTTTTAAAAGAGAGCTCGCGATGCGATACGAGCAGTAAAGCACATTTTAAATGAATAATCGGAGAATCTTTACACTTATATAAAGGTTTAGGAGTAAAAGTGCGTAACACTGACGTTCTATAAAAGGAAATTGCACTTTTTGCATCGTCCGCAATAAAGCCATTATTACTTTACTCGCAAAACGTGACAAAAGGTTGCAAATATAATTCGCGTTGATTGGTCAACATGAGCCATTCAGAACGATGGGTGTCCTCTTTTAACACGAACAATTATCGTTTAGATTGTGACCTAGCCCGATGGTACTACAGCGATTAGGACCATGCAATCCGTACGTCCTTCACTGACCTACATCAAGATACAGGCTTAACAATTTTGACAAGCAAGTCTTGATGAGGTCACATAAATAGATCGCATATTTGTATATTTTACATATGGATAGATGATTCTTTAATGTTTATTTCTTTACCTTTAAACAAAAAAAATGTATACGTATTTTTTGGTAAAAAGTATCCTAATACCAACTCTATCTTTTAAGGAATACTTAATTTACGATATACGACAGACTGTCACAGATAGTCCGAAAAATATGGGATGTCTCTTATTAATTATACTGGGTGCGGCTTAAAAATGGTTCACTCCTATAACTTTTTTTTTTCAGATAAAAAACCATATTTGGTATGTGACATAAATTAGGACTGATTGCCGTATTCAAGTATTTTTGGTCACTTCCTGTTTCACCGGAAATTACTACAACTTTTGATTTTAAATTGGCACTCTCGGTATTTTTTTACTTTATTCGATAGAAAATGGCACTCTAAATAGAATGACATATAATATGTCAACTTTTAACATTTTCGTTTAAAAAATTGTATTTTAAATTTCAATCTAGGGTGCCATAGTTGTGTTAAAAACACTAATTTTTAATCGAGGAGCCTTGGCAAAATAGATTTGATCGTCTAATGTTTGTCGTGTCTTGTACTGACCGATTAAAAGATGACCAAATCGTATTTTAAATTATATCTCAATTTTTTCAAATGAAACGAGGGTGGCTCATTAGCTTATTTGAAAAAAAGCATTTTTTACCAATTATTTGGTACCACACAGTTGGTATTTCGAGTCAAACTGTCGTTAAAATTTAAGATGCAATTTTGGAAATGTCAAAAGTTATATTATACTATGTTATTCTATTCATAATGTCATTTTCTACCAAATGAAGTAAAAAAAATACCAAGGGTGTCATTTAAAAATCAAAAGTTGTAGTCATTTCCTGTGAAATAGGAAGTAACCGAAAATAATTGAATACGTCAATCAATCCCTAATTTATGTCATATACCAAATATCGATATTTTATCTGAAGTAATAAGAAAGTTATAGATGTGAGTCACTTTTGAGACGCACCCGGTATAATAAATTTTACCTATTATTCTTAATACATTGACAAATACATTGTTACATTTAAAGTAGTAAATAGCTAAATACTGATTGATTAAATTTTGAAAAACTCTAATAGTTTTAAATGAAAATTTAATTTAATTACAGGGTTATAAATAAAAAAGGAAGTAAAAATTAAAAAAAAATGTTTAACCGACTTACTGCCAAAACGGCTCTCATTTTTAAAGAAAATAACCTTAGGTTGAGTAATTAGAGAGAAAAATTTATACAGGGAGAGTGTCAAATGCAAATAGTTTCAGGGCTGGTACATCTCGATAAAAGAAACATATATGTTATCTACCGTTTTTCAATCAAGTCGAAAAAAATCGAGTCATTTTAATTTAAAATTAAAAAAAAATATTTTTTTTGCTTAAATTTTGAGAACCACTGGATCTTTTCTGGGTTTTCTTTCTTGTAAATTTAATCTACTACCTTCAACATTTAAAATGACAGCGATTTTCATTTCATAGCCATCGCTGACGCCAGTTTCTTTCAAGCATACGGTATTATATAATATAGGTACATATCTATACTAATATATAAAATCCTTAAGTAACTGACATACATTAATCACGATCCTGCTCAAACCACTCAACGTAAGAAGCTCAATTTTGGCATACAGGTTGATTCTCGGGTGTTAAGATCGGTTCAATAAGAAGGGATTTTTCGAAATTCCAGTTCCAAGGGGGTGAAACCTGAAATAATGTAAAATCTGAAATAATGTAATAATATAGAATTGAATTTTTTTTTGAATTGATTTGTATGGTATGACATTTTTTATTATTTGTATATTTGTTTTCGTGTTTTTTTGTTTTGTGAATGCTTTGTCGATGAAGCTGTTTTGGCTTTTTGTACAATAATGCGTAGTTTTTTTATGGAGGTGAACGCACAAAAATTTTACTTATTAGTAGATATACGAGTTAATCATATAAAAGCGCAATTCTGTTAAATTTATAAAACTTACATTATAAGACTAATTTTTTCTTTCTAATACATATTAAGACACTAACATCTAACATTTCGTTCATTGTTTACGCATAGAAATACGAAGGCAATTCTTCAGCCGTCCGGGAAATCCCCTTCGTGATTCAATCAGATCATATCGAGGATCATATGGATCAGATATGATCCATTCTTTTTTTTTCGACTTCGGACGAGTATTTTATTCATCCACGCATCGATAGGTGATACACTCAAAATAAGCAATTCGACGATCGTGAGCAGCCTCGGCCGTGGCCGATAATCTCGGCCTTTTTATGACGAGAACGAGACTGAGATATCGACCTGATTTTTAGCCGAGAATGTCTGTAACCGAGACCGAGACCGAGATCTCGGTCGGACCTTAATACACATGCCAAATTTGAACAATTTTTACAAGCCGATTTTAAATAATTTAAGAAAAACTGCACTATTTTTAAATTAAAACTGAACAGGTAATAATGCAAAACCAAGTACCTGAAGTTGTCATCCTATAATTTTGTAAACCAAATCACAAACAGTTTTAAATTACAAAAATACATTTCGGGGATACTAAGCGTACCTACTACATTATAGTACCTTAATGTGGTAGTGTAGACAGCACAACAAATTACATTTCACAATGATAAAATCATAGGTTGATAACTTAAGGTATGTTGACATTTTTGTATTGTTACCTGTTTAGTTTTAAATTAAAAATAGATGTAGTTTTTCCTAAAATTACGTAAAAAAGGCTTGTCCAAAATTGTTTAAATTTGGCATACGAAAAATATATCACCTAGATGGCTGGAAATCGATATAGATACTTGTGTGTAAAATTAAAAGAACACTTTTTATAATCATGTTATTTAAAAGTTGACCAGGAAATATATTTTTTAAATATTTATGTTATGCTCATCTCCTACTCAAGCAACAATTTTACAATTTTTATTTTTTTATATTTTTATGTACGCTCTGTCCAACGAGAGGATATAGTGGATTGCCTGGAGACTTTTACCTCGGAATTCAATTACTGTAAATATATTAATGTGAAACCTTCTGTATTGTGTTTTATAGATAAAATACTAAAATGTTTACCCATTTTTTTTCGTTGCTTTTAATTTTTTATTTTAGTAGTTTTAGTAAATTCTTAATTATTTCCTTCTTAATTTTTTGATTTTTTTAATTCTTTTTCTAAGTAAATTTATTGAAAAAAATAAATCTAATGCATAAGCTTTACCTATTCTGCTTATATTCTAATCATTGAAATTTTGATTGAAATCGAATTATACAGGGTAGCGCGTCATATACGACGCGGTTTTTGCAAGGAGAACAAAAGTTTGTATTGAAGTGAAATCTTGTGAGCTCATGTAAGTCAATTTAAAGCATATTCTAAAATTATGTAGAGTTATACAGGGTGTGCCCAAAAAAAGTTACACATCAAAGTTAGGTTTTTTGTAATGGAACATTCTATATATTAATTGATTTTTGGATTCTAGTAAAAAAATAAAAGTTTGTTTCATTAGAAAAGTATATGACTAAAATGTATAGTTTTTGAAATACATCCACCGGCACAAAAAATAGGCACCTTAAAACTTTGATGTATTTTAAAGGTTAATATATTTTGTTTTAATGGGCCGATTTTGATGATTTTTTAAGCAGTGTGTAGCCAAATTATTTGACTTTTTAGTATCTTTTTCTAAATTAAAAATGAAACTACCCATCTGTTGATTATACGAGGGAAAACAAAATGTTGATATTTTGGTGAAAGTTTGAAACACCCTGTGGAATATGTTAAAACAGCAAGAAATTTAAAAATAATTTTATCATCTAGATACATCCTTTCTCGATGGTCTATTTTTTGGTTCATCTCATTAGCTTTACTTTTGTTGGAAATATTCGCTTTTGAACATTTTTTCGTAATTTTTACATTAACACCATGCTTTTGATTTTGGACCTAGTCAACATATCTAGTAAGTTCTGGTCCCGAAGCAGGCCTGCTTGACATGAGATTTGCTTCATTTAATCTTCTTAGTTAATGTGTAGGTTCCTTAAGTGCAATTCATTATCAATTTGAAAAGCTGGCAAACGCCGGTATCTTAGCGATAAACTTACAAGAAGTCGATCGTTTCGATTAGAAATTCTCATACGAAGATTCCTGGACGTCTGGATTGATATCCTCATCGACGTAGTCATAATTCAAAAACCACTTAGTATACTCTATAGTATTAAGGTATTTTTGGGACCGGAATTTTATAGCAAATTCACTGAACTAAACAAATATAGATATATATTTCACTCACCCTGTATATCTATAAAAATATTTTTGAAATGTTAATGTAATGTTTGTAAAAGGCTTGGAGTGAAAATCTCAAATAGGAATCCTGATACAGAGCTTTTCCGGAATACGGAGCCATCTTGTATGTGTGCATTTGTATATGTGTGTTTATTTAAATACTAAAGTGAAAGCAACGAATTTAAATGGGTAAATTTTGTAATATATCATATTAATAATACAATGCAAAAAGTTTTATAAAAATTCGTTCACAGTAAATGAATTCCGAGGTTTGCATCCCGGAAAGGCTTAAAGCGCTTCACTAATATATGACGGTGACAGTTGTAAAATTTTATTTTCTGTCATTTTTTTTACATCGTCAATCAAAATTTTCTCTGTCATTACATGTGCTAAGCCACTATTACTAGTTACTAGAATGTATCAGTATCTACTTTTGTGACATCCCAAATGCATGTCTCAAGCCTCTAGCATTACGTTGGTTACGGTCCTTTTTAGGTACAAGGATGCGACTTATCGGTAGATAGCGAAACATATAAAATGTAATGTGTGTTCTCGGATAATAATGGGTAATGAAATTAGTTTTGTTCTAAATGTCGCAGCTTAATAAATTGTCGAAGGAGATGTGACAATAAGATTTGCACTAATATTATTTTTCAATGATTTTTATCCATATAAGTATGTGATAATGCATAAATCCTGTAAGAATAGCAGAAACTTCGAAGGGCAAAACAATTAGATATTTCTTAAAAGAAACTGATGGCTTTTGTTTTCTATATAAAGATGAGCTGGATTTAGAAATCTATAATAAATTTAATTATACTTTTTACTTTTTACATATTTTTGCTTATTTATTGTAAAAAATGTCTATACCTATGTGGCGGATTCATCTTTCATTTTATTTCTAAACCAAGTATTTCTGTTATTCGGTTAAATCAAGATTGCGATCTAACCTATAACTAATTTTTAACAATTAAAAAGAATTAACCTCTCGAGTATTTTTAATGACGTTCTCGATCGACAAGCAGAAAAATGTATAAAGTTTATATAAATTGGTCTAATTGAATAATCTAGATTCGACGCGCATCACTCCTGTACATCGCTAATTGACATTTTTCCGACCTTTTATAGATATTAAGTAATTATTGCGCTAGATCAACGAAGATTCGATTGATGGGTTCATTCTTCTAATTAAATTAATAGATTGTTGAGTAATCGAAAAGGATTCGAGCAGAATTCATTGATCCAATCAATTAATTTATTTGTTTCAATAACAAAATTAAAAAAGGAATTTACAGTTAAAACTGTCAGATTTAAGTCTATTGCTTGCATAGAGAAAAATATTTTTTGTATTAATATTGCTTATTTTTTATAGCATTGAAATACAATAATTGAACACCTGAAGTAAATACCGGGTGCGTCTCAAAAGTGGCTCACCCCCTATAACTTTTTTATTTTTTCAGAAAAAATAACGAGATTTGAGATTTAGTATGTTAGTATATGACATAAATTGGGATTGATTGACGTACTCAATTGTTTTCGGTCACTTCCGGTTTCACCGGAAATGACTACAACTTTTGATTTTTAAATGGCACCCTCGGTATTTTTTTACTTTATTGGATAGAAAATAACATTCCCAATCGAATGATATATCATATGTCAATTTTTGACCAAGTCACTCAAAAACAAATTCTATTTTAAATTCCAATCTAGAGTGCCAATTGTTTTTAGTGTCTTGTCCTGGCCGGTTAAAAGATGCCCAAATCGTATTTTTAATCATATCTCAATTTTTTCAAATGGAACGAGGGTGGCTCATTAGCATATTTGGAAAAGGCATTTTTTTACGAATAATTTGATACCATATTATTTTGAGTCAAATTGTCGTTATGAACCGCATGTTACAATTTCAAATAAACCATATGCCAAAATGTCAAAAGTTGACATATGATATGTCAATCGATTCAGAGTGTCATTTTCTATCGAATAAAGTAAAAAAATGCCGAGGATGCCATTTAAAAATCAAAAGTTGTAGTCATTTCCGGTGACACCGGAGTGTGAGCAATTGAATACGTCAATCAATCCCAACTTATGTCATATACTAACATACCTAATATCGCTGTTTTAACTAAAAAAATAAAAAAGTTATAGCGATGAGCCATTTTTGTGACGCACCCGGTATATTATCCGTGTTCTATGCAAAAACCTTCTTTGTTTATATTTTTATCAATGGAAACAATTTTATATGCGCAATTTATTTGTACCTATAATAATTATTATTTACATATTAAAAATAACATGTAAAACGTTTTATTCAAATATTGTGGTTATTTTTTAATATTGATATTTTTTTTCTGTCAAATGATAGACTTGGTTATCAAACCGTGTTCCAGTGGATTACCTAAATACCTACAAGTTTTGTAAAAAATAAAAACTAATGCACATTTTTTGAACAAAACAAAATAATATTAACTAAACAAAACTAGAAAAAGTTATTCTTACTATATCATAAGCAAATAAAAATTAATATTCTGCTAGTGTCATCATTCAGTCAAAATTCAAGATTTCTCTGGGGGGTGCCCAGCGATACGTGGGGTGGGCCCGGCACGCCCAGGTCCCCCTGTAGTTACGCAAATGAACAGAAGTAGCTTGCCAGTGGCTTTATTTAATTTTCTTAAGCAATTTTCCTAACGAAGATAAAATTCTTAACACAAAAACAATAAAAAAAATGTTTTAACCGTCTAAATATAACTACCTACTCAGAAAACACTTTTGGTTTTTGGCCAATCATGTCTATTAAAAACCGTTGACGAAACACTAACCCCGCCATAACATTCATTAGGTAATAACTTTTCTTCAACCATTGGTTTGGCAAAATTGCTAAAATGTTTTTAATATATTAATGCTGGATTGTCTGAGTGTATAGTATAGTCCTAAATAGTAGAAATTACTTCTAACTGCACTGCATAGATATTCATTAAAAATTGTTTACAATTTCTTAAACCTGTAAATCGTCTCTAATTGCTGCTGTTTTATTTAGCACTGTTTATGTACTGATTGTTGCTACATATTTTATTGTTTCTCCAATCTCGATACCCGATATCGTCGCGTACTGTGCGAATACTGATGATATTTCGCTCGTATCGGCATCAGAAAAAATCATATTGAGTAAAGCGTTCTATTTCCATACGATTACGATCATTTAGGTCGAACGAACCAAGAAACATTACCTAATTTTCGTTTTCGCCAAATGAAGATCTTCAATTCTCATAATATATGATACATAACTAGGTTTCGATATCAAAATTTTTTATTTTAGGCATTAATACATCTGTTTTGACATTTCTGTAAGATATATGACGAGGGGCTTGCGAAATTCAGTAAAAATTACTGCTAAAAATATATTAGTAATATAGTAAGTATTTTCTGGAAAAAGTGGGCATTTCGTTCCTGAAAAAAACTCTACAAAATAAAAAAAATGAAATGGTCATTTTTAGTACTAAAATCATCAATTTAAATAATATTTATCGTTTTAAGAAAGATGAGTATGTGTAATTATGTCAATAAAAATAATATTATTGAGAGTGAGAGGCTAAGGTAATTTTGTCACAGTAAACGATTGTGCAAACCAACACAAATATTTTTTTGGGCCTTGGGTTGCGATACAATTTGCAGAAAAAGAACATTCAAAAGGGGAAGATGGTCATCTGATGAGTTAAAGGCCACTCTTAATGTTGTTTATATGCAACAGTTGATAACAAAAGTTTCAAAGAGAATGTATATTAGCCAAACCACTTTTAATATTACTTTAAAAAATACTTTCGAAAAAGATGTCGACGATAACGACATTGTTATATGTGCATACCGCAATTTGATTAAATCTTATCACAAGAATTTAGAACCAAAATATAAAGCATCATATCTCAAATTCCTTTTTAAAACAGTTATAATATATTAAAAGCAGATAATTAATTTCAATTCATTCGGAAGTTTAATAACAAACAGTCTGGACGTTTTTGATTGATTTTGAAAATTCTCATAAACACAGTTTTTTTTCTGTTTCATTTCAATTATTTGCAGGCTTTTAATTCAGAAATTGCTGCAATATTAAGTTACCATGTATAAATATATATGTATTTATAAACTAACTATATTAATGTGCATAGTGTAAATAGTTTAGAATAATTACTGCAAATAAATATTTTCGTAACTATTAATTTTAAGGATCAGACCTACTAATAAATCACAATGGATAAAAAACATTTAAGTTGTGTAGTTTGTAAAAAATACACTAGTGATAAAGTGATTATTTCTGAAGGCAGACTAGAAAAATGCAAACAATTTTTAAAAGTGCGCCAACAACATGGCGTAAAATTCAATGAAGTGGTTTTACCAGAAAATGTATCCCCGACAAAAATTCCTGTAGCACTGTGTATGGTATACACAGTGCTACAGGAATTTTTCAGCTGTTATGAAGAAACAGACACTGAAATCTTTAAAGTACAATTCCTAAACCATCAACATCTTCATCAGGTAAAGTCCACTATTTTTCATTTGGTATTTATATATTAGAAATAATATAGACAACGCTTATTTTATAAGTTTTTAGTAAAACTGGAAGTGTTGAAAACAACGATCTGTATTTTAGGCGACCCTTTTTTTTCTTATCTGACTTCTGTGTTTTGTCAGACTTTTATTATACATTATTGTCACTATTTTATTATTCATTATTATGTTTATTATACAATAATTGGCACATTTTCTGTAATACTTATTTCTAACATATTAAAAAAGTTAACTGTAACAAAACAAATTAAAATAAAAGTAGTTCAAATTTTAGTTTTCTATTGATTTAAATTTGATTTTTTTTTGTGAATCAATAATTATTTGACTATAATTTATAAAATAACAATTAAAATTCAGATATTTGAATATGAATGTTAATATTGTAATTATGACGAAAATATTGTTTTTTTTAACTCGTAGGAGTTAGATGTTCACTCCTAGGAGGAAGAAAAAGAAATATCTTGTCCCCTCTACAACAAAAATTCCTATGTATAATTCCGCAATAAGTTACAGATTAACGGGACACAATAGATCTATAAGGTCGCGGTAAGCCCCCCTCCCACTCATTCTACATTCTGCAGTTAAAATTCAAATTTACCTGACCTAACCAAACCAATCCAAGTTTGTTCAAGTTCCAAATTAGTTCGGTAAAAAACAATGGAAAGTCGGTCTGCGTAATTATAAAATTGCCACCCTATATATAAAACTGATTTGAATACCCTCTATATACAACTGTTAACTATACTCATGTTGTACACATAGATATTTATAATTATTATAAGGTATACAGACACTTGATCCATTACGTGCATCAACGTGACATCGTATGTCATGAAACGACCTTGCCTTGCTAAGCAAAATGAAATCTAAAAAAAAATGTAACATAATCCGCTAGGTGACGTAGTTTCTCAATGGTGAAGAATCACGAACTATGCGTAGAGTTTACCTCAGTGCTGATTTTTATTTTTTATATTAGCAAATATCGATCGTTTATTCCATCGGAATTGTTTGTAAAGAATCGATGACGTTACAATGTTGCATCGACGATTAATAATAAATGACTTGTGGATTTAAATTGAAGATTCTCTTAATTTGTATTTTAATCACGATCAGAATTAGGTTTCGAATAAGGTATTGTTTAAAACAGTTATTTAAATGATCCTCGATATACTTTGAATTACTCCTTAAACTTGATATTAAGATGAATGTATTTTAACAGCATTCATTAATTTTAAGTTTGCTGTGATCACACCTTATTCATAACCAGCCTGTAGAGTTACGATTTTTCGCGGCTCTTAAATCATGCCTCATCAATATCTGGTTTATTACTGCTTTGGCGACAGAATATACAGGGTGTCCCAGGCTGAGCGTGCATTAGAACTTTCTAGAGAACTACAATATCTAGCTCGGAAATTTCTTGCACATCACAGTTTCACAACGAGATCTATCGATTAAAAATATTTTCAATATGGCGGTACTTCCGGAAATACCGGAAATTGACAGTAACTTTCTTATTTTAAATGGGTGTTCCCATTTTTTATTACATACTTAAATTATCTGTAAAATTTTATGAATGTTGATATTAAACACTCTATATCTAACATTGACCGTTTTTGAGAAAAAAAAATATTTAAAATTTTGAACGAAAAAAACTGTCTGTCAAAAATATGTGTATAGCCAAAACGTCAAATTTAGTGATTACCACAGCCACTGTGTCATAAAGAAATAACATGTGGCTATCTGTTTCAAAAATTAAATTGTTCGAATGTCATATAAGAATGGCCGCAGCTGTCATAGTATTGAGCGATTAAAAAATTATCGTACATCATTTTTTTCAAATGGAAACCCATTTTTTATTTCACTAGTGAAAAGGCTTTGCAATTCGTTACTTTTTGATTATACATGTTCCTATACCTAAAATAAATCGTTTTTTAAGTTATTTGAGATTTAGTTTTAAAGCGTATATTTTTCTTGGTTTTAACAAGTAGCCTATGACTTTAAACGTCAAGTGATGTAAAACAATAAATCTGGCCATGTCATATATTGTGACGCTTTGTTCAAAAAGCAGCATCATTTCCGAGCCAACTTTGCGCTGTTTTTTTTTCGATCATACGGAATATTATTAATAATATCAACTATTGGATATCACTAAACAGCGAAAATACGAGATATATTTTTATAAATACACTTTGTAAACTCTTAAGGCGGGCAGTATTTATAATATAGGAAATACAAATAATTTGTTTTCTGTCAGATGGAAAGAAATTGTCTGACCGTTTGACACTTAATGTCAAAAGAACCTAGGTAAAATCAAGAAAAATATACGTTTCCAAATTAAATCTTAATTAACTTAAAAACGATTTATTTTAGGTACAGGAACATGTATAGCTAAAAAGTAACGAATTGAAAAACATTTTTATTAATGAAATAAAAAAGGCGGCTTCCATTTGAAAAAAATGATTTATGATAATTTTTTAATCGCTCAATTCCATGACAGCTACCGCCACTATTATATGACAATTTAATTTTTTAAATAGATAGCCACATGTCTTCTCTTTATGTCAAGGTGGCTGTGGTAATCACTAAATTTGACTTTTAGGCTATACAAATTTTTTTGACAGGTAGTTTTTTTTCGTCCAAAAATTATAATTATTTTTTTTCTCAAAAACGGTTAATGTTAGGGATAGAGTGTTTTACATCAATATTCATAGAATTTTACAGAGAATTGAAATATGTAATAAAAGATAGGAGCACCCATTTAAAATAAGAAAGTTGCTGTCAACTTCCGGTATTTCCGGAAGCGCCGCCATATTGAAAATATTTTTAAGCGATAGATCTCGTTGTAAATCAATGTTGTGCAAAAAATCTCCGATCTAGATATTGTGATTCTCTAGAAACTTCTAATGCACTTAGGGACACTCTGCCTGGGACACCCTGTATATCCCTTGTGACTAAGTCCATCAAGAAGTACAGTAATAATCTAAAATGTATTTCAATAAAAAGTACCACGAGTGTTCGAGAAAATAATACATATCAAAAATTCTTTCTAGCTGTGCATATGTAGATGACTTATGAAAAGTAATGTTGTATGTCTTGAGGAAATGTAATTGATAATGTGTAATTTTTCCTCAAACTAGAGAATTTTTCCTTAAATTCCACATCCAGAGGTGTCTCACCGATGGAATTACATGTACATTTTCTTGGTAGTCGCTGGCAGTTGGCTATAGTTATATGGCAAACATGGGCAGTCTTCTTCGCAGTCATTGACAGTCGCTTGGCCGTAGAATTATATTTTGGCAGTTTATTTACTTTTTTTACCCAAGTGAGACACCCTTCGTTCATAGTTAAATATCACTTTACTTCTAAAAAAACCGATATATAATTTATTTTTGTTATTTTCAACGACAAACAAGGCAACATTGTTTAGACAAACAATGTTGCATAAACATTACCTCTGTATGGCTGTTCAAATTGTACCTGTACGATTTAGGGAAATAGCAGCTTTAATAGGATAGTGGAAGTGCAGCATTTAGTCTGTAGGCATATGTATATGTGTACATAAGCTGATTTGAGGTATAAGATTACCTGCAAGCAGAACTGATAGTAGTAGTCGTAAAAGCCTATAAAAATATTAACTAGGCAGATGAGTTGTTTATGGTAACCCTTTCGAACATATAGAGCAGTAGAAACTAGTTTATAGAAGTTGATTTATTTATAATAACTACGATTAATATTATGAATATTATTAGATCGGAGACTGAGATTCATATTCACAATTCTTTTCACAAGTAATTCACAATAAATTCACAATAAAAAAAGTTAAAAGTAATATGTTTAAATTGCTGACCTGGATATTATTTATTTGAATCTTTAAATTGGCTCGATTTTCCTTATGCAATTACCGCTAATCAGTATTGTTGCAATGAATATAATCAGATTAAATAGTTTAAAAAACCAGAGTCGTACTTGAAATATATTTTTTTGAAATAATGCTATAAAGAAACTATAAGAGATGTGGAATAGATCAAACTAACAGTAATTACACCCACCCAGTACGGAAAATGTTGTAAATTTTTTAACTTTTAGTTTATACTGCTCTCCCGTAATTATATAGATATTCTCTTATGTAGAAGTATAAGAAACAAAACGATTGAAACTGGTGCTCCACTACCGACATGTAGGCGAGGGTTTTGTAGATTACGAAGATAAAGTGAAGTTTAAATGTGTTTTATTGAAAAAGGGCAATTCTTTTGTAATAAGGATCTAACGTGTTAACTAAGTGTTATATTTATTTTGTTCTATTATGTGGAATTAATCCTGGACTTTCAAAGTTTCTAGAATGAGGAAAATCGAAGCCTTCAAAATCTAGTTATTTCCTCGGATGCTCAAGATATACTAAACAGAGTACACATCAAATCAATCCGTCTAACTTCACACGAACTTAGAGACAGAGAGAGAGCAAAAAAAGAAATCGGCATACTTTGAACATACTCTCAGGAGTGACTATCAACCAGGAATACCGCCTACTACACCTTAACGTCACAGATAAAATTGAAAGTAAGCGAGGTCCAGACACAAGACAGATGTCGTGGATGAAAGAGAAGACATTAAAGAATGGACTGCATTGAGTAACCAGCGAGGTAATCACACACTCGTTAGAACAGCGGAAAAACAGTCGGCAATATTCATCAAAAGAGGCACCTGAAGAAGAAGATCATAAAGTAAACAAACTTTTTTGACAATGGAAAGCTTTGTATACAGTTTATGGAAAATAAATGTTTTAAATTTGTGTATAATGCAAGAAATACTTATAAAACCAATTTTATAATTATGACAAGAAAGAGTAGTGCACAAGTACCCGTGTGCCTAGAGGTGTTTCAACTCTCGTCCAGCATTTTTACAGTCGTTTCTTCGACTGCTGCCGGCATTTGATCAAACGGTAATTTTTGATAAAAGTAAAACTAACTTGGGCACCTAGATCAACTCTGCCTGAAACCAGTAGGTAGATAGGATTCATAATCCTAAGGTAATAAGAGGCAGTTAAAGTGTAGTGCTAGCCACACCATTTTCCTAGTATATACAGGGTGTTTCAAAACAAATGCGAAAAACTTCAGGGGGTGATTCCTTGTTAAAAATAAAGGGTAGTTTGCTTTATAAACGTTGGGTCAAAAGTCAACCATTAGGGAGATATCGCGGTTCAAAGATGGCGGAAAAATAAAGTTTTTATTTTTATCTTGAAAACGAAAAGATATAGACTAATGAAAACTTATGGAAGCATTACTGTTATGAAAACATACTTTCTGGTAATTTTTCACTTTTTAAAATGAAAATTAATTAATTAATTTTTTCGCATATGTTTGATAAGATTTTTTTCTTTAAATTTCGTTAACAAGAATGATAGGGGTAGTTTATTTATACCCCTACCACTCATTTTGAAAAAGTGAGAAAATTACCAGAAAGTGTGTTTTCATAACAGTAATGCTTTCATAAAATTTCATTAGTCCATCGCTTGTCGTTTACAAGATAAAAAAATAAAAACATTACTTTTCCGCCATCTTTGTACCGCGATATCTCCCTTCTCTCCCTTCTCTCCCCTCGACTTTTGACCCAACGTTTATAAAGCAAACTACCCTTTATTTTGAACAAGGAATCACCCCCTGAAGTGTTTCGCATTTGTTTTGAAGCACCCTGTATACAGACGACTATATACAGTTATACAGATTATAGCAAGCTGTACCTTGCTAGTCCCAAGGCATGTAAACACTATATATGGAAGAATTATTATGAGAGGGCAAAAATAGTTAATCTTATTAAAAACATACATCGCAAATTCGAGAATGATTTTTTAAAAATAATGGCACTATTAAATGTTACGAAATTTATACAATAATCATTAACATGTCACACCCAAATAGCGTACCAAATTAATAAACAAATAAAAGACGACTAAACATGGCGGCGAACGATCGCGCCCTAATGCGCTTCCAATGACCAATTAACACATTTTTATGTAATTGGAGATTTTCAAACGGGCCATTAGAGAAGAACGCGTTTTTTGACATTTCGAACCGAAGAGCACCGTGCGACACATTCGGAGACATTGACCATACCATTCTGGTACACGATTGAAATAGTCCCGTACATGCCGTATATTGCAGGTTGCCGCAAGAAGAAGATCCATTTTTATTAGATGCCTTGGAATAAAAATTAGACTGTATCGATAGTCCGGGCAAAATAGACTTAATATCCATAATATGGCAGTTAATTATAATTTTTGTTACTTTTTTTTGCAGTCTTTTTTAATAAAAATAAAAAAAAGTTTGGTACCTAAGTCGACTCAGTCTTAAAACACAAGATTGATTATTTATTTAGATTTATAGCTTAGGATTCAACTTTAGGAATTCAAAGCTCCTATTTAAATACACAAAAAAAAGCAATGTCTTATGGCGCGCTCAGAGGACTGGCAGAGGAGGTTTACTTGGCAAACATTTGTTATTAGTATACAGAGTCTGGCAATAGTGCGACGGCCATCTATACAAAATTGCTAAATTATTTATTATACGAACTCCGACGCACTATCACCGGAACCTGTATGTCAATAAAAAATGTTTGCCAAGTACACGAGTCGTAAGAATGCGCAATAAAGGCCGTATTTCATTAAACGCAGTATTTCATTTTTTTTCTCAAGGAATCTTTATTTTAAGTTAACAATTTTAGTTTGATGTAATGTTTCCATTTAAAAATTGTATTACTCCCGATTAGAACAACAATTTCTATTTTAATATTAAATTCAATATATTAAATTAATATTTTTAATAATAATATATTAAATTAATATTTTTAAATAAATTAAATTTAATTTTGAAATAAAATTATGGAATCTTTATATTAAATAATGATTTCCTCAATTTTAAACTATAATTATATTTGGTTTAAAACGGTTGTGTGTTATTTCCAATGAAATATTATTCTAAATATAAGAATTTCGTTTATACCTTGGACGAAACTTCATACTGCCTTCGGCCACGCCGCATAATATTTGCATCATTGTCATCTGTTTAATAGAACACAAGGAAAGGTTGTGATCGTTAATAATAATAAATGATGGGTGATGGAATAGAAAGTGCCCTCAAAGAGAATGGGGTTGTTGTCAAAATATTATTGAAACATTTAACAGTTCTCTATATATTGGTCTATTTCCTATTAGCTGACCCTAAATTAAGAAATGCTTTAAAGAATATAGTATACCGAGCGCGTCTCAAAAGTCGCTCACATATATAACTTTTTTATTTTTTTACATAAAAAAACGAGATTTGGTAGGTATGTTATATAATGACATAAATTAGAATTGATTGAAGTATTCAATTGTTTTTGGACCCATCCTGTTTCACAATGACTATAACTTTAGATTTTTAAACGGCACCCTCGGTATTTTTTTACTTTATTCGATAGAAAATGACACTTTGTTTAGAATGACATATTATATGTCAACTTTGGACATTTTCGCTTTAAAAAAATTGTATTTTACATTTCACTCTAGAATGCCATGGCTGCGAAAAACACTACTTTTTAATCAACGAGCCTTGGAAAAATAGATTTGAGCCTCTAATGTTTTTATTGTCTTGTCCTGGCCGGCTAAAAGATGCTCAAATCGTATTTTTAATTATATCTCAATTTTTTTAAAAGGAACCAGGGTGCATATTAACTTGGGCTCATTAGCATATTTGAAAAAAGCATTTTTTTACGAATAATTTGGTACCACACACTTGATATTTCGAGTCAAATTGTCTTTATAAACCGCATGCTACAATTTCAAATAAACCATATGCGAAAACGTCAAAAGTTGCCATATGATATGGCATTCTATTCAGAGTGTCGTTCTATTCATAGTTTTCTGTGGAATACATTAAAAAAATACCGAGGGTGCCATTTAAAAATCAAAAGTTGTAGTCATTTCCTGTGAAACAGGAAGTGACCGTAAACAATTGAATACGTCAATCCATCCTAATTTATGTCGTATACTAACATACCAAATCTCGTTTTTTTATCTACAGAAATAAAAAAGTTATAGGGGTGAGTCACTTTTGAGACGCACCCGGTATATTATGTTTTTTAAGACAAAAATAGAGCTTAAGGTGAGTAAAAATGTAATTTTTCGTGAAATAAAAGAGAAAAATGTTCTAACCTCAAAATATTTTTTTGAGGTAAGATGCGGTTTTTTTTCTGTTAAAAATAAATGGTTATAGATACGTTGTTTTATTTATTATATTTATATATTTAAATTTCTGGTAAAAATGTAAATTTTAAGAATAAAGAGCACAAGATTATTATTTTTGCTATAATAATTGAGAAAAAAAAATCAACTGTATACTTGCTTTCAGAATATCTAATCTATCATTAAATAATATCGGACTTTTCGATTTATGCTCTGAAAATTCAAGTTAAATTTGCCAAACGCATACTTCATTACTATATCATTTTGGGGCAAGCAATTCCATTTCTCGAAATGATGTAGCCAGATCTTTTCGAGACAAAATATATATTTGATCAATTTAAGCAATTCTGATCAAGAATTCCATGCTCTACATTTAAAAAGATATCTATTTGAGTATATTCAAATCTAACATATGCTCAAGGTTAATAACATTAAAACATGTATTTTCTTTTTTGTATTTTCTTGCCTATGTAGGAACATGGAATTCCTAAAGTTGAACAGGAGCCTATATGAATAGGATCCAGTAAAGTTGAATAGGAATGTGTCACATAATAGAAATTCCTATTATGGTAATATCTATTTCAACTGCAAAGCGGTGACATACTAAACAATATTGAATAGAAATTGAAATTGAAATAATAGAAAACAATTTAGAAATATATTGAAATACAATAGAAAATACTATATCATAATAAAATTTACTGCATTATCACTGTTATTTTTTTTTTAATAATTAATTTAACTTAACCACAATGGTGTTATTTTAAAAAACGAAAATGTAATAGCAATACAGTGCTAGCATCTACAAATGCCTGAGCAATACATTTATTTATATTGTATTGGATAAGAAAAAGCATTTAATTTTCGGTTTGGGAGCCGATCGGTTCTTTCATAGTAATTTTTTCATAACTGATTTAAAAAAAAAATAAATAAATTACCAAGATTGAATCACATTTATTCAAAATACGCACCAAGAAATAATTCTAAATAAATTTTGAAACAGAAAAATAAGTATTTTTAGAGCAGTATTGAAATTTATTTTCCAAAAGTACCATACTAAACCGTGTGAAAGCAATAACGTATCGATTTCAATCGTATAGTACGCTGAGGTACCTTCCATACTCGCGAAATTCTCAAAGGGACGACAGATTCTTTCCCCCGCATTCATCCTCTAACGACAAAAATTATTGCACAAAAAAAATCGCCTCGACGTCTCTTCTGATCTAAATACATGATTGTGCATCACGACCGTCAATGTATATAAGAGGAGGATCGTCTTCCGAAGATTCATTCAGCGGTTGACAATTCTTTAGATACATACATACATTACATATAGTTAGTTAGTAGTTAGTGGTATATGGAATTAGCTTTATTCAATCTGGTATAGTGCAAAAATATAAGTGCAAAAGATGGAAAAAGTAAGTTCAACTTCTAAGAAGCTCCAAAAAAAACTTTAATGTCTTTTTTTTCTGCATAAGCATCTGTACTTTTTCATTATTTATTATATTAGAAAATAATTACAGTTAGAGGTTGGAACCTTTGGTGTTACAGCAAAATTAAACACTAATTTACCACAATATACAAAAACACTTTACTTTTGCACTGGAGACGCATTTCGCTAACTAAGTTAGAATTATCAGCAGATGACTAAAACTGAAGAAAAGTACTGAGATTTAATCATCTGCTGGTGATGCTAACATGGTTGACGAAATGCGCGTCTAGTGGAAGAGTAACAAATAATACCATAATATAGTCATTACAGCAGTTTCAAACATTAGTTGACAATGTACCTAGACAAATATTGTTTTTTTATGTTGTGTATATTACTTACTTTGAAGATGCAACTAAGTCCAGCTGGTATTAAAATTTTCAGCACAAAAATAGTTATTTCAAGTAGATTTAATATAAAAGCAACAACTTTTATATTTCCAACAACTTTGTCGTTTTAATAACCTACTTCAAATATATTCATTAATGTTATTTCTTCCACAAATCCTATAATTTCTAAAGATTGACATTAACTATAAAAAATGGTTTAACTTCAATTTCAAAACTTTACAATTTCCCAACTTCTTTATTGAAGTTTCTTTATTCTACTGTAACTTTTTTGCATCCAAATATTCTATATTGACTTGTATCTCAATCCAAGTAAAGCAACTAAGATATTTCCAGAATAACAAAAATAAAAAACACTTCAGTTATTTCTTATTCCAACTTACCAAAAGTAAATTTTCATTCCTGCATTCATTTTCTTACGACAAAAATTATTGCACAAAAAAATCGTATCAACGTCTCTTCTGATCTAAATACATGATTGTGCATCACGACCGTTAATGCATATAAGAGGAAGATCGGCTTCCAAAGCTTCATTCAGCGCTTGACGATTATTTAGATACATACACACATTGCAAATAGTTAGTTAGTAGTTAGTGGTAAATGGAATTAATTTACTCAATCTGGTATAGTGCAAAAACGTAACTTCAAAAGATGGAACAAGTAAGATGTACTTCTAAGAAACTAAATATACAAGAAAATCTTAAACTTGTTTTTTTGCTTACATTATCTAATACCATCACAGAGTCATTACAACAGTATCGAACATTAGTCGAGAATATAGACAAATATATTAATAATAATTATATTGTGAATATTACTTTCTTTGAAAATATAACTAGGTCCAGTTGGTACTAAATTTCCAGTATCCAGTAGTAATTTCAAGTATTATTATTTACTACAAAAGTTACCTTATTTAATTTGAATCAGGCTTTACATCTTAACAAACATAACCAAATAAAATTCTGATTTATTCTTTATTTTCTCATTATCACAAAGAGATAACATTATACAATATAAATAAAAAAAACTTAATAAAATAGCTCCCGCTATATAGCGTTAATGCCGTTGGAGTAAGGCAAGCATGCAGCTTGCCATGCAGAGCCGTTCGGTATACAGGAAGGTAATGTAGGCATAGCATTACGCTTCAACCGCCTATTTTATTACCTCAGGATTGTCACAATCCCAAGTACTCATTAAGGCTGAGTCGACCAAGTACCATGACTAAATTTATTTTATTAAAATAGTCTGCTGATGAAATACCGGCTGTAGGAGCCGGAAAACACTACAAACTTAGTAAGAGCTGATAAGCCTCCTACGCCCCGGGCACATATTTAAAAACTCCCATACTCATAAATTCGTTGAAATGTTTAAGTATTGTAACCTTTTCAATTAAATCATTTGAGCTAAACTGTAGATTCGATTTATTTCACAATTGGATTTTTTTTATGAAATAAAAAAGAAAAAACAATTTAAAAAAATATATACTATTACTGATACTATTTTTTCGTTATAGCCATTATTTAGTTAAAACATTATTAAATAATTACAAGTAAACTGTTCGCATAACAATGGTAGACGACATCTACAAATCACAGAACCCCCCCCGCACTCTATCTAAATAAATTGTCTCATAAAGACAATGATTCAGTGTAGTTAGCAAATATTAATCGTCTAATAGTACGACATACTCAAAATGGTATGCTAGTCATTGAGCTCTAATACCAACATTCGTAATAAGATACATAAATCGGATTAAGATAATATTTTTTAAATTAAGAATTTAATTAGAAAAAATTTGTATATGACCATAAGATCGAAAAAAAGATCGGTGAAAAGAAAGAAACTCAAAAATAATATAAAATATATAATAAAATTCACAACCCACATTTCAACCAAGCCAATTGGACGCGGTTTTTTTTTTTTTTTTTTTTTTTTTTTTTTTTTTTTTTTTTTTTTTATTTATAAAATAAACTTTATAATGAAAACTTTTTAACTGTTCTAACTTTAGCCATATATACATTAATACTTTTCTATGCCAATAGCTGATACCATGAAGAAATATCACTTGTTAAAAATAATTTCATATTTCAAATTCTGCAGATACTTATTAAGATTACAGTTGGGGAGTTTGGAACCTTGTGGTGTTAGAGACATCAAAATAAAACTAAATTTTAAACACGCCAAGTATTCTAGTTTAGTTCAAAAAAATCAAATCATGTAATCTTCAACACCTCTTATGCGTTATGTTTGGTACCCAGGGTGATAAGTTGCGATGGTAGGATGTTTCGCGCGTCCCAGGGAGTAAATCTAACAAAGGAATTAACGTAATCAGAATTTTAAATTTAAAATGGAAATTCTTTCTTCATTCATTTCTCGGCATTTTTTTTCTTTATTTTTAAATATTAAGTAGTAATACCTGTTGTATACGTTACATTACATCAAAAGAAAGGAATGTTGTTACAAGAGTTTACTTTAAATATCGCCTAATTTACGAATTGTTCTTCAGGAATATTATTGTACGGTATGCCACTAATCCTGATTTTATTTTACAAATCTCTGTTGCTAATGACATTTTAGCATAAAAAATATTAATCTAATTTAAACTTGTTAAAGTGTGGATTTTAAAAATGTTGTAACCTTAAATAAAGCAATTTAGAGATGTGCAGAAGAAAATTGTTAAATATTTTATCATAATAACAAAACAAGATTAAAAAAATGTCCACTGTATTCATAATAGCATATATTATAATTCTAGTAATCTTGTATATCAAATTAAATTTTATTAATAAAAAAAATTGTATATAACATTATTATTTTTTTCTAATTATACCCTGTCTTTTGTTGGTTTGGACCGCTGTCCGAAACAACACGAACCAAGTTAATTCATATTTAACCGCCAAACGACGGAAAGGAATGTGGAATGGAAACGGAAGTAAGATATAACAAATGTTGTGTTATCGCTGTATCTATTTTATTTTCTCCCTCTATTTACGAATAGATGGCGGCCCAAGCTCGAGATATGGACCACCAGGCTACCAACCAGGTATTCCATTGGGGAACGGAAATGGAAACGGCAACGGAAACGGAAATGGTAATGGATATAATGGAGGACCTCCGGCTCCTGTTTATGGAGCTCCAGCAAATGAAACGGTACGATATTTTAATGAAAAAAGGTATTAATGTTTTGTCTAAACGCTGGTTTTGTATTGATCACCGAGTTTAGCGACCCTAGACGATGGTGAAGTTTGAACTCTCACATCGTAGATCTGTTGTTTCCTATGTAAAAGTGTCAACTATATTTTGACACAATATCTATTCACACTGGTTAGAGGCCGTATGAGATCGATATTTTGAAAACTAAAATTTAAAATAAATAGAAAACAATCTTCGAGTGATTTACAACATTTAAACTCAAGAAACATCTGAACCGTAGTTTAAATGATCTCTTCATTCAAGAGCATTTGTTGTGGATCTTTTACCCTAAACAGAAAACTATTAAATTTATTTTAATTTACCTCTTTGGTATTTATACAGAAAATAAATTTAAATAGAATTTAATCCAGAAAAGATATCTGAAATGTATAAGAAAAATTGAATAGAAAGTCAACAATGACAAATAACAATAACTGTCAAGTCGATTGATCACAATCTATCCAGATTATTCGATCAATCTGTCATCCGTAGGTACCACAGAGTTTCTCAGACTCCTACAAAGTTCCCTTTTAAATAACTGATGATTTTTTTTATTTGTTTTTCAAATCCGTTTAATATCGAACTAATTTAAATTAAGAACACGTAAATGTTTAGACACAATATAGACTCATATCTTAAAAAGTTATACTTGTTTTAAAGTGTATATTGGTAATTTTAATTCTAAAAAATAAGTAACAACTAAAATCAAATATGCACTTAAAAATTAAGTCCAAACATTATTTCAGGAAATGGTAATGGCAACGGTAATGGTTATGACGTAGACAGTGATCAGCAGCCTGGTACCAGTTACCTTCCTCTGAAAAAAAAAAATGGAAAACTTTTTTTTTAATAAAAATAATTACTTACCACCAGCCATGAGCTATGAACCTTCTACATCATATGGCGTACCAAATGGTAAGTAAATGATTTTCGAATGTATACCACAAGAAGTTTCGGGATTACGAAAAAAATAGAAAAACTTTTTTTTACTGAAACAAAATGCGTTACCCGGCAACACTACCACTCCGAAGGAGGAGTAGTGTTGCCGATATCGTATTGAGTGTCAGGCAAAAGTATTATGTAATCCGGAATCATCAAGTTTTCAAAAGATTATACAACAATAAAGTACAAACATCCTTCCTTATTTAAAACATTTGCCAAATTTTGTAATAAGAATTGACGGGATATTTGTGGAACTGAATAGAATGATTCTGAATTAAATTTTCAAAAAAGATGACAATTACAGTATGGCCACCAAGCGATAATAACTTAAATTGAAATCACTTATTGCAATAACAATAACTTCTATATTATATACCAAGGGTGTTTCAAAACAAATGCGAAAAACTTCGGGGGGCGATCTTGTTCAAAATAAAAGTAGTTGCTTCATAAACGTTGGTCAAAAGTCAACCATTATACCAGGGAGATATCGCGGTACAAGATGGCGGAGAAAATAATGTTTGTCTATTTTTATCTGAAAACGAAAATAAATAGACCTAATGAAATTTTATGGAAGCAATTACTGGTATGAAAACACACTTACTTTTATTTTTTGTAATTTTTTTTTTTTTTTTTTTTTATCAAAAAAATACACAAGAGATAAAAAAGTTTCTAAACAAACTAAACTATCTAAATGATTTTTTTTGCATAAATTTTATAAGATTTTTTTAAATTTCGTTAACAAGAAATGATAGGGTAGTTTATCTTCAACCACTTCCATCATTTTTAAAAAAGTGAAAACATTAACAGAAAGTGTGTTTTTCATAACAGTAATGCTTCACTCAATTCATTAGTCTATCTCTTTTCGTTTCAAGATAAATAGATAAAAACAATTAATTTTTGCCGCTCTTTGTAGCGCGATATCTCCCTAATGTTTGACTTTTGACCCACGTTAATGAAATAAACTACCTTTTACTTTGAACAAGGAATCACCCCTGAAGTTTTTCCGCATTTGTTTTGAAAACACCCTGTAATATAGAAAAAATATACATAGAGTTGTGTATAAATCTTATTATTTTTACTAATTATTATTTAATTAAATCTATTTAATAGTAAAAATGAAATGGTAAACAATGGGCAACGGTAATGGCAAACGGTATACTCGAAGGAAATGGAAGAAATCATTGCCTCCCAAGGCATGGTAACGGTAACGGCAGATGCAAGGTAATGGCCGTCTAAACAACATAGAGTTCCCCGATGGTAAAAATGAAATGGAAATGGAAACGGAAACGGAAACGGAAACGGTATAACCATTTTCTTTGTTTTAATATAAATCGGTAAACTAGCTGACCTAATATATGATTTATAATAAATTATAATATTTATTTTTTTTTTTTTTTTTTTTTTTTTTTTTTTTTTTTTTTAGATATATTTTGGTTTAAATATTGTATATTTATTAGTACTGACATCTTTGCTAAAGAGTAAGTAATA
The DNA here is from genome assembly GCF_002938485.1 of Sitophilus oryzae. Taxonomy (NCBI): domain Eukaryota; kingdom Metazoa; phylum Arthropoda; class Insecta; order Coleoptera; family Curculionidae; genus Sitophilus; species Sitophilus oryzae. The sequence continues at coordinate 859,423 of NW_022146345.1, read as the reverse complement.
TGTATTCAGAAATGTATATAACATATGCGATCATTAGTTTTTGGCCAGTTCAGTATAGAGAATTTAAAAACAATATATAAAGATCAATTTAAAAATTTAGAAGTTTAAAAACAAGAAAAAAATATATACAAAAAATATTCCATTTTGATTTTGCCAACTCTACTTGCAAAATAATCATTTCAACTTCACTGATCTCAGTATATAAATAGTCTAGAGTAACCAAGGTTAAGTCAAAATGTTACCATTAATATCAGAAGTCGCAGTAAGAAAGCTGACCAGCTACAATCCGAAAAAGATAACTAATCTATCCAATGAATTAAATTAGTTAATCTAAAATATTATTAATATTTTCAAATTAAGATTTTAAAACACAATTTTTTTTATTTATATAGGTATGGCAAACACGCAAACCAGTATATGGTGTCCCTACAAATGGAAACGGCAACGGCAACGGAAACGGATACTCTAACGGCAACGGCAATGGCAACGGTAGTCAATAAATATATTAATAATTTAACCCAATAATTGAATTTTACATAATTTAATACAGGATATAGCAGACCAAGTTCAACATATGGTGTTCCAAACGGTAACGGAAATGGAAATGGCAATGGCAATGGTAAATATATAAAATCCTTTTTAAATAAAACCTAATTTTAATAAGGAATATAATACTAGGAAATGGAAAACCTAAACCAACATATGGAGTACCCAACGGAAACGGTAATGGAAACGGTTATGCCAATGGAAACGGCAACGGAAATGGATACGCTGCGAATGGAGGTTATGCTAATGGAGCGCCAGAAGAAAGTACTGTAAGTAATTTCTTTAAAACTTATGAATATTGTCCAAAGAATGCTTCTGCGTATTTCTATACTCGCACTGTAAGAAAATCAACAAAATAAAATAGCTTTTTCCATAGCAACTGTTAAAATTGTCTTATATCTATCAAAAATGGTAGATAAAATAGTACTTTAACCCCAAGTGTAAATAAAATGATACTTTAACAGCGAGGATAGATTAAAACTTTATTTCTTCTCGCACGTTTTTTAATTGCTTCCATTTTTTGAAAATTTTTGTATTCCTTTTCATAAGTTATTCGAGATTTAAATGGTCAGCCTGAATATCTGTTGGTAATTTACTTATTTCGTTTTGAGCCATTTTTGGCTCCAATTCAAGCAGCAATCGACACGAAAAAGAATTAAAAAATATTGACTCAAAACTAACAACTAAAGAGACAGCTTTATTTATTTGTCAAATTACATAGAAACCAACGCCAACCCAGCACAATCTTTTTTCTACTCGTAATAAATTCCTTGAAATAATAATTTCTGAATATTTTTTAAAACGTAACTCGCTATGGAAAAAAAAAATATTTTCTACACGACAATAAAATTGCATTATCGTCTTGTATAAAAAATAAGTATATTTTTGTTAATACCAGTGCATGACCAATGTTGACATGGGTATTTTACTAATAAAACAAATTTGCCTAACGAACAAAAAAATGCTTAACGTTTCAGGAGGTTATATCTCCTCCTGTCATGGGAAGCAAAAAAACAAAGAACAAAGAAACAATAACTTAAAATATCTAACTACCACTATTCAAGAACACTTTAGTTTTTTTTAACAGATACGTCTATTAAAAACCGCTGACGTTCTGTTAAAATTACATATTAAGTTCACTTCAAAATTAACAATTACCTACTACCTGATAACAATTAATTACTTAAGGTAAAACCAAAAAGCTTCAATCTTTCTGTATATGATATACCGTATGATCGAAAAAAAAAACGGCGTCAACGATGGCTATAAAATGTATATCGTTGTCATTTTATATATAAATTTATATAGGAAATGTCATCGATCGCCATTTCCCAGCCAACTGCACGCCGTTTTTTTTCGATCATACGGTAAGATGTTATGTTTATTAAAATTAAGGAGGCAGCGATAGCCATACAATTACTAACTTCTACAGCTGCCTGAGCGATACTTTTGTTTATATTAAACTGTATTAAAAAATCCTCATTTATTTTTCGCTTAGAGACTATCATCGTTAATAAAATTACCTCCAAAATAAACAATTACTACCTGGTAATAATTACTTTTACAATTACTTATTTTAGTTTGTATGAATATTGGTCTATATATTTTTTTCTAATTTAAAATATTTTTGTCTGGAAAGTAAACGATACAAATTCAAATTAGAATTTCTTTACATTGCATCTTAACTCTAATATTTTAACCCGTTAATTTGAAAGTATACAATTATTATTTAAATGTAATTTGTACTAAATAGGAACCTGCGAAATACCAATTCGAGTATCAAGTAAGCGATCCAGAATCAGGAAACGAATTTGGGCACAAGGAGGAAAGAGACGGAGATTTCACTACCGGCGAGTACAACGTCCTTCTTCCTGATGGTAGAAAGCAAATTGTAACGTACGAAGCCGACTTGGATGGGTACAAACCGGTAGTCACTTATGAAGGTAACTAATGAACTAAAATTGAACATACACTTAAACTTCAGCCGATATTATTTATGGCTTCAGTGTTAAAAAATTATGAATTGCTCTTTTTAAACTTACAACTTTCTTTTCATAAAGAAAAAAATCTCCAAATTAAGTTTTTACTTCTTTCCCTTCTTTCCAAGCTATTTGAACTAACACTTGGTTTTTAGTTTTCTAGACATATTCAGCTTTTAAAGTGTCAGAGCCATACAGTAAAATACTTAAAATACTTACTTTTTTGTTGTTTTATCTGCTAATGTACTAATTCTAATTTTTATTTTTAATATTTTTAATGTACATTTCTCTACTAAATGGGCTCAGTAGGTAGGTAGTTTTATACCGCATATTGCATGTGAATAATATATTTACTTCATATTATCCACTGTAAACATTCCTAAAAATAGCAAAAAGTCCTTAAGATAATTTATTGAATTGTTTTGCTATTACATTTCTTACTGTAAATATTCAGAGGTATTTTCCTCTATTCCTGTAATTACTAAACTCAAATTCGATTAGTAGTTTGCTTTAATTCATATCTTTTAATTAATCTTAATTTATATCTAGGCACTTAATTCATATCTTTTAATTATCTTAATTTATATCTAGGCACCTATATACTAGCAGCAGGTGCCTAGTAGTGCAGATACGATTGTTCTTCTCTGGTGCAGAGGTACAGCAGTCGTTTGAATATCCAGTCGAATCAACATTAAATAAATACTTGTTATATTCACAATTCTAAGATAACAATTATTGTTGGCTGAAGCGTAGTATTAGCAGTATCTACCTAATGTACTTACGGCTCTACTATATCAAGTTATACCTTGCTACTCCTAGTGCGTGTGAATAGTATACATATGAGAAACTACTATGACAAACAAATACTGCCTTTATCAATTTTTAACAACTTTTCGTAACCTTCTTATTGGTTTCAATAATACTATTTTGGAATCCAGATTAGAGTAACACTATTATGTTATTTCAACGATTTCAGAAGCTGCAATCTGAGGAATTTTGGTTTTTGACAAATTCTACTTTTCCATATTGGTTAAAAGTTAATCTGATTAAAATACCTGTTATTCTGATTATACTATTAAATGGTTTATTTTTTGAGTATTTCGCGTAAAATTAACTATCGGCAAAAATATCTTAGTTGCAACGTGGGACATTTTGATTTTTGACAAAATTTGCTGAGTATCTCTTCTATTTTTTTTTTCAAAAAAAAATATTTTGCTTCAATTAAAATATGTTGTAGTACTAACCGCCTACTTACTACGACTCATTTTCTGATTAACAGTGAGTACTAGAATTCTTATGTTTTTAATGTATATCTGTCTTAAAAATTTATAAAGATATTCTTGTACCAACAAAATAAACTTTAATGTAACTTAGAACAGTGGAATAAATTAGGCGTGGCGACCAAACCAACCAATATTTGATGGTGCTACCTACAGTTTTTATTACAGCTATTTATTTAAAAAAAAATTTGTTTGTTTCTTTTGTTTGTTTTTTAATATAATTCATATCTTCTAAGGTGGCAATGGAAATGGAAACGGTAATGGAAACGGATACTCCTATCCCAACGGCAATGGAAACGGTAACGGAAACGGATACTCTTATCCAAATGGCAATGGAAACGGAAATGGAAACGGATACAGCAACGGAAACGGCAATGGCGGTAATGGAAACGGCAATGGCAACGGATATCCCGGGAGTAACGGAAACGGATACTCGTACTGATTGCAGTTTATTTTCCAATCTAGTAATAAATATTGCAAAGGATGCGGGTATTTGTCTAATGGAGTGATGAGGACTGACAAATATATTAGTATCTTTTCCTAAAAATGCCAAGGATTTCAACTTAACTCTCACCTATATCTATAACTCTTACCTAGTCTTAAAAATATTATTTTTCAACAGATATGTACACAAATCGATATACTTACAATATATCTGTTTAAAAATAATTCTATTTGTCACCGCCACTAACTGCATTAGCGTTATACTTATTTAGTTTTTAATTTTTAATTTTGTATTATATTACTATAATTTCATTTATATGTGTTTAGTTTTAGTATTACTTTACACACATTTGTACTACGACCATTCTTTCAGTATTTATTTCATTTGTGTAATCATTTTATAGTGTTATTTGCCTATGATGTCAATCGACTGATGACGACTGCTATGATAAGGACCTGATCATTAAATCGTGTTCAATTATTATTTGCGGACACTGTATATATTCTGTAATGTAAAAGTAAATCTTTTACGTATCTAGTATTTATTTATTTTTAAATAAATGCTGTTTGTATGATATCTGAAGTTTTAATTTTTACTATTCAACTATTATTGGTATATCTAGCTGAAAAAATTTTAAACTTAAACTATAAACTGCCACAAATAACGATCATATTATAATTTAAAATAGGAAATTTGATATAATAATAATTTCTAATGTGATAAATTTTAACTTGAATGCCAATCATATACTCTACAGAGACATATGGGTGGTTAATTCATTTATGGCGAGTTTACAATATAAAATAAATTATCTGTGTATAAAAATACAAATCTGACTTGTGCATAGAATGGTATAATACTTTAATTAAAAAAATATATATATTTAATTGATGTATGAGAATATTATAAGTATAATTGGAAAACAAATTTGCACACTTATGCATTATGTTAAATATGGGAAAACATGTTATAATATAATCGAGAAACATTACTAATCAAATGATCAATAATTTGCGAAACATGTCTGTAAAATAAAGCAATTTACTGACAATTAGTTGAAACTAGAGCGGCTCATGTTTTTATTTGCATATGTTACATATTTAAAGATATTTTTAAGGATATTTAAGGATTTAAGGCGGTTTTATTTTATCCTTGGACATACTAAAAGTTCCTATCGTTTCTAGGAGCTTTGCAAATTTCCTAGGTTGTACTATATAATATGACCTGATCCTTTTAATATAGACTAGAATGGTCTGATTTGTATTAGGACATATTTGATTTGAAATGGCCTTATTGAACTATTTTGCATCTAGTGGTTTCAATAGACAATAATACTATTTCTGTTGATTCTACATCATGTATCATACCCCGTCTTGTAAAATATGACACAATTAACGTGGAAATAAACCTTTATGAAGAAAACGTTGGAAAGGGAAACTGAAACCTCGTCATGTGTAAATGTATTGACATATGATGATCAATATAGGAATTTCATTGATACAATAATTCAAAATGCCGCAAAACGAATTCTTGCTGAAACCAATAAATGTTGTTTAGTTGCTATCTTTTAATGAAAAAGTGCACCTTTTGTTTTATAAAAACTGCGTTATTTCTTAGGTAAAAATATTGCAATTCAGTTTACATCGAAGTTTACTCGTATTTATATCGAGGTAACTTTGACCTCGTAAAAATTGTGGATTTTGAAAAACTTTTTGCTTGGCTTTATCCTTCGACTTCTAAAACACATACAAATTTAAAATATCCATTTTTCAATACCAACTTGGCGTCAAATTTTTATTATTTAATACAAAATAGAGTGACTTCTGGTCTTCTGGGTTGAAGTTTTCCATAAAGCAGGTCAAATCTGATATTTCCTAAGACAAATCAGACCATTCTAGTTTGTCGTAAAAAGTATCAGGCCATACCAGTATGGCCTAGGAAATTTGCAAAGTTCCTATTAATATAGATAGGACGCTAAAAAGATGTTCAGTTCAGAGTTCACATTATCAAGTTCACTTAACGGTCAGTGATACTTCTGGCCGAAACGTTGTGTAAACATAATAAATAAAGACAATGAAAGTCCGAAAGTCTTTTTGTTTCAATACTGAATCATTGTCTACCACATTCAAAATAAATATAGATATGAATTGTTGGTAGGTCCTAGCCAACAAACTAAAACGGCTTAAAATCAGATATTTCCTAAAACATATAAAATGCGTGTTATACCTATATCTAATCCAAAATGGTTTCCAGCTTGGAACAAAAATTTAATTATTAATAAAATTATTCTAAATATTCTTGATTCGGTTGTGCGATAAAATAATTATCTGGATGGCATGGTGTAAATTTTACAAAAAGCTCCAGAACATGTAAAAATTAATAGGATAAGAAAACAGAATTATAAAATAAATTTGCGTTCACCTAAGACAAAAAAGCAGTCCTAATTTTAAGAGTTTTATTATTTCTGAGACCCATAAAAGCGTTAGTCAGAAAATAATGCCCTGAGGGTTACAAGAAACATCTCCTTTGGCTCCTCGCCTTTGGCCTAAGAGATATTTTTACACGATGAGCATTATCGTATTACTAACATTGGTAGTGCATGCAAAATTTCATAATTAAATATATTTCCATCCTTTTTGGATAATTTTTATTACAAAATCATTTAAGAAAATGATTAAAGCTGTACTATATTATGTATTATGTCTGTGCTTTGTTCTATCAAAGTTTGCCAGGGACTTTTATTATGCCCTGTGATATTGTCATAATGCCCATGTATTATATGTTTGCTTAAGTATTAGGAAGTTAATTATAATAATATTTCAAAAATAATAATTGTTAGATTATTATATACATAATTAATTTAACCATTATTATTAAGAAATTACGCATAAAGCTGAAATAGTGGAAAAGTAAAAAAGTATTATTCGAAAGAATCACATTCTTTTTTATATTTATAAAAAAAGCAAAGTGTAAATAATTCAGTTATTATTGGATTGTTTTTTTTTTATTTTTATATTTAGTATAATTATTATTAGTAATAATAGCTTTTAGTCATTTAAGTCATTTAGATTAAATTATTTCTTACTTCTTAATGTATTAAGCTCTTTTTTCGATGTTTTGATGTTTTTTATTAACTGGCAATTGACAACAATGGAGGGGGGGGGCTATTTATCTAAATTAAATCATAGATTCTATTTTTTTTTGTTAATTCTCTTTAAACCATTTTAATTCTATACAACAAAAAAAAAATAAACCGGTGCGCCATATTTAAAAAATCTGTTTTTAAATAATATTCCATATTATAAATATGTGACTGTGATTTGTGTGTAATAATTTAGTACAAACTTTTTTAAATAGGTAACAGTTTTGCTATAAGAATGAGTTATGTCTATTTTAACAGTTACGCTAATTATAAATACACTGGTGTAATATGTATTTCATTAGGATTTATGGAAGTAATATTATTTTTTATATTAACTTACTGTGCCCTGATCTTTGCATTACAAATAATCATTCATCATAATCTTATTAGTTAGAAAACTAACCAAGAGTGCAAGTAGCCAATATTTTAAAATTTGCATCAGAAATCAATCCAAATTTGTTTGGGATATTCTTGAATCGAATATGTATATAATAATGTGTGGATAAATGTTATATTTTGCACCATAAAAAATAGGTTGTTTAAAAGTATTGGTTAAAAATGAACAAGTTAAAATAAATATTATAATAACATTTATATCCAAGAGTTAAGCCATAAATGGTAATAAATAAAAAAAATATGTATAATATATAATATACTGGTTAAATAGTTTCAAAATCAAGAATTATGACGAAGAAGAATTTGTAATATATATTCCGCAAAATATGTGACACCGGGAGAACTATGTAATAATAAAAAGTTAGGATAGCTATAATGACCATCAACCTCCAAAGGAGATTACTGCAAAAAAAAAAGAATTCAATACCAAGCAAATTTGATTTTTTGTTGAAGAAGATACAATTTATTGTCACTGAGGCTTATTTCATATTTGAGACACTGGATATTAATAGATTGAAATCTATATAATAACGATTTATATACATATAATCTAACTAAGACAGAGAAGCAAAGTTTGTGTCATTCATATTAATATCTACAGACGCAGAATAAAAATTTTATAAATTTCTATTAAACAGAAATATTTTTGTTGTTCTTGTATCGTGTCCACCATTGAAAAGTGATTGAGCTAAAAAGTAAAAATATGTTTCTGATTTCTGTCAAAAAAAATTATTCATATATAGTTCGTTTAAAAAAGAAAAGCAAATATAAACAAAAATAAACAGTGCCTAACATAGTATTTAAAAATTGATATCTAAAGTTTAGAAGAAAAACTGCAGTATAATTTATTAAAAATTTAATATAATTTTTAATAGTTGACAAAGTTGATATTTAGAAGAAAATTAAAACTAGAGTTAACTAGAAAATATTGGTATTCATATTATATGTGTAAATAAATTAATAAAAGAACCAATATACCCCTATTGTTATAGTTTATCTATATTTAACTTCGTATTTAACAATAAAAATAGCAGTTCTAGTGCCAACTGTCGGTAAATGTTTAGACCTACTTTTTTCTAGTAAAACAGGTTTATTCTAAAAGATGTCGCTAGGTAACATTCAATGATTCAAAACAAAGAATATTTTAATTTTAAAAGCATGATTTATTTGGAGTATATTATTAATAAGAGACTAGTTCATTTTTGTTTCCTGGAAATATAAAGTTATACAGGGTCCGGCAATAGTGCGTCGTGCGTCGGGCATCTGTAGCTCCTAGAATAAAAAACTTGGGAATTTTGTTTAAGTGCATTACCCAAAGTTTGTACTAGGATGTATTTCAGGAAAATATTTTAACTTCTATAGGGTGGCTCAAAAAAATGTGAGTGGATCGGGATGATTTTTTTTAAACGGAACACCCTGTATATTTTTGCATTTTTGGCTTCCTTTCAGATAACTTCACATAATCCTAAGACATGAGTAAATATATTTCGATATTTTCAGAGCTATTAACAAATAAATAAAAATTATATATTTTTGAGCCCTTCTTAAAAAAATTATTAATAATACAAGAACTGTCCTGAAATCAAAACTGTTATAGATATTTACTTTAGATGGCCTGTTCTTACTTTGCTATAAATATGGTAATCGTAAATCATACAGGATGTTCAAAATTCGACGCCAAACTTTCTAAAATATAAAATAATTTTTCTTTGTTTTTTTAAATGGAACACCCTGTATATTATTTTTTCAATAAATGGATAATTAAAAAATGAAGTAGAGTATTTTAAAATTTTTAACGGTTTTACAGATATTCCCCGTTTTGTATTTCATTTGGCATTTTCCACAGTAAATTTTCATCAAAGCCACCCAATGATTTTTCTCTCGTATTTTACCATTGAAAGCGCCATATGAAATAATACTGCGTGTATCCGAAAAACTATTAAACATTTTGAAATACTTTAAATACAAAAAATGGTCATTTTTTAATTCTCAATCTAATAAGAAAATAATATACAGGGCGTTCCATTTAAAAAAACTAAGACAAATTATTTTATATTTTGACGAAAGTTTGACGTAAAATATTGAACATCCTGTATGCTTTACGATTACCATATTTATAGCAAAGTAAGAACAGACCATCTAAAGTAAATATCTAATATAGTTTTGATTTCAGAACAGTTCTTGTATTTTTAATATTTTTTTAAGGAGGATTGAAAAATATAATATTTTCGATTTATTTTTTAATATCTCTGAAAATATCGAAATAGATTTACTCATATCTTAGGATTATGTAAAGTGATCTGAAATGAAGCCAAAAATGCAATAATATACAGGGTGTCGCATTTAAAAAAAAATCCAGATCCACTCACACTTTTTTGAGCCACCGTATAGAAGTTAAAATATTTTCCAGAAATACATCCTGGTAAATACTTTAGGTTTGCACTTAAACAAAATTCTCAAGTTTTTTATTCTAGGAGCTACAGATGCCCGACGCACTTATTGCCGGACCCTGTATACGTAACCAGTGGTTCAAGTGTTCCAGAATGAGACACATTATTTGTATTACAATGTTTTGGTGCAGTTTAACTACAAACTCTAACTACAAAAAAGATAATTTTTTTATGAATGTGAAAATGAATAATAACCTTAAAATATTTTACAAAACAATATTTTGTTCATCATCTATAAAACAATCATATTTACACAGTGTAACTAATTAGAATAAAAAAGCATTTTCTTTTTCTGCGGTAGTGATTATTTTTAATATTTCATAAAAAATTACTATAATGATGTTTATAGAAATTAAGAAATGAAAAAAATTACAAAAATGAACTAGCACGTTTTGCTTTGGCTAAGATCAGTGATGGGCAAGTATACTGTATATTAAAATTTGGGTAAATACCCAAGTTTTTGCACTCGGTATATGTACAAACGGTCAATAAATGGTAGGTATATTGAATTTGAGTAAATACCAGTATACCCAGTATGTACCCAAGCATACTCACGTTAATTAATTCAAGGTATTCTAAAAATGTTAAAAACAATTTGTAGTTAAATTAAAATTAATGAATTACTAATATCGCTATTAAAAATATAGGGGTTAATGGTAAAAGGGTGAACATTTATGTTTGGTTGTATTTTAATGCCACATCATAAAACAAAAAAAATAAAAAATTTTGTCCAGAAAATAAAAAAAAATGGGGTCAATTAATAAAATCGATCAAGCCGTTTCAGAGAAGTATGGTACAAAAAAAAATAAAAAAAAAACTATTAAAAATAGGGGTTGATAGTAGAAGGATGAAAATTTAGGATGGTATGTATTTTTTAATGCTACATGAAAAAGAAATAAAAATAAAAAGTTATGTCGAGAAAGTAAAAAAAAATTGGGGGGACTACCTTTATCACTTAGGCGCGGTCTCTTCAGTTATAAATAAATAACTTTTATCTAACAAATAACCATCTAAAAGATAAACAATCTAGAGCCTGATATCTATAGGATATACATTTGGGTATTTTCATACAAAATAATCCAATAGATAACAATTTGGAGGACGGCCGCCTACGGACCGGTAGACACTCCGTAGAGAAAGTGTTGCCAATATAAGATATCTGAAAATGAGATGGTTATATATGAAAAGTCGATACAACAGACAGAGACAAAAACTCGGAATTTCAAATCGTAAGATTAAAAAGTGAGGTTATTGTTCAGTTGTCAAAAGATCGTCAAAATGAAAATAAAAACAATAAAACTCAACTAAAATATATTTTTTGTTCAACTCCAACTAGTCCTATTATGGTATAAGCTATTTAAATTTACCTTTATGGAAAAAGGGAAAGATAATTCAACTTCAGCAGTGGTGCTGGTGCAATAGATCTATTGATGGAATGCGATTTATAAGAAATTAAAACAAGAAGAAATAATCTGTAAGTAATTTATAGTTTAATTACATGATATTACTGTTATATTTATTATATTAACATTTTAGTACAATTGATAATAGAAAATATGGAAGAAGCTGGTGAAGTGCAAGCAGAGATTTATAAACCAATCCTAAAACCACCATCTGGTAAGTTATTAATATTGAAAATTAAAAATAGCATAAAACTGTTAGTAATAACAGATATGTTGTTCTAGGGCTTCTCATAGTAAAGAAATAGGTAGGATAGCACCAATGATAGTAATTAAGGTGAGTTTTTATTTTACAAAATAGATAAATGCACTTATACTTTTGTCTTAATAATAATAAATGAATAGTATCTATAATAATTGTTACATTTACACATTATATGTACAAATTAATTAATAAAAAAAATTAAATAAAAACAATTTTGTCATATTACTTTCATTTTTAAGAACTCAAAGTGATGGCCTAAAACTTCAAAAAAAAAAGAAAAAATAAAGGAAAAATCTTGTCTAAACAAAGTTGAACTAACTGGAATTCAAAGGACCACAATACAGATGTTTTAGTAAGGTTTAGTTAGAGAGTTACTTAAAAAACAGCATGGAGAAGATATGTACCGTATGATCGAAAAAAACGGCGTCAGCAATGGCTTTGAAATAAAGATTGCTGTTATTTCATATGTAAATTTATATGGGAAATATCATCGATCATCATTTCCCAGCCAACTGGACACCGTTTTTTTTTCGATCATACGGTATGAGGTAAAAAAATAATAACACAAAAGAAAATAAAAGCAAATGTGAGTTGAATAACAGGTTTGATAAGGTTCCTGTTATAATATTAATGAATTAAGATATGCGAATTAAAAAAGAAATAAATAGTTTGATTTAAAAAGTTTTATTTATTTTTTACCTACTTTAGAGATCAGGAAAAGAAATACTTTTTTTTTTTTAATTAAATGAAAAACAAAAAATCCGGCGACGACAGTTTTTAGAAGAGTCATTTAGCTATCTTTTAGTAAAAAAAGCAACTTTCTAGAGCAAGTCGTTACTTCAGTAGAGACGACACAGATAAACATTAGCATTTTATATAATATGTAGTAATGGTTTATAATTGAAAGGATTTAAATAAAATAATTTATAAATTACTGTTTTATCACTATTATCCTAACTTAATGTATTCTCTTCGTTCTGATGCTCTAACAGAACAGAGACTCTCTTTATTTTGTAACAGTCCTTATAAAGTCCGGCACTAGCAACAATAGTTTTTTGCACCATTTCAATGTGTTTATTGGTGTTTATACCCCATACGTTCTAAAATGATTATAGTCTACATACTCAGAATAAGTAAGTCTTTTCCAAATAATCTAAAATCGAATTTATTGGAATAAACGAAATCTTCAATAATAACAATGTCTTGGTTATGTTAAGCAATTTTGTCAAATATCAAATAAAATCAATATCTCCTCATGCCTTTGCTCATGCGTCAAATTTTTATCCGACAAATAAAGCACTATTTGGCAGTTCGGGCGCCAAATAGGATATCTGGGAGATAAGTTTAATTTATCTGATAGATACTGTTATCTATAGGTGAAGATACGCGTTTTTCTGCTATCCCTCAAATAAAATATATCTGGCAGATTATAACACGCTATCCGTACCTGAAAAAACCGGTGGTTAGGGGTATAAAAAATAGACAACAACCTATTCTCACACCTACACTGAATATACATATAAAAGTTCATCAAAATCGGTCAAGCCGTTTCGGAGGAGTACAGTCACTAAATCTGACAAGAGAATTTTATATATTAGATATACCAATATTTCGTATATACAATATACACGCGTAAACAAACCGTGGTAAATAAATTTATATTAATTAGGGAAATCTTAATCTTGTAACTGTTATATAAGGATGTCTAAAAGAGAACATATTTTCATTTTAATTAGGTACCATAAATTAAATAAAAAAAAGCGTATCCTATAGCTTGAACGTGTGAAGAAGAGATCTGTACAAATTGCCTACATACGTGCAAAACTTTTAACAAAGACCTTTGTTGGCACAAGCTTATCTAAATATTCCATGATGGGTCAAGTAAAAGTAAATAATGTACATTTGATTAAAATAATTTAACATTAACGAAAAAAGTAACATTAACTAAAAATATTTACAAAAAACCTTAATAGGTTTACTAACCTACAATGGCGTGCGATGAAAATTTTTTGGAAGGAGAAGCGATTCCATAAAGGTAATAATAAAATCTTCTTAACCTTTTATTATGAATTTTGTGGCTAAATTGTAAAGGATTCTTCAATGTGATAATATCCGAATGTTTTTTCGTTAACTGTAACAATAGATTGAAACTACCAAAAACTGGAAATAGCCATCTTATCCGATAGTCAAGCAGCACTGAAGGCGATCAACTCAGTAACCATCAATTCGAAGTTGGTCAAAGAATGCCTAGAGAAACTCAACAAATTAGGCAAAAAAAATAAAGTCCTCTTACTCTGGGGGTCTGCTCACCAAGTAATAGAAGGCAATGAACAAACAAATTATCTAGCTTGAAAAGGAGCGAACACTCCGCCAACTGGATCAAAACTGTTCTGCTTTCCAAGTGGAAATCAACTTAAAGCAGAACTGAAGAACCTGAAAGACTTCATCCGTAACCTGGAATGGGTGTCCTCCAACGGTCTAAGACACTCGAAAAGGTTCCCCAGAACTTACGACCGAGAAAAATCAAAGGTTTTCCTTGATTTAAGTAAAAATAATCTTCGGATTGTCACGAGATATCTAACAGGACACTGTCTCCTCCACGAACACCTCAGTAAGCTGAAGCTGATAAACAACGGCTAATGCAGATTCTGTGGGGAAAATGGGGAAACAACAGAAAGAGACTGTATAATGAGTAGTATATTTATGATAGTTATAACTAGTTATAACTCAAGAAAAGGGAATACACAATAGATCTGTAAGGTCGCAGCGATTAACTCTCCTCCTAAATATTCTACATTTCTACAACTGTAGCAATTAATGATATTTACTACTTAAATGCCGTTTTTTACACTTTTGTGAAAATTATTTAAATCTGTAGGTAATACCTGGAGAGATACAATATTAATTTATAGTAAAAGTTAAGCAAGGCTACTAAAATAATTTCGATACACTTTTGCAGCAAGTTAACCACTCTCAATACTTTTCATTAAACCCCACGTGAAAATACCTAGTAAACTTCTTTTAAATTAAATGTAAATTCTTTTAAAAAAATTAATACACACAGAGCAAATGCAGTTTTCTGTATTATTGTTGTTCACAAGCACAATAGGTGGTCCCTCCATTGTAAAAAATATATAGAAGAACTTTCCAGAAAATAAACTATTTAAATTTTAAGGAACAAATAAAAAAGAAAGGCGTCCAAACAAGGGATTCCATGGAACTGTTTTTTTCTGGGCATTATTTTGTCCTCTGCTTCGTAGCTATACAAGAGGCAGTGTTTATAATAATCTCAAAGCAAGTCTACTCCGTCTATTTCGAGTCACGATTCACGAAAAAAGGAGATAAAAAAACTATTTGGGCATCTTTTAATCGACCAAGAAAAGATACGAAAAACATTAGACGATCAAATCTATTTTTCCAAGACTCTATTAAATTTCCAAGGCTCTCAATTAAAAATTAGTGTTTTTAACACAGTCATGACCAGGGTCATGACACTCTAGATTGAAATTTAAAATACGATTTTGTTTAAGCGAGAATGTCAGAAGTTGACATATGATATGTCATTCTAATCAGTGTGTCATTTTTTATAAACTAAAGTAAAAAATACCGAGGGTACTATTTAAAAATCAAAAGTTCTAGTAATTTCCGGTGAAACAGGAAGTGACCGAAAACCATTGAATACGTAAATAAATCCTAATTTATGTCATATACTAACAAACAAAATCTCGTTTTTTGCCTAAAAAAATAAAAAATTTATAGGGGTTTGAGAGGCACCCGGTATTTTATGTATTACAATAGCAATAAAATATTTTTATATGTAATTATTGCAAAAAATAGTGTCATATTTTTTAATATTTCGAAATATATTTCTCAAATTTATCAATACGAATAATTAAGAAAACAATGTTAAAGAATCTAAAACAGATAGGATTTTACCTTTGCAATAATAGTAACAACTTAAATACGTAAAAATAACCTTGCATCACACCACATACCATCCGTATTTGGATCGGTATTCTTCTCTAATTTATTTCTCTGATTATTCATTTCACGTTATTACTCGCTCAGATGCCTTAAGATAAATTAACAATTTAACGAGTATTCATTAATAAAAAAATATACTTAACCTAAATAACAATCAATAATCAACGTATCAGTTTCCAATACTTTTATTTTTTTATTATTATTAATGGCTTAATACCATTTTTATAGTACCAATATACAAAGAGTAGAGTGTCATGTCAAGGATTTGGTTAATAAATTTACAGAAATTGTAAAATTTTGTAACTCAATTTATAGTAGGGCTAATAAATGTGGTTAATAATTCGTATACTTAGTATAAGTATTACTAATTAGTAAACAATTAATTATTTATTATTTAATGGTTTTAATGCCATTTTTATAACAACTATACAGTGTCCATTGCTGAGTTTGCAATAAAAGTTTATAACCAGATTACCAATATCTAGATCAGAATATATTTAGTCTCCCTCCAAAATATCTTCAATATTATGATGAATAAAAGCTAAATTCAATACGTCAATCAATCCTAATTTACGGCATATACTAACATATTAAATTTCTTTTTTTCATCTGAAAAAAAAAGTTATAGGGGTGAGCCACTTTTAAGACGCACCCGGTATATCATTTTATAGGTACCTAAAATGAATATTTATTAAGAAAAAAAACATTTTGGATCAAAAGAATTGTGTATTAATGAAATTATAAAAGTAGAACTTAAATGTTATATTATTCAAAACAAATATTTTTTCGTGTAGTTTTTAGTATACAACAATTAAGAATATTTTTGTTTCTTTACCTTAGATGTCTATGTATTTTTAAAATTAAAGCTTTGAAAAAGACTTTGGTAGCGAAAAATGTTCGTTAAATAATCGGTACAATAAAATAAGTAATAAACTCTGCCCCATAAAAAATAAAATATTTCGACAGAAAACTTTCCATATTTTTAATTATATTTTTATTTGGAATTTTGTTAAATGACTTGAAAAGAGGCAGTCTTCTTGCAGAAAGGTACAGAAAATATCGTCTTTATTTAATATGCCTAATTCTGATTAGGCTTTTTGCAAAACTTCTGAAAATAGATAAACTTTTAGTAAAAATTCCTTCTTTTGTGTAGAATGCCGGCGTTTTATAATATGCCTAGCCCTTTTAGAGAAAGCCGGATTATTCTATACCCCTGCAACATACAGACAGATTAGGAAAATATCATCCGCCAAATAATGGTCAACTAAATTGAAAAGGAAATTGCTCACATTAATGCACAGTTGTTTGAAGGGCTTTTTCATATAAAAAATTTTGATATCAACTATTCTTACAAAGTTATTTGGTTAAATAGGCTGACCCAAAAATCATAATATTATCCAATTATAATTTACAAACTGTTCGCACTTGGAAATTTGGTGTGTGGATGGCTACTAGTCAAACCAAGTTTTTAAACTGAATCATAGGTAACCTCGTAGGTAACATATTTTTATGTTATCTACTATAGAATTCTTATTTAAGAATATTATATTCAAACAGCTACTCGTCTTCGCGATATTGTATTTTTTTTATTCTACGACTAATTTTAAAATATTTTAGTATACAACAATTCAGGATATTTTTGTTTCTATACATTCTTTTATATACCGGGTGGTGCATCGTAGTTGGAAATATAGAAAATTGCATGCAAATTTCTATAAATATAAAGATCTCGATAAAATGACATATTTTCTCTATCATTTTTCAGATAAGTCCAAAATAACCGAGTTATTTAAGTTTGGTTTGGTTTGGTTTTAATTTAAAAAAAAAATGATTTTTTTTGAAAAAATGTTGAGAGCCACCGGATTTTTTCTGTATTTGCATCCCTTTTAGTGCCGTAACCATAGAGTAAAGCCGTAACTATGGTAATATCAGACTTACCAGAGATTAAGAAATTATACCGTGGGAAAATTTATGGTGAACAGGCAGCTCTAAAAAGTTTTCGAAAAATATACAGAGAAATTTAAAAGAAAGTGCACGATTTTCAACATCTTTTTTTGCGAAAAAAACCTCATAGACGTGTTCTTGGGGTCGAAATATACCACCCCTGAAAATATTTGCACTTATTTAAGACTCACCCTGTATAGTCTCAACCCTCTCTCACAATTTTGGGCAAACCGATTTTAAGTAATTGAAGAAAAAATGCATCTATTTTTAAATTAAAACTGAACAGGTAACAATACAAAACCAGGCAAATGCCAATGTACCTTAAATTGTTATCCTATAATTTTGTCAATGTCAGATTGTATTTTCTAAACGTTAGGCTCATAGATAATGGAAATAAATTTATATTGAAATGCCCGTCAAAATTTCGGGTCGCGAAATTGTTTTGGGTCGCGACCGTTGTACGCGATCTGGCGATGCTATAGCGGTTGCTAAGAACAACCGCAAACAAAAACAGAAGTAATTTTCTCTTGTCCATATCTCTTGTCAAAGTTAGAATCTTCAAAAGTTATAAAATCTTTCAAAATCTAAACCGCTCACATTGAAAAAATTCCGAAAATTGTTTAAAGACTCCACTTTCAAAGTAATTATTGCCATCTTGTGAGTTTAATTTAAGTTTTATTTGCCGAAACCCGTGATAAAGTGGCACTAAAAGCTTAAAAACTGTGCTGTGAACTGTGAACTGCAAAAACCGTCGTGAATCGTGGCATAACGTCGGTTTCCAATGTTTATAGGTATTCATACATGTCTTTATATAAAATAAAGTTTCTTATTTTCTAAATTTACGTCAGGAACACTAACAGTAGGTAGTATAACGTAGTAGTGTAGACAGCACAATAAAAATTATATTTGACAATGGTAAAATCATCGGTTTGCAACTTAAGGTATTGGACAACTTAAGGCTTATTAACATTGGACTGGTTTTGCCATTTGATAGGTTTGTTATTTGTTCAGATTTAATTTAAAAATAGATGCAGCTTTTCTTAAATTACTTAAAATCCGCTTGTCCAAAGTTGTTCAATTTTGGGATGTATATTCAGTATACGTAGACCTTTATAAAACCTATTTACGACCTTGCTGTAAAATTAATAGAGGAGCCAATATTAGGGCATTTTAAAATTTGCATGGGATTTCCTATGTTTCCAACGACGATGCACCACCCGGTATAAAGCAGTTAATAAGAAAAAAAAATATTACCAACATTTGCGTACCACCACAGACCTCTAAGATATCAGTGTGCAAAAGCTCAAGAATTGACAATTTTCACCCTCTATAATACACTCAGATGCAAAAAAATGCAACAGAAATTTTTGGTCAAATTTAAAGTGTTATATTTTTTTTTATTATTAGCCCTATTTTATGCATTTTTTAGCAAATTGTACATAATTATATCAACTTTAATTCGTAAACTCAATTTTTTGTAAACTTTAGTAAATGGCATATTATACAGGATTAATCGAGGGGTTGTTTTTTTATCCTAAGTTTAAGATACCCTGTGCAATAATTTCGTGTGTAAATTTTCCTAAAATATAATTGTACGGTAAGAACAATGTCTCCTGAGCATTTGGTTTTTTGGATCACGTCAATGCATGCTTTGGTTAATTTTTAAGAGCGAAATGAACTAATCACGATCAATTTGCAATTTTTTCAATTATCATTACTTTTGATGCAATTTTTTAAAAAGACGAGATGGTTTTGGTGACTATTGTCGTAACGTCATATTACGCTGCATAGTAGGGGAGAATGGGGCAAGTGCGGCACAGGGGGCAAGTGTGTCTTTCTAAATTAATCATACATTTGGCATCATAGCCGACATCAATCAGTAAAGTTTACGTACCTATCAACAAGTGCATAGTGTTCTTGAAAATCTAGCTGAAAATGGCTAAAATTAAGGTAAATATAAATATTTTTCGTATTCCTCATCATGTGATGTAATATTTAAGGCGAATTACCTGGATTTTTTTTTATAAATTAAGGGCAATATTTCGACATTTCTTTATGCTCATAACATCCCACTATCTCTGTAATAATGCCTGATATGTACAACGTTGCCAAATATACCTTTTTCTTTTTAAAGAAATATTCGAATTGTTAATGTCATCTTGGGGCAAGTGAGTCTTTTTCATGACTCACTTGTTCCACAATAGTTTAAATTATAAATAAATAATTCGTTCTTTTTCGCAGGTTGAAGATGGTTCGGAACTACGTGCGTAAGACACAAAGAGGGTCATATTCAGAGGATGCTCTGCACCGTGTTCTAGAAGCTGTTCATAATTAACAAATGTCATTAAGAGGAGCAAGTGCTGTGTTCAATATTCCGAGAACAACCATACAGTCAGGATTAACTCGTCTAGGGCTCAATAAAGTTAGAAACTTAGGCAGATTTAAACCCGTGTTCACTGCACAAATGGACATAAAACTGCGAATAATGGAAATAGAATAGAGCGACTTTGAAACGACTGAAAATATTCTTCAAAAAATCCAATCAAGAAAGCGACGCGGCCGATAATATTCTTCAAGAAGAATCCATTAATTCAAGAAGAGTGTCTATTGAGGTCATCCTTCAAAAGAACTCCATTCCGGAAAGTGTCAATTTGTCAATCATGTCCAAAAACTTAGCTAAGTCTGTGGATGGCTCACTTACCCCATACCTTGGGGCAAGTGAGTCATTTCACCATTTTAATTCATCACTTTAACCAAATATTTAATTTTTTGTTTATTTTTTTAAGATAGATTACTACTTATAGAGTTAAAGTTAGTATTTATGTAATAAACGTTTTTCTATATCTTAAAATAAAAAAATAGTACATAATTGAACGTTAAGGTGCCGCACTTGCCCCACTCTCCCCTATACTGTATACTAAATTAAAAAAAAAAACGTTAAAGACTAACGATACAGTCCGGGTTTTAATAAACATTAATAACGATAACAGAACTAACGATATTAAGGAAAACATCTGTAATACTGAACTGAAACTAAGCATACAAACAGAAAAAAAAATGGTAAAAAATACCAAACCCAAAAAAAATACCAAAACCAAACCAAACCCAAACCAAACCAAAACACTTTGTATTGCCTCCCCTGGCTGCTATAACTGCCTGTATACGTTTGTTCATACTGACATTGAGGCTGCATATATCATATTGCGTTATGTTTTCCCATTCTTCTTTAAAGACCAAGAGAAGTTCATTTAATGAAGCTGGTAACGCTTCGCGACCTCTAACCCTCCTTCCAAGCATTTCCCAAGCGTTGAACATGAGGGGCAGTTTATAGTAGTATATAGTTCACAATAATCTGCCTTGTAATATTGAAAAAAAAACTTCAAAAATAAATTATAATTTAAAAAATTGCAAATTGTTGATGGCAAGTTTATTTCGCTCTTAAAAATTAACCAAGGCATGTATTCACATGATCCAAAAAACCAAATTCTCAGGAGACATGGTTCTGACCCTAAAATTATATTTCAGGAAAATTTACACACGAAATTATTGCACAGGGTGTGTCAAAGTTAGGGTAAAAAAACAACCCCTCGATTAACCATGTATAATATGCCCAATACTATATTTTTATAAGAAACTAAGTTTACAAATTAAAGTTGATATAATTATATACAGTTTGCTAAAAAATTCTTCAAAATAGGTCTAAAAATAACAAAAATATAACACTTTAAATTTGACCAAAATTTTCTCCGTTGCGTTTTTTTTGCATCTGGGTGTATTAGAAACAACTCTCGATCAGTGAGTGAATAAAAAAAAGATTTATTTTATTTTTTTTGATCCATTTGAAATTTTAAGATATAAACAATCAATAAACAAAAAGTACTGTTTTGTATGGCAATAAGTATATTAACTCGTTACAATATGACTTTTACCTGAAGCTTGTATCGCTGGCGATCATCTTCTCATAAATATGATGACCAGCAGCATAAAATGTGGAAATCATTGCAGTAATTTTTTTATTAATATTGGTTTGCGTAACCGGCCAAGATCGAGATGAACATAAAAGAGAAAAAAAAAGAGTTAATTTTTATGTATCACCTCATCACGATTCAAGCTGCTTTGAATTGTTTGTGAAGTACTCGAAAGGAGGTTAGTGTTGTACAGGGTTATACAATATTTCCGATAATCCTCAAAATTTAATAAATAGAACTCTAATGGTTTAAATAATGAAGACTAGTAATAATTAAGAGGAAACGTGATATTGATCTAGAACGATTTGAGCTTAATATACAGTATGTCCCCGGATTGTCCTTACAAGAGGAAACACTTTTTTATTATTGACATTTTGAGAAGAATCATTTTTAAGTCCTTAAAATCAAAAGACGTTTCTACGGTAATATCAATCCGATTTTATTCTTTGATAGATGGTTATTATTATTTTTTTAGGACTGCGCTTTGATTTTTTGGACTGCAAAATTCAACTATATCTTCATGTTTTTTTTTATTTTCTCTAAAACAGTATGGAAATTTGGAAAAGTATAAAGGGAATTAATCATTTTAGAACAAGCAAAATTTTTTATGAAGAATGCATTTTTCTCAAAATGTCATAATTAAAGTTTTTCCTCTTGTATAGACAATCCGGGGACATACTGTAGATAATAAAAAATACACAATAAAATGAAACTATTTTTTCCTAGAAAATGATAAATCTATCTGAAAATTTAAATTGTCCAAGGGTTAAAAACACGGTCGTGCAAATACCGTTCCATGGCAAGTGTGTAAAATCTATCGACACACACATCGGTTTGAGGCCGATTGAGATCGGATATCTCGTAAGTAAGATGTATTGGATTTTGGATAAGCAAAGTAGGACCCGTCCAGACCCTTAGCAGGAAAAAGGAGGCGTTAACTAAACATTTAATTTTTTATTACCGGAAATAACATCGGCAATTATCAGAACAAAATCAGAAAATTAGAGCTATAACGTATTGAAGATAATTAAAAAAAACTGTTTCTATTTTAAAGTTTAACATCCTGTATATTTAAAAAACTGCATTTCCAGCTCAAGTGTATAGGTACTTTTTTCCACATTTTTTTATAAATAATCGCCCCCGTCTCCCACCTAAAATTTTGCCATGCATGCATTTTTCAAACACCATTAAAACATTTTAGTTGAAACTTAACTTTGTATTAACATTAGTTGCTATATTTCTGTAGTTGAATGTCTTTTTGAATGTTTACAAAATGAATGTTTTTTTTTACTGTAGTTTACGATGCTAGTTAACCTGGTTCTAAACAGAATACAGTAGTTCAAAGTGGTATTTAACATCTCTTTTTGCTTTATGCCTAATAAAATTACTTATTAGTAATTAATAAAGGTTACCATCTGATATACGGAACACACCTTAAATGTTCATACAGGGTGGTCCAAACTGTATTCCGGAAAATTCGGCAGCATATTCTGCACATAAAAATACGCAAAATAGCTCGTATAAATTTATGTTCTAAAATGCTTCGTTTCGGAGATACGGGGTGTAGAAGTTTCATTTTTATTTCGATTTTTCGAAATAGTTTTTGAACTAATGTCAATATTTAGATGAAAATTGTTTTGAAAAAAATATACATTTACGTCCTATTTTACGTAAAAAATGTTTAAATATATACAGGGTGGCCCATCGAAAACGTTCCGGAAGGCATACCGGCCAGGGTATTCTTTTTTTCAAAAAATCCAAAAACACGTCAATTTTGTTTGTAAAGGGGACAACTTTTGCCGCAAAAATGATTGCGAAATCTTCAACCCTCTGAGCGGGAGTGTCATCCCCCAACTTTTTCCCCGCCTCGTTTTTGCATGGATATGGTGTGCATCTATATTTCCCCGCCTCGTTTTTGAAAATCGGTCGAGTCATTGAGGAAATATGAAGGATTGAAATTTGAAAAGTTTATTTAAACATTTATCAGAGTAAATGATAAGGATAAATTCCTTCGATCAATTTGAGGTTTTTTCTTATTATTTCTAGATGATTACGCATTTTTCACTTGCCACAAGTTTGAACTATCAGGTGCGGTGTAGTTGCTAGATAGCTGTTCTAAGACTTGTGCGTTGAAGTTCTTCAATATCGTTAAACTGGACCTACAATAGAATTTCCAAAAATACCAGCCCACACGTTCAATTTCTAAGGGTTTTGTGTGTGCACCTCGTGAAAAACCCTGGGGTTGTTTTCAGCCCAGTACCGACAGTTGTACCGATTAACTACACCGTTCAAAAAAGTACACTCATCCAAAAACACACATTAAATAGAAATTATTATCATTCGCCTCTCGTTCACTCATAGTTTCACAAAATTGCAAGCGACGATCAAAATCGTCTCTTGAGTTCTTGTACCAACTGAATTCTGTACGGGTAGAACTTGCGTTTTATTAATATCCTTTGGACACTTGTACGATTCACGCCGGTCTTATTGGCTAATTTTCTTGTACTCACCGTACTATCCATGGCAACTTGGCCCAATACGAATACCTTCATAGCTTCATTTACTACAGGACTTTTCCTCTGCCTCTTTTTATTTATAACGGAACCAGTTTCGCGAAATTCTGCTACTAACTCGCGAACAATTTTGCTGTAAAAGTGGTTGTCAGGATGGCATTCATTGAATATCTGCGCAACCCGGGATTGCCAGATATTTTAAAAATAAAGTTCGATTATTTTACTTTTTCTGCAAGTGAGTATACTAATAATTGTTAAAAACTTTAACGTATTGAGAAGAACTTTCAACGCATAAGCCACAGAACAGCTATCTGTAGCAATTACCGCACCTGATCGTTCAACCTTGTGGCTAGTGAAAAAATGCGTAAACATCTAGTAAATAAGAAAAACAGCAAATTGGTCGACGGAATTTATCCTTATCATTTACTCTGATAAATGTTTAAATAAACTTCTCAAATTTTAATCCTTCATATTTCTCAATGACTCGACCGATTTTCAAAAACGAGGCGGGGAAATATAGAGAATAGAAAGCTCTTTCATTGCGGCGCCACTCGACCCCCCTTCCCATTTGAAAAAATTGGGGATGACACCCCTGCTTAGAGGGCTGAAGATTTTGCAATCATTTTGGGGCAAAAGTTGTCCCTCTCACAAAACAAAATTGACGTGTTTTGAATTTTCTGAAAAAAAAAATACCCTGGCCGTTATGCCTGCGGAACGTTTTCGATGGGTCACCCTGTATAGATTCTTAATAACCAATAACGACAAAATTAAACATGTTCATTAAACGAAACTCAATTAGAAACTCGAATTTCTGATATCAGTGTTCAACAGAGCTGTTTTTAAACCTAACCTAACTGTCAATTTTCTCCAAATTTCGAACACAACCTGTCTAATTATTTCAACATTTAAATTATCTCATTATGTCCTTTTTGGTACGTTTCTGCCAAAAAGGTTTTTTTGCCAAAGGCCTTTCTAGTCTTTAAACTAGTGTAATAATTTTGTTAGTAATATTATACAGGATGTAGAAATTTCATTTTTATTTCGATTTTTTCGAAATAGTTTTTGAACTAATGTCGATATTTGGATGAAAATTGGTATCTGGAAGTTTTTACGAGAAATTTTATTTCAATGCTAATATGACTCTTATTTCGGGATAGCCAACTACATGTTTATTACTGTTTTGGAGAGTAATGACTTTTTGTTCGTCCCCTAACTCACTAGTGAATTAAAAATATACATTTACGTCTTATCTTACGTAAAAATGTCTCTTTGGTAAAATCGTTGCGAGCAACCGTTCTCAAGATATTTAGATTTTAATAATCAATAGTGACAAAAATTAGACATGTTCACTAGATAGATATTTGAATAAATCCACTTCGAAACTCGATTAGAAACTCGAATTTTTGATATCTACGGTTCAACAGGATGCTGTTTTAAACCTAACTGTCAATTTTCCCCAAATTTCGAACAACTTGTCTGATTATTTCAACATTTAAATTATCTCATCGTGTTCTTTTTGGTAGGCTTTTGCCAAAAGCGTTTTTTTTGCTAAAAGTGTTTCTAGTCCTTAAACTAATGTAATAATTTTAGTTAGTAATATTATTTCTCATAAATAACTAAGGTAAATATGTGAAATTGTTCTGTAAAACACTTTAAAAAATGATTATAAAACCAGCCAAAATTAATTTCGATTTGATAGCCTTAGATATTATGTGCATTTTGAAAGGATTGTTTATATTTTTTTCACTAAAAACTGTTTGTTTTAACCTAAATACAATTTTTAAAAACAGTTTCAGTTGAATCTATGATACTAAAAATGAAAAATTCTCCCAGTATCTTGAGAACGGTTGCTCCCAGAGATTTTTACCAAAGACATTATCTACGTAGAAAAAGCCATAAATGTATATTCACTCAGGAGTGTAATACAGAGACGGACAAAAGTTTATTACTCTTCATATCAGTTAAAAAAAGATGTAGGTGGCGCCCCTTCAAGTAGGAGTCATCATAGATAAAGAAATAAATTTAACTAACGTTCTCCAACCCAGTGAGTACAGATCAACAAAAACCTTGAGGGGGCAGGAGACCCAAAAGCCTTTTTGAGTCCCTCAAGGCCGCAAATAAATTTAGATTGGAGATCCCGTCAAAATATATAATTGTTTTGGGTCGCGACCATTGAACGCGATCTGCGCTGCTATAGCGATTGCTGAAAACAACCGCCAAACAATAACAGAAATAATTTTCTATTGTCAAAGTCAGAATCTTCAAAAATAATAAAATCTTTCAAAATTTAAATCGCCCTCATTGAAAAAATATCGAAAAATGTTTAAAGCGTCCATTTTCAAAGTAATTATTGCTATTGTGAGTTTAATTCTAATTTTTTACTTAGTCAAACCCGTGATAATTCTGCAGTCGGCATTAAAAACTAAAAACTGTGTTGTGAATCAGAACTGCAAAACCATCGTGGATCGTGGCATAACGTCGGTTTCCAATGTTTCATTGATATTATTTAATATACAAAAATTACAGTTTAATTACAAACAATAAATAATATATTATTTTTATTTATAAAATAAAAAAAATAATAATAAATTTGAATAAACAATATTTGGCGACATAATTCGGAAAAGGCCGAACTGATCCGGAAATTGTTAAAAGCTTTGGGTCGCGACCGTTGCAAGAATAGAGCCAAATAGTGTTTACATTGTCCTTATAGGACTTTCCAATCTAAACTTGTTTCATTTATCTATTATCTATGGGAGTCACATTGACATCGAAATCAAATATCTCATGTTAAAAACAGATAGGATACTAATTTTCATCCAAATAATCGAATTAAGTTCAGAAATATTAGAAAAAATCGAAGAAAATGAAATTTCTACACCTGTATCTCAGAAACGAAGCATTTTAGGACACAGTTTATATGAAATTTTTACTTCTACTTTTATATGCAGAATATGCTGCTGAATTTCCGAATACAGTTGGGGACTACCCTGTATAATATAAATCTGAAATCACAATCTCTAAATTCTTAATAACTATTAGATCACTTAAAGCCAATAAACCATAGTTTTAATCAAAATCAAGTTGAAAAATTACCTATTTATTGCTGCGTTAGTCGATTATACATAATTACACTTATCTGAAGTCCTTTTTAAGCAATTTTATTCCTGACAGCTCTCAGTTTAGCACGAAACGTGTCAATTTTTTTCCATCCGTCAAAAAAGGATCAAAGCAATTTGCCTAATCACGACCCTAAACAATAAAACGTAATTGTCTGTCTACAATTAATCAGCCTATTCAAATATAAGCATAATTAATCTCAAATTTCGCCTAATGCGAATTCAAGTTTAACAATAATTGAGCTTCGAATGCGTAATGAATTGTTTTATATTATCTAATTAAAGCTGTTCTACATTGGCTAGACTTAAAAAAATGCAGAACATGAAACTGTGTCGTTGGTTTCATTAAGTGCGATGCGGATTGATGCTTTAATGGTCTAAATAAGTGTTTTAAAGAGATAATAAATTTGTGCAAACAGATAATAGAATTTTAGCTAATTAAAATAATAGGTATAGGATTTTTTAAACAAAACTAATTGATATTTTTTATGAAATCTGTAGTTTTGAATAGTAGTACCTACGGATTCTTTTGTACCACTTTTTTTTACAGTTATCAATTTCAAAAAATATCAAAACTAAATAAAATATTTGTAGAATGCAAAGCTAGTTAAAAACCCACAAGGTATTTTTTTCTTCTGAGTAAAGAGGGAGGTATACTTCTTGACAACACCAAGTATTTTTTGTTGGTTAGAAAAATTTAGGTACTGTGTTAACATTAAAAGAAAACGAAAAGAAGGAAAAAAAAACGACGGAAACATATAAACTTTCCGAAACGTTAAGCATTTTTTTGTTCGTTTGCAAATTTGTATATCTGTAAACCTAACTTCGGACAAGTAGTTTCCGTTTGGGATTAACGCAGAAGTGTTTACAAAAAATAACTATTTTATTTTGTAGATTTTCTTGCAGTGGCGAAATACCCATATAGGATTTTTGGAGAATGTGTTATCATTGTATTTTACATTTACTTAAAAAAACATTTTTCTTAGTTCAATACTTAACTAAACATACTAAAAATGTCTATACCTCTGTGACGGATTTATCTCTTCAAAAATCTCATATAATGTGTAAAACACTAAAAACATTAGACGATCAAATCTATTTTCCAAGGCTCCTTGAGTAAGAATTAGTGTCTTTAACATAGCCATGGTACTCTAGATTGAATTTTATAATACGATTTTTTCATGTCATTCAAAATGACATTCATTTCATGAATGTCATTTTCTATCGAATAAATTTAAAAAATACCGAGGGTGTTATTTAAAAAATCAAAAGATGGAAGTGACCAAAAACAATTGAATACGTCAATCTATCCTAATTTATGTCATATGCTGACAGACCAAATCTCGTTTTTTTTATTGTGAAAAAATATAAAGTTATAGGGGTGAGCCACTTTTGAGACGCACCCGGTATACTCTACTCAAAAAACAATTCCACTATAGAAATGGTCGTGAATCATTATTATTATTATTTTGAAGCAAAGGCCGTTTAGACAGAACATTTAAAAACAAAAATAAACAAATTAATAACAGATTTCAGAGCATTAAACAATTGGATTCTTGATTACTGTAAATTTCAATGTCTCATAATGTTCGCTCATTATGTAGTCTTTTTAAGCAGAAAACTGAAATAAGATGCAGGCCAACGTCATTATACTTACGACGTTTAAAACCATATGGTTTTCCCAAAAGTTTAAAGTTTAAGGGTATCTCGATTTATAGAATATAATTGCGTGAGACTCAATTTGCCGCAAAAACCCATCTTCGATCTGAATTCTACTGCAAATTTCAAAATAATATCGGCACCATATCAAGCGCAAAATAAAACGGATTATTGTACGAAATAGAAAATGTCAGTGAAAAACAATTAAGTCAATTAATTAATGAGTGATTAAATAAAGAACACCTGATCTTGGACGGGCTCGTCAAGATTTATAATGTTAAAGAGAAAGTGTATATGGGAAAAATTTAAATTTTTAATAATACTTTCATACTAAATTTTGAGTACATAACTTTTATAGAGTATATTTTAACAAATAATGTGATTTACATTAAAATAAAAATTTACATTAGTAGTATTTTCAAATAGTCAAATTATTTATTAGAATTATTTTAATACAACTTTTTTACGGCCGTTACAATAATTCATAAGTAATAAAAAGTATATTTATTCGAAACAAAATAGATTCAAAGTTACCAGATTATTTCTAACATGTCTGTTTTAGAGTAAAGTCCGTTCAACGACAAAATGCCTAACAGTTATAGATGTGTCTGTCAGTCTGTCATTTTAATTTCAAAGTAGTTTATTTTTATTTTACAAAGGAATAAGTTGATACAATGGAAAAACAGAAAATTAATATATTTGAGAATTTACTAACAAATGATTACTTCAAAATATTATTAAAAAACTGTATAAAACTGAAAAAATATAATAGAGTTGTTTTATTTCAATGTATATGTATATTAAACAAAACACCACATTCAAAAGTCTATAAAAATAACTATATCGTACTTTCAAACTTTAAGAAATTTCTTTCATTTATTATTATATTTATCAATGTAACTTATGTACAGGGTGGCTCGAATTCGACGCTCATCATTGGATTTTCGGAAACCGTAAGAGATACAGGATCGGTTAAATGGAGGCAAAGTTGCGCAATTTGATGCTCAATAAAATTCTGTATTGGATTTTGAAAAATTCCGAATCCTTTCGAAACGGAATTTTCAATTTTGTTTTCTATTGTTTCCTGGCTTTATTTGTTAAGATAACTTAAAGTGAAAAACGCATTTTCATGGCCACTTTTTCTGCTCTATAACTCTGTGTGATTAAATATTGAATCTGACGTTTCGGCTTCTGGCGACCATCATCAAATTATTATTTTAATACGGACCTGATTTTTTTTATTCTAAATAAATCCTTTCATCACTCTTAAAACACTATATATAGTCACTTTAATATTTGCCGACGCGACGTTTCGTACGGAAAATTCCATCACCAGAATATTTTATACAAAAAAAATAAAAAATAAAAATGCAATACGGCATTTTATTGAGCATCAAATTGCGCAACTTTGCCTCCATTTAACCGATCCTGTTTCTCTTACGGTTTCCGAAATACCAATGATGAGCGTCGAATTCGAGCCACCCTGTACAAATCATCATCATCAACCAAACACTGAAGTCCACTGGAAGTAGGCTTCCCTCGTTTGCTTCCATAAATCCCTATCTTGAGCTATCTGCATCCAGTTGCTGTGGGTACGCCTAAAATCGTCATGCGTTCTGGTTGGAGGACGGCCTCTGCTACTGAATGAATGCATCATATCTTGGTCTCCATTCTATTATTTTCTTCGTCCATCAGTAATCATTTAGCTTTGCAATGTGCACTGGCCAATTCCATTTTAAAGTAGTTATTTTCTTTATGGCATCAATTCTGCCTCCTACTTCGATATCCGGCACTTTGTCTTTCAGAGATAGCCCTAACATTGATCTTTACGAAAAGGAAAGATCTGTGTACAAATAAAAAAGTTTTAATGTTCCACAGAAATAAATAAAAACACACATAAATAACGTCACTAAAAACATCACAAAAAATGAATTAAAATGACAGACTACAACAACGCTTAGTCCACCTGGATGACCACCTATAAGATGGTATGAAAGCTGGTCTTCATCATTCCACAACTGTTCTTAGGGAACAATTGAAAAAAACACAGGACTTGGTCCTAACGTACGAAGAAGAGGACAACAACTGTCACTGTAAGGTATCCTCTAGTTGAACAAACTATTAATGGGGTTATTTTATATGTAAAGAAAACGTAGATTTATTCAATACTGCTTTATATTTTTGTAACACCAAAAAGCAAAGGGTAGGCCATTTCAAATCAAATAAGTGAGGCTATTTTATAAAAATATAATATAGCTTATAAATAAATGTATAAAAATTATAAATTATATTAGAGATTTAAACTCACACTTTAATAGGAACAAAGTGATTTCATCGAATGAAAAATTGTTATAATTTGGTTTGGTAGTCGATTAGAAAAATAATACAAAACATTTTGTTAATATTTCAAAGTACCAGCGTATAACCTCGAATACCAAAGAAATGGGTTGATTCACCATTAACAAATTATAAATACTAATTTTTACCTTTGTTAAATTGGTACATAAAATTATGAATAATTCGTAGAACGTGAGATACCATGAAAAAAAATGATGGTCTAATTTATAATCTGATATTCGGGATTTAAATTGCAGAATACATTTGTTTAGGTATATTGATGTATAATTAAGAACTATTTATTATAAAACTTAGTTATTAAAATTATTATTAATATGCGTTGCAGAAAATTTACAGACATTAAAATATTCGGTAGTCAGATGCTTAAACATAATATAGTACAAAAATAAAACCTACAAGTTGGCACTATATATATTATGTATTGTTAAAAGAGACTTATTATTAGCCTAAAATTTAGTTTTTATACCCTTAGAAATCAAATTTGTTATAAAGGTTAAAATATTGTTCATATCTTGGCAGCCGCCAATATAGGTGATTAGGTATAGTTACTGTTTTAACAGAGAAAGCATTCCTATTCGTGACGAGGGAACGTTTACGAATATACACGAATATTCAGGATCATGGTACGGGAATGTTCGTCTATAAGAGCATATATTAGCTCAAATGAACATGAGCTTTCAGAACAAAAATCGCTGTTATCAAGCTTAACTATACAAAAGCAAGATTGATGATAATGCCTATAAATTCGATATCTATTTAGTTCATTCCATAGTATGAGCGGCGTGGGAGGATTCCTTTGAAGTTCCTGGCCTTTCGATCTGTGGAATTTCTCTAGAAGTTTCCTGTTTTCCAGCTTTAGAAACCTGTTTTGTAGCCTTTGAGTTTTCATACCTTTCAGCTTTGATTACTATTTGGCCATGTGATTTTTTTGTACCTCTCAGATATATTATCCATTTTAGTGCCACGAGAAGCTGGTGAAAGTGAGTCCACCCCCGCAGATGGGGTACGACCTGTTGCCCCAAAAGAACAGTTCGTGACAACTATAACTCTAATGCCATCCAGCCGTTGCCACGGTATCAACGGTATCCACAACAGATTAGCTTGTGGGATGTTTATCGACCTCCCGGTCTAAATCCACTGAGTTAAATTTCGACAGAGCCACCACGTGAAGGATGTAATCAAGGACCAAGAATGACACACTCTCAATCATTGTTGGGAGTACCCAGCGGTCTAGGAAAGAGTCTTAGAAGATCGCACATTGAACCTTGGAGGTGAAGTGTTCTAATACCCTCCGTGCAGGAACCTATTCCTCTGGAACTAAGTCCCTAGGCCCCTAAATAACCTATACAATTGTACACACAAAATTTTCTTCGATAGGATAAAATAGATAGCATTTATTATCGAATTACCTAAAATGGGAAAAAGATATTAAAACTACATATAGAAAACTTAACATAATTTATTTGGCTAACTGTACGCTAATAGGCTTTTAAAAATAGTTTTAACATTAACATTTACATGACATTTTACTTAATTGCGAAGAAAAAAGGTTTCAAATATTTTTACACCTTATTTAATGATATTGTGCCATTATATAACTGATTTCGAGTTAAGGACAATAAATATGTAATAACATCACTATTTCCAAAATATTGTAGGTTTTCTTTTATATAAAATCTCACCAATCTAATATCAACGATGAAACAAAGTCACTTGAACTAATATTATAAATATTTGTGTATACAGATACGTTTGTTTAATTCTTTATTCATTAGTGTTACGCAAAACTGTGTTGCAATATTAGTCGTAAGCATCAACTTTTAATGGTTTGTTAAAGAAATGGTAAATGAGTTGTACTATCTTGGAGAGTAATCTTAATTGTATTTACTTATCGTCTAGTCAGAGACACGATCATCATCATTTAAATCAATTTATATTTAAATCGGTCGATTCGACTATTATGAACGTGGTACTATTTCAATGTAAATTGAAAATCACAATCATAATACCTATTTTAATTCTTCTAAAGAAAATAAAAATGCCATAAAAATGACATAATAACAAATTCATTTTTGTTTTGAAAAGAGAGAGATAAAATTACCTTACAAGCTTTCATGAAGTACCAGGATATACTGGTTTGCAAATGGACCAAAACAATTGTATGGCATTCCAATATAAGATGTCTATCCTGACGTTCTTACACTCAGAATATCTACGGTTTTATTAGACATGGTTCATTATTCTTTTTGCCCTTTTTCCTGACGACGGGGGTAGATAAATCCCCTGAAACGTTAAAGGATTTGTGTTGGTATGCTGATGTGGATTAAATTTTGCGAGTTGATGTAGAACCACTTCACCTGATGATTGGGATCAACCGGTGAAAAAGCAATATTACGGTATATGAGGCATATATAAGCGTTATCATAATACAGTGTCACATTTTGATACTACTTCTTCACGTTCGGTTGGGTACAAGTTTTGTATACTTGCGTATCTTCAGTCACAATGCGATATTATGGTACCTCGAAGCATATAGTGTTACTATAATATAGTACTATATTATGGTACCACTTCCTGAAGGTCGACTCAACCAGCTATCGTCAGGTCTCAATAAACTATCTTTCCCGTACCTATAAGCTACACATAAGAATTCGTCTGGCTATTAACACATATTTTTAATATTATTATCTAATAAACAAGCTATAAGAATTTTAAAATGCTTAAAGTATATTTTCCAGGAATAATTATCAAAAAATACTTTTGGAAGGATCAGTTTACACCTTAAAAATCCAAAAAATAATCTGGAATACTTATTTCTGGCTTAAATAGATATGCTAAAATTTAAGATTAAATAAATTTCTAGTTATCTAAAGGATCTTTTCCGGATTTTTATTTTTTACAAATGTCATAGTTTGCACAGTAGCGAAATAACCGCAAACCCTTTGCTTGACTTAGGGTTCTGTGTTGACCAGTTAATAAACTGTATTTTTTTTCTATTCTAAGTTGCTCAAAATGTGTTCGAATGTAGTTGGCCTTCCTACTATTAGGGTTTCCATACAAGTTTTTGTAAATTCCGGACAAGTGAGTTTGAATTCCGGAAAAAATCCAGACTTCGTCAAAAAATAAGTTATTACTTTATTTATATAATTTTTGTATAACGAAAGAATCCCCGACAGTGAGAGTTCTTCTCCCTCATTTTAATCCACAGGTAAATTGTATTTTACGCCATTTCTTCGCCCTTGATATAAGTAAGAATATCTTCGGTTTGTCACCGGGTTCTCTACCAGGACACTGTCTCCTCAAAGAACACCTTAGTATATTGAGGCTGAGAAACAACGGCGAATGCAGATTCTGTGGGGAAAACGGGGAAATACCAGAACACCTTATCTATGGCTTCAAGATATTCTTTCGTGGCTTGATGGACAGACGGACAGACTTTACATAAAAGGGTAAACTAAAGGCAGTTGAAAAAGTGTCAACAATACACTTTTACCTTTGTGAGCAGTACTATGATTTGTACTATACCATTCCATCAGAAGAAGGAAAATAGACAAATTGAAACCGCTTACTCTTCTTGGTGAGGCAATTCCGTTTGCGGACGAAGTTAAGTATCTAGCATTAAACCTGGACAAAAAACTTAGCTGGACCTCCCATCTCGAAAAAACCTCAAAAAAGACTTGTCATGCTCTATGGGCATGCCGCCGAATTTGCTGGGGATTAAACTTCAAAAATTTTACAGGCTATACGTGACAGCCATTAGACCTATTATCACGTATGGTGCAGCTGCCTGATGGCAGAAAGCCAACCAAACAACGGCAAAGAATAAAATTTCGAAATTACAACGACAAGCATGCTTAGCGGTGACTGGTGCCTTTCATTCCACGCCGTCAAAGGCTATGGAAACTCTACTCGACTTAACTCCTCTTCAAATTCTTTTAAAAAATATATGGCACCAGAATGCCAAGAAACAATCAAGTTCATGCAAAACCGACTAGTAGACGAACTATAGTTGTATGCCATTTTGGAAATAGTCTTAGATCTCACACCACCGACCGGTCCAACTCTTGACACGCACCTACAACGTCCTGTTTCCGAATAGAGACGAATGGGATAAGCCAAAAAAATGTTTATTACATGCGGAAATGTGTTGGTACACGGACGGATGCTAACCAACCATTTGATACTACCAAGAACGAAAAAGGACCAAGAACGAAAACGGGCACAGTTTTGGAAAACACACCACAATTTTCCTAACTGAGCTATATGCTATTGAAACCTGTGTGCAACGGCTGGTAGAACAGCAATACACCAGGAAGACAATAAGCATATTTTCGGATAGTCAAGCCGCGTTGAAAGCACTTTAGATAACAAAAAGCACGTCTATGACGATTCTTCATTGTAGGAAACTACTCAATATAATATTAGGAGATATGAACAAAGTATATCGCTAATATGGATACCGGGACATGTCGGCCTAGAGGGAAAGAAAAATGCTTATTCCCTCGCCAAAACTGGTACAGGTTGGCCATTCGTGGGCCCATAACCGACACTTATAGCGTTCCAAAAATTTCGTAAAAGACAGGCTCCGGGAATGGGTTAGGGATGCGATGTGTCGGGACTGGAATGACTGTCCCATAATATATAACATAATAACAACCACAATAATTATAAATTCTGTTTTTTTTTACTAACATTAGCTTGTGACCAAACGAAACAGTTAGTTTGTCCTGTCTTGGCGTAAAATTATGAATTTTTACTTCATACTGTTTCCATAAAAAAGTGTATAGCTTAATTTATAATATTTACAACAGTACGAAGCGTTACGGTATGTACATTACAACAAAAGCTGCTAACCGCTACCTCAGCTAACCGCAAACCGAGATGCGTTCGGTTTTTTCAAAGATCCTGTTGTTCGGATCGATTTAAAAACCCACAAGGTAGGCCGTGC
Source organism: Sitophilus oryzae (assembly GCF_002938485.1). NCBI lineage: Eukaryota > Metazoa > Arthropoda > Insecta > Coleoptera > Curculionidae > Sitophilus > Sitophilus oryzae. Next base: position 823,027 of record NW_022146345.1, on the reverse strand, counting down.
ATCGTAAAGAACCGTAAACGTTAATGAATTTCTCTTATTTCTCCAGCCACGCGATTACGCAAGCGACACTCATCGCAGGCATCATCTCTCGAAACGTCGCGACCTTGCTCCGCATGTTACATTTACTTTGCGCCGATAGCTGAAGCACTGCTGGCGCTGTAGCGACTGAAGAAAATGATTCATTATCGGCAATTCGCAGAAGTGGCTAGATACAATTAGATTTATTTACGTTTATATCATGCTGCTGCGATGGATGACAACAAAAATCACACCCGCTAACATTGTTTTTTATACAGCGTTTGATGGAATAGTTCGAATAGCATTGTAAAACAGGTTATTAGGTCTTGAACTGGTTCTTATATTTGAGAATATAAAACAAAGAGTGACACATGATTTAATACTTTGGGGGTGCTCAACATTAGAAAAAGAAATTGTTTCACGACAGAAGTCAATCCAACGCTGAAAATCGAAAAAGTCTTAAAAAGTAAAAACCCCATTGACTAAAATTCATTATCTTTAAACATTGTACGCTTATGCCATTCCATTAGTAGTTTATGTAGCCAAGTCCCAATCGGATGCTGCAATTCCATTAGCGACCTGCATTGGCATCAGAGTTGCACCTAGATTCCTATATGAAAAACTGCTGGAATCCGCTAGGGGCGATATTGAACTTCAAATTGTGTTTTTTTGCCTATTTTTGTGTGTGTGTGAACCTTTTATTAAGGCTTTCATCACCAGATAAGACGAATTTAAAGTGACTTCTAAGATCCTAGGCCTAGGTACTATAAGAATATATTTTATATGATTTAAACTTTTAGTTACGTAATCGAGGGCGCGATTTTTAAATTCATTGTTGCCAACCATGGACATATTCGGGGCAGTGGTGACTAACTAGAATTTAAATTTCGCGCTGGGAATTCAGGTGGTAGCTCTGCTGTAAAGAATGTCACGTTGCCGCATTTATTTATTTATTTCCGGACATTATCATTCGTTTTGACACACACAGTTTAGTATTACCACAAAACACCCCGCTTTAGAACTTTTTCTTTAATGGCCATAAGCGGGATGAGTAAAGGACCAACCGCCCGAACAAACACTAGAGGCGCCACCGGTCATCAGATGGTGTAAAATTGCGAAAATTTAATCATCTAATTTTGACACAAGTGGTCGCGCTTAACTTTTTCAATTTTAATTCAATATTCATTGTTTTCAAACTATATTATTAGACTTTGTTGTATTTTGTGAATGTATAAATGTTTTCTTAGTATAAAGTTGAATATTATAGTAATTTAAATTATATTACATACATATTTAAGATTCAAATATTATGACATATATGTCAGTTGCCGTCTAAAATATCATCTTGATAAAAAGTTAGTTATTGTCAAAAGTAGTTAAAATCATGTTAAAATATTAAAATTTACAAGTTATAATTAGATATTTTATATTATTTCAACAACAAACACATAATAGTACAGCGTAATATTAATATGCAGGTCCAAAACAAAAAGTGCCGTTATATTTTTCAGTTTTCGTTGTCAGCCACGGAAGTTTCAGTGATTTTAGTGTTGTCGGATATTTTTATTTGTGAAATAGAAATATTGCGTTTGGATTGCAAAACTAAAAGCGGAAGTTTTATTCCAATGTAAGTAAGCGTTCGTCCATTTTATATTTTACTTTTTTCATGCCTACGACAAATATACATACATACAGGGTATCCCAGAAATAAGTGCAAATATTTTAACTGGTAGTATAGTTCAACCCCAGAAACACGCCTATGAGGTTTTTTTCGCGAAAAAAAATTTGAAAATTCCAAATTTTTTGAAAAATTTTTTGGTTTGGTTTGGTTTGGTAGTACTATAAAAGTTTTTTAGATTAAAATTTTAGGTATATTTAAATATTATGTGATTATACCAATTAGTACCGTTTCACATAGAGCGGTCCTTCCGCGCTGATGGTCCCTGTTGTGCCGTTTCACATGGAGCGGACCGTCCGGTCCGTTTGTTGAACAAGTACCATGAGCGTATATGAATATTTTCACATAGGTGCGGATGATCCGTCCGACAAAGAGTCTGCGCGCCATCGGGCTTTATGATTAAAAACGTTGTTTAACATGCGCAGATTGGCTGCACAGGTGAAAGTACCCCGTAAAAATAAACACGATAGTCCGCGTCGAAAGACCGATTTAAAAACCGAAAAACTTTTTAAAACCGCCGAAAGTCAGAAATTACACCTGTAGACACCTTGCGGGAATAACTAATCAAGTGATAAATTAATCAGTTATCGACCCAGGGTTGAAAACTATTGAATTACTAATATCGCTATTAAAAATATGTAGGGGTTGATGGTTAGGTGGAAATTTAGGGTTGTATGTATTTCTTTGTTCCACATCATAAAAAATAAAACATTTTGACAAAAAAAATTGGGGTGGACCACTCTTATCACTTAGGGGTATAAAAAATAGATGACAACCTATTCTAAGACCTACTAGATATACCTAGATATACAATTTCATCAAAATCGGTCAAGCCGTTTCGGAAGAGTATAGTAATTAAAACTGTGTGTATATTCTATAAAACAACCGTTGTTATTTATCAATCATATTAACACTTATATCCAGTAATAAATTAAACATGATAGGTGTCAGATACCTACATTCAAGTGTCATATTTTAATGCATCTATTTATGTTCTAACCTTTTTAGAAATACAAGATTAGATCAATAAGATTTATTTGATAGATATGGGTTTAACTTCTGTTAAGCGTTCAATTTAATATTTGTGATCTAAAATTACCTTTCAATATGCACATTAATTTTGATGTGACATTAGTTCACTGTGGTTTTAGTAAATAGAAAATATAAAGGTTTCATTAAATAACCTTAAATACTTTTCTTCTAAATATAAAGGATAATACAAAGATGTCCTTGTTATATCAAAATTGGACATAGAGTACCGACAAATTTTAATCAACACAGTAAAAGAAACGATTTTATGAGTGTAAAACAATTAAATTTAAATGTTTATTTATTTAAAGTCCCAGGTCGCTCATATATGGTGTGCCTTATTTTTTTATGGTACATAATAATAATCCTACCGCTTGTAAAACAGCATGTTATTACTCAATGCTAAGATATTATGTGTGGGTTATAGCGAATCATTCTACAACACTTAACATCTTTAAATGAATACAAGCATCCATTATTGCATATAGGAGTGAATTTAAGCCAAATCGATTTATATTAGCACCGATCATTTTTGAAGTAAAATTACTGCCAAAATAAGAAGGTGGAGATGTTTTCGACATTGTTTCAGTTGGAAAATTTGGCTGTGTAATTTTAAAAGCATATTATGTAAAACGCAATGATGACTTACTCTTGAAACTAACAGTAACATGGTCAGTCCTTCTAATACAAGGTTTTTTTAGGCAATTGGTCCATTTAAAGAGTTTTAGGATTTAATTTAGATACAAATTCGAATATTTAAAATTAAAGGTAATTCAAAGTGTTCTGTCTTTAAAAGTTGAATTAAAATATATATTTTGCTGCTAAGGTTAATCTGGACAAGTCCTACTTTGTTTATGGGAAATCTGAACCGCAGACTTCGGTCATAATACACTAGCCGAAACAAAAAACGGATACCTTAAAATTTTAATATATTTTGTTGTAGTGAGCCGATTTTGATGATTTTTTATTAAGCAGTATGTAGCTAATTTTTTTTTACTTTTTAGTATTTCTTTTTAAATTAAAAATTAAAGTTCTCATGTGTCAATTATACGAGGGAAAAAAATTTCGATATTTTGGTAAAAGTTTGAAACATCCTATGGAATATGTTAAGACAGCAAGGAAATTAAAAATAATTTTATCATTCACATACATCCTTTCTAGATAGTTTGATTTTTGGTTCATCTCAGTAGCTTTATTGTAGTTAGAGATATTCGCTTTTGAAGTAGACATGCCTAGTCAACAGACCTAGTAAGTAAAGCCTAAAAAGTAGTTTTAGTAGTAAGCCTCCCGAAGCAGGCTTTCTTGACATAGGATGGCTCGCTTAATCTTCTTCTTACAGTCCGTTCACTTACATGTACGTTCCTCAAATACAATTCATTTTAAATTTGAAAAGCTGGCAAACGGCGCCGGTCGGCGGTTTCTTAGCCATAAACTTACAACAACGCGATCGTCTCATTCTGGTTTATGGATGTCTAAGCATATGAACTTATCTTGAGGAAATGACTGCATTGTACTTAGTACCCACCTAAATCTGTTAGCAACATAATTTTAATCTCTATCATTTTCAATATTAAAGTAACTATAACGGATACACCTTCTGGACTTAAAACCATCTCTGCTAGAGTAACTGCCCAGACAATAATAATATTATTTTTCAATAACTGTGACATTACATAAATCATAAACACTATTTCATAGATCTGTTGATTTGAACCAAAAAAAAGGCACGGTTGTAATGAAAAAATTACGAACAAATGTTAGTGTCTACAAAAAAATAAAGTTAACCAAAAAATAACCTATCGGCAAAAGATGCACATAGATGATAAAATGATTTTCAAGGTCCTTGCTTTTTTAACATATTCCACAGGGTTTTCTAAACTTTCACCAAATTATCAACATTTTGTGTTCCCTCATATAATTGACAGATGAGAAGTCAAATAATTTTGCTACAAATTGGGCTTAAAAGATCATCAAAATCGTCCAACACACTTTACTTTAAAACTTTAAAGTACATCAAACCAACTTTAAAGTACATCAAAATTTTAAGGTGCCTGTTTTTTGTGCCAGTTAATGTGACACCCCTTTCTCTACTTCCTAAGAGTCTTTTAGTTTATAAACTGCTGATGATGCTAACATGGTTAGCGAAACGCGCGTCCAGTGTAAAAGTAAAAGTGTTTTGCTGTATTGTGGTGATTTAGTGTTTTTATTTTACTTCTTAATCTTGATCAAGACTTGCGATCCTCAGTCATATAACCGATAACGGCTTATCGACTTAGCGAGTGTCTAAATCGACTTTTACGGAATATCCTATCTTATTCAGCCTTTAACAGGCACGAATGAGCATGTGTCTCAATAGATTTCGAATTTCCATCTCTTGCCATGAAACAACAGCATGCACGACAAAGTTTCCAGACGTTCACCCGTCCATACACTTATACCACCTAAAGTCGCTTAACTTTTGTGTTTCGAACGGTGTTTCGACGTAGTTAGGCCCTTGCCCGTGTTCTTTCTTTTTAAAATATATTCCACTTTCTGACAATTTTCGGCTTAACTTGGAGTGGCTACTATTTAGCTTATTTCAAATAGAATCATCTACTTTATTTTTGATTTTTAAATTTTACTTTTTATAATTGTAACCACATTTTGTGTTTAATGTCATACATGACATAAAGTTTATCCAATATCAAATATTTTCAATTTTTTTATTCCTTTTTTTTTTAAATCACCTTTCAGGGTTCTTGGAGAGATAGCCGGGTTATTTTAATCAAGGCAGTCTCTAGTTTGCGTAAAGGAACGATCTGACTATGCGTGCAGTTCCCAGAATTACAGCTTTTTGAGCGGTGGATAAAACATTTGGCGATAGTCCCAAATCTTTAGTATGTCGCACAGTTTGCTGATGTATTAAGCCATTGACGGATATCACTAGAGGTAAAATTTTTGTTTGTTTTAATTTGTATAACTGTCTAAGTTCATATGCCAGTTCTTCGTATTTTTGTTTCTTTTCTAAATATGCTTTTTGGACGTTTTCGTCTAATGGTGTTATAAAATCTATTATTGTGGCTTCCTCCTCTTTCTTCTTAAAATGCACCATATCAGGGCGATTATGCTGGACAGATCGGTCTGTAATAATTGTGATGTTCCAGTATAATTTATATTCAGCATTCTCCAGAATATCCTTTGGGTTATACCTGTACCATTCTATTCCTTCCTCCATTAGCCCAGTTCCCAGTGCTATAGCTTGATGATATATTTTTCCCATTTCATCATGGCGTGCCAGATACTGCCTTGGAGCTAAAATAGAACACCCTGCTGTTATATGTTGGATGCTCTTAGCTGTACGCCTGCATTTCCTACACAGATCACTTTCAACTCTCTCCTTCAAGACATATTTCCTATAGTTTAGTGTCGGGACAACTTAATCTTGTATTGCCAGTATACTTCCTTCGGTTTCTGGGAACAGGTAACCCGCTTTTAAGTAAGTATTTGAATCCAGCATACTAATTGTGGTATTTTTTAAATTTGCTCTATACCTGCCATGGAGAGTTTTACTGGCCCATTCTTCTTCCATTTCCGTCTAACTTCGTACAGTTGGGCTGTTGGGGTTCATCAAGTCAAGAGGGGAATAGTTTTGGTCAATATCTCGGAGGGTACGGTGAAGCGGTAAGTTGTTACTCAAGAAGTAGTTCCTCAGTTTCTGAACTTGTGTATTGTGGCAATTTTCTACATTTAGAAGGCCTCTTCCGCCTCTTGACCTTGGTATATACACGCGGTTCACACTGGACTTTGGGTGGTGATATCGATATTTTGTTAACAGAGTCCTGATTTTTGTGTCAATGCCCCTCAGGTCTGTTGGGGTCCATTTCAAAACACCAAATGAGCACACAATACTAGGTATAGCCCAGGTGTTTAGTGCCGTAAATAAATTCTTTGATGTGAGTTTAGATGCCAATATGATTCTGACACGTCTTATCAGTTCGTTCTTAAACTGTTCCTTGGTTTCCTTTTGGCTGATACCCAGTGATTGGTGAAAACCGAGCTATTTATACCCTTCCTCCTGTTTTATTGCTTCGAATGTTGTTCCATCCATCAGTACGGTGCTCAGCTCGTGGTTTACCACTCCTTTCTTTACATGTATTACTGAACATTTTTCTAGTCCCATTTCCATCTTGATTGCCGAGCTGAAGGATTTGACAACTTCTAGCTGGCTTTGTAGTTTTTCGGGATTGGGTGCATACAACTTTAAGTCATCCATATAAAATAAATGACTGATCTTAGCATTAGCTTGTTTGTTAAGCATATATCCCATCTCACTTTTGTTTAATAAGTAGCTAAGAAGGTTCAATGATAGACAGAACCATATGGGACTTAAGGAGTCTCCCTGAAAAATGCCACATTTTATTCTTATGTCTTCCGTGTTGTAAGATTTTGTTCCCGCCTGTATGTATAGTGTTGTTCTCCAGTGGTACATTAGTTGATGTAGGCACATTTTGACTGCCTGATTAATTTTATATATATCCAGTACCCTTAGAAGCCATGAGTGTGGCACACTATCAAAGGCCTTTTTATAGTTTATTATTATTATTGCATTATTTGTATACATTTAAGGCACTTAAAAAATATCTTACTCTACGTAAATTGTTATAATAGTTTATGAAATATTATACAGGGCGCTGATAAAAATGTTTCAAATGTTAAATCCAAACAACACTATATATACAACTATCAAAAAGTGATTTTATATAGAAATTAGCGTTTCTCTTCTTTAATTTTATTTGTCGTCAAAAATAAATACAATAGTTTCCTATAGTAAAATGCTATCTCTCTATTAGATCATAACTGAAACTATAACGGAAACATATTGTACTAACTTTTTTACAATAGTAGCTACTTCTTGTCAGGGCTTCCAAGTAACACATTACAATTACATAGGGTAACATTCAAAATAAAAAATAGTGAACGAGGGGTGTTAAAAAGCGCCACAGGCGAAACATTTTTTTAAACCTTGCCCAAATGTTGTCAAAAGTTATGTAACCATTATGCGGTTGGTGGGTTTTCCTTAATATATCGCCCAATATAAACCAAAACTTGTTAAACATAAAAAATAAACATTTTTATCGCCTCCGCTTCCTCAAAATATTTTTTGTACGTAAATATTTCTTTTCTGTGCGAAAACCTATAAATAGCAAAAGACAAACTGTTGCCAGATTAACAATTCCTTTAAACTTTATGCCGATAGACATATATTTTTTAGATTTTGTGTTTTGTTTGTAAAAAAGAAGACTTTTTCTATACGCGTTAGAAAAGTACTATCAAAACGAGGACTGTTCTCGAATAGAGAGAGAGAGAGACAGAACGGTTGGCAACCCTACAGTTACAATATTTTAAGACACTTCCACCACAGATTAGGTATCGTATAAGTATACAGATAAAAATCTTGTCCCTAATTCATGGTACGAAAATTATTTTTTATGACGATGAGCAAACGAGTAAATTTTCTTGTGCGCAAAAATAAACTCCCGTTTAAACAGCGTAACAACTAGGCCGGTCAGGCGCTGTGCACAATTTTAGAGGCCATAAGTGGGCGTGCTTGTGCGCAAACTAGTAACCTAACTAGTGCGCGACTCCAAAAATTGGAACCACGAAAAACAATGCTTTTGACGATAAGTTTATAATCTGTATGATCTGTGCTTCCACAGACATACTTATTTCCTTAACATTTCCATAGACTCCAGTAATTTTTGTACCATGACAGCTTATTCCCAAATCCGAATATATCTTTAATTATTTTTTAATGTAGCGTAATTATTTTATAATTATGCTACATTATAATAATCTAATAAATACATTTTAAATAATTTCCTTTCTCGCACAAACGCGTATCAAATTGTACCAAACCCAAAACAAATAAGAAACAAAGAATTGAAGATTATCTAATGACACCGTTAGAAGAACTATTTTTACTGCTTAAGGAAATTATATTTAACGCAACGAAAGTCTATCTCGATTCCATGGGCATTTTAGGCAGCAGAAAACAATATCCGGTCATATTTTTTGTTTTCAATTTGCCGTAGTTAGCGATGCGTAGCACTTGATTTGTTTATGGCCAGAGGCATCGATTTACGCATATTTATTTATACAAGGTCTGATCGTAAATTAATTATATCATAATAAATCTTCTTACACCTTCTAAAACTTCCTAGCATTAGGAAAATTAAATTTATTATTTTTGGTACTGTTTTTTATAATAGGTAACAACTAGAACGTTAAAATTAGTGGTAGGAATTTTTGAATTAGTAGAAAAAGTTAAGCTTCAGTCAGAATCTCGAAATCAGTGGAATAAATTAGTAGTTTCAATTAACCGTAGAAGTTTCTTCACCTAATTTTAATGTAAGCATTCAGAACGTCAAAATTAGTGGTAGTAATTTTCAATTAGTGGAAAAAGTTAAGAAAATTTTGACTTTTCCATTAATTATACTTCAAAATTTGTGAGGAATGTCATATTGGCCTTTGATTATCACCCGTCACGAAAAATTGTTAGAAATCAAAAGTATATTGTTTTATAAGGTAAATATTATGCTTTCTCTATGGATACATCAGACCGCCGCAAGCGGTTGCTAGGATATTTTATTAATTTTAATTGCGTTTTTTAGACATTGTGAATGATCGTAAACTGAAAAGTATAAAGTGTAATAGCAACCACTAATTTATTCCACTAATTGAGAGGTTCTGAAAGAAGCTTTACAAACCTTTTAACTTTTCCACTAATTATAGTTCAAAATTTGCGAGGAATGTCATTTTGGCCTTTGATTATTATCCGTCAAGGGAAGATGTGGTTAGGAAACAAAAGTTTATTGTTTTATAACCTAAATACCTATTGGGCTTTCTCTATGGATACAACTGATTACCACAAGCTGTTGCTAGGATATTCTATTAATTTTAATTGTGTTTTTTAGAAATTGTGAGTGATCGTAAACTAAACAGTGTGAAGTGTAATTGAAACCACCATTTATTCCACTAACTGCGAGGTCCTGAATGAAGCTTTACAGAAAATATAATGTACCTTGAATTTAAGTGACAGACAACAACTGAAACCACATGCTAATCAAAAAGACTTCAATAGGTGATAGGAGAAGTAACTCCCTTATTATTAGGCTTTACAGAAAATATAATGTATAGTCTGTCAAACGACAAAATCTTTGACAGTGATAGATGTGTCTGTGGTTTTAATTTCAAAGTAGTTTATTTTATTTTACAAAGAAATTAGTTGGTACAATTGAATTCCTATATTTAAAATTTGAGTGACAAATGATTACTTCAAAACATTATGAAAAAAAATGTATAAAATTTAAAAAATCTAATCGAGTTATTTAATTTAAAAAAATACCGTATGCGTACAAGCAAAATATATGTGTGCAAAACAAACAAGCATGTGTTTTAAACAAAACACCACATACCAAAAAAATATAAAAAAAACTATTTCTTACTTTCAAGCTTCAAGAAACTTCCTGCATTTATTATTATATTTATCAATATAACTTATATGTAAATAAAAAAAACATTAATATTGCATAGTAATAAATAAGACACAACATAAATAAAACAAAACATTTTATTAATAATAACACTTCTGAATTTTATATTTTAAAAGCTGATCAATTAACTTTAATCTTAATTTTTTAAACCAGTACCTTTTGACATTGTTTCTGCAGTACTAAAATCTATTATTTACCCACTGTGTGATGTTATTTTACTGGTACACCAGTTTTAGTACCATATACAAGATGGTATACAAACTTTACTGATGGTAACTTTATTTGTGTATAAAACTCTTCTGTTTGGGCATCGAATATTAACTATAAACTGTGCTTTGGGTCTACAGTTAAGTTTCCCTCGATTTTTCCTCTACAGAACTTCAAAAAACACAAAATACACAACTAATAACACGAACCAAAATGCAAAAGCAATTCGCAAATCGGTATTTGACATAATTTGACACAAAATTATAACCTATAATTTGGCAAGAGTTTGACACAAAGGTTTGACAAGCGTCAAAAATCTTAAGTCGAGTAAATCTTAAGTAATCTTAAATCATACGCATATGCGTGCGTATATCGTTTATCGTTGCGTCAATCCAATAATATTCAAAATATGATCTGTCGTTTTTGAAATAAACCAATAAAACTGGTTAAAAACAACAAGAGACGGATTTATATATAAACCCATCCATAGTTATATAGTTCCATAGTTTTTTTAATGAAATAAATAGATTGATATGGACGTCAACTGCTTATTTTCTGTCATCGTCTGTCGAAATCTTACCTGAGAAAAAAAAACAGAGTATACCTTGAATTTAAGTGACAGACAACAACTGAAACCACATGCTAATCAAAAAGACTTCAATAGTGATAGGAGAAGTAACTCCTTAACTGAGAAGTACGTACACTGTGTCCAACGCGTCGTGGGTCCATGACAATAACAATTGTGTCTGACATTTTAATTTACACATATATTGTATTTTTTGTCATTTTTGGTTGTCGTGCCTTTTTGTCACCAAAATATTTTAAAAATACACTTAGAAACTAAAAATATTCAAATTTGTATCAAAGTTATTAATTTAGTGATTTAAATAATAATTATATTAGATGCAAAAAACTTTTAATAAACCAGTTGCACTAAAATGATATTTTAACATAGAAAATATAATTTTTTTTCAACATAAATTAATAACATTGAATTTGACCCTTCTTTATTCAATTATAGTATAAAGCTATAAAGAAGTTACGCATTTGTTTATTTTTGGTGGTGAAAATCATGACAATCAAAACGCCTGAGAATGTTTCATATATTTCTCCCAAACCTCGTATAAGGAGACGTTTCAGTCTTAAGTCTATTTACATTTCAAACAATGAGCAATAAAGATAGACGAATTTAGGAAAATGGTGTAATTTTGAAATTATACCGGTTTTCCAACGTAAATAGCTATTTTAACGGCGCTCAACTTACTAAAAACAATATGTTAATATCATAAATAACCCTGTCCATTGCCTAACCTTAGATAATTTTGCCTAATTATATTTATAAGAGGCTCGAGAAAGAATACAAAAGAATATCAGCGCTTATTTTTATATATTTATCAAAAATGAAAGGTATAACTTTACTTTAAAAGGACAAATTTGTATAGAAAAATATAATTTCAGACTAATACCGGATAATTTAGTGTTATACGGGTCATTATTTTACCATAAAAAGCATTTTATGGAAATAATAACTTCATCAGCATTACATAACAGATAAATAACTATTATATACGAGATCCAGTGCAAATTCCGCAAGATCCTCCATTATTAAGTAACATTTAAAATTAGTTATTCTGATTTACCAGAAAATCGATAAAAATTGATGATGGTGAAGATGTTGAAGCCTGTCGATGGCCTGTCGATGTCGTACGACGCGACGCATCCAATTAAGCATGTATAGTCAATTTTGTCTATTTTCTCTGAATTGTTGAATTTTGTTTAATTTACTATAATTTTATCAAATATCTGTTGAACAACTGATATGTTGATAAAGTTATATTAAGTTAATGTCTATTTTCGGACAATCTTGATACGATACCTATTAGATACCTATTATATTATAGTGTTGTAACATTACTACAGTCAATCTGGCAATAAAAAAGGTCTAAACTCCCATCAAATTATCCCCGCTCTGATACTATGCCAGTCGTAAGAGGTCCACTGGAAAAGCTTAAATTCGAAAATTCATATCTCCCCACCCCACCGTTTTTGAGATACTCAAAAAATTTTGGATTTGATTTTCTGGCTAAACCGCAGATCCCACAGTAAGTAACAAACCTTAAAAACCCACGGGGGCAAAGTTAGGGGGCACCAAAGTCACTCAAACGTAGTTTTTTGCATTTTTTTCCGGGTGAAACCATTTTTTCACTGTCGCAAAGTTTTTAATAGTAAAGAGATGTGTAACTTTATTTTACGTTATACTATTTACAAGATTAATGCAATATATTCATTCCTACAATGTGTATGCAACTTTCATGAAATCAGTGACGGTCGATATTTAGGGTACTGCAAGTTACCTTCGCGGATTACGATGTTCACTCGAACTGAGGATCGTTATAACATTTTCTGATCGTTTTGAATTTTTCTTAGGTGCGCCGAAGGTAGCGTTTTTCAGAAAATCAAAAAAAAATGAATTCTATTTTCTGACTAAGAAAATGTTACAGGACATGACAATAGGCCGAAAGGCAGCTGCATCCTCGAATGCTTGCGCAGCAGCCCGCGACCGTTGATTGAAGAAATAAGAAAATGCGCAACCTTATGAACAATTTTGTGGCACAAAACCTGCCCGAGATGTAGCTGGCGTTACCGTCAGCCTGTCCGAGAATACCGAGATTTAGTTTAGCTCGGCGCCGCTGCGCGCTAATAGTAGTTTACAACGCAGAGAGTAAAAAATACTGTACCGTAGTTCTGCTGTGTAAACATTTGGGTTAGTCAGTTAGTCCTAACTCCTCAAAAAAGATTCACAGTGAATTTTAAGGTAAGTGGTGTTCTACCAGTAGATACATTAATAAGTACTATCTCTACTTTTCGGGGGTTCGTTTCTTGAAAAGAGCCTGGTTATTTTGCCACTGAACCAGAAAGTTAAAGAAACAGAAAGCTAGAGATTTTGCCAATAGCAATTAATTTTTGTACCTTATCACTAACGTAGAATCCTAACAATTACCAACTTGTCAGTGGCTTTTTACTCATAAACAAATTAGCCTATCAAACAGAAAATGCTGAGAGATATCAGAAGATACATCTCTCTTGCAGTACATTTATTTACTGTTCAATTTCCGAAGTTTGAAACTTTCGTCATAATTTTTGGCGCCATATTGTTTTTCGCTTGTTTCCTGACTTGGTCCATGAGTTCTATATTAACAATACCAAATTTAATAACAAAATATTAAACAATGACAAATTTATTGTAGCCTACCCGCTGTATAAAATGAATAAATACGTCCTCTAATAATATGTTCATGAATCTTATAAGCAGGAATTGTACGGGACAAACGAATGTTGTAACTTGTTTTGCTACGTGTTGTTCTTTATCTTTCACAATTCCTCTGGAACTTATTCTTTGCACAGTCGAGCATGAAATTCCTGAAGCCTCCGATGCTCTCTATAAAACACGTGAATATTATCGATTTAGTTACAAAATATTAACTCGGTGTTGTCCAAATACATCGTAAACAGCCGACCCAGGTAAAAGGGGTTTTCCAGCATCTTTTTCAAGTTTGAAATAGGTACTCGATAACTTTTAATATGAGCCGTTGTTCTTTTTCACTAAAACGGGACAGCATTTTAAACACAAATTAAATCACAAAAATAACTAAATAAACATAGAAAATCCCACAAAAATATCAAAAAGTGATAAAAATTCTATTCGGGAAACTATCGGAGTCGTTAAAATTTAACGACAACTTTGACAATCGGCGATCCGTATTGTTCGATTTCGGCGAATAATACAAATGCGATGTTTGCCTTTTTCTATTCGTGCACATTAGACAAGGAAGTACGATCCTTTATACACAATGGAGGTGATCCGTATGTAAAAAAAAAAAAAAATAATTGTACGATGTGAAATATAATGGACTTGGCGTTTTTGATGCAAAATTTCCATTTCAAGTGATAAACATGGATAAGAGAGAGAATGACAATCTGTGACGAAAGTTTCAAACTTCGCAAATTGAACAGTATATTTGATAGAGAAGAAAAGAATATTTCTCTATTATTGATTGTTTCCTTCCCAATCTCCAAAATTTTCTGAGGATAATCCTATTCTTTTTGCTCATACCAGGGTCATAATTTCATTCCCTGAGAAAACGTCAGATGCTTTGATATAGTTTAGACTAGGTATAACAGATTACATTAGATTATCTTAACTTAATTAACAAGTTTTTCGTTTTTCTGTGTTTATTTCCAAACAACGGGAACCAACCCAAAACACAACCTTCCCGAAGAATGTTCATTTACCTACTCTGTACGTATCTATAGACCATTTTAGTCCGCAAACGCGATGGCCCACTTCCTGGACATTGTTCGCTATATTTTTCGGTTATTAAGAATTCCGAGATGTATCTTTCTGTTTCGTCATGTCTCTCTACTTTTGCTCCGACGGACGGGACAATGCCTTTGTTTCCGAGAATTTGCGGCTATAGATCGGTTTTGGTTCATTTTCGTATTAATAGACCTTTGAATCTAAAATATATATGTATAAAGAATAATGTTAAAGAACCTTTATCTCGCATAATTTTAGGATTTTAAATAAAAAAAAACAGAAAGTACTATTTTTGCGAGACTGGCCTTAGCCTTGGTCTTGCATTTTTGCGAGACCAAAACCAAGACCAGCATTAAACTTGCAAGACCAAGACCGACAGTGCAAGTTTTATGAAAGACCAAGACCAGGAATGCAAGACTCTTGCGGTCTTGCTTAGTTTCGGAGATACAGGGTTTAGAAAGTTTCATTTTTATTTCGTTTTTTCCAAATAATTTATGAAGTAACGTCCATATTTCGATGAAAATTGGTGCATAGAAGTTTTTTGACATGAGGAATTTGATTTTCATGTCAATATGACTCCTATTTGTAGGGGGCGCCTCCTACATGTGTTTAAACTGTTTTGAAGAGTAATAACTTTTCGTCCTAGTAACTACTGAGTAAAAAATATACATTTACAACTTTTTTTACGTAAAAAAGGTCTCTTTGTAAAAATCGAGATATTTGGAATCGAAATTATCAATACCTCTCATTGACATAAATTAAACATGTTGACTAAATAGTTATTAGACTGAAATCATAAATTTGAAATGTTGTTGTGCCAAAAGTTCAACAAAAACTGTTTTATCATACCTACCATTTTTTCGCAGAAAAATTTATGATTAATTTAAAAAAATAAAATTTTTCCAAATCTACTCAACGTGTTTATTTTATGTCAGTAATGACATGTATTGACTATTTCCATTCTAAATATCTTGAGAACGGTTTCTCGTAGCAATGTTTACCAAGAGACATTATTTACTTCATACATTAGGTACGGACGTAAAATTATTACACTTCAGAACAGTTAAAACACATGTAGATGGCGCCCTCTACAAGTAGGAGTCATATTGACATCAAAATCAAATTTCTCATGTCAAAAAACTTCCAGATACCAATTTTCATACAAATATGGACGTTACTTCAGAAATTATTTAGAACAAATTGAAATAAAAATGAAACTTTTACACTGTGTATCTCCGAAACTAAACATTCTTTATACGAACTTTTTTACTTATTGTTATTTGCAGAATATGCTGCCGAAGTTTCCGGAATACAATTCGGACCACCCGGTTTATAAATTTAAATTGTGGTATATAGGTATCTGTAAAAAATATTTTCATCAGCTCTTTTATTTTATGGTGATCTACCGTTATCTTATAAACTTTTGAAATTGTACAGAATTACCAAAAATATGTTTTTCTGTTCTAGAAAACGATTATTATCTATTATAAAAAATAGATTATTATAATTTTTTATTTTTCTTTGAATTTGAAAAAAAATATATGGTATATATAGTACTTAAATGTAATTACTTTTAATATGTAATACATATATATTTTTTTAATATAGACCCATAAAATCAGTTATGTGTAATTACATATTAAGACAAAAAGTAAAATATGCTGGTTTAAATAAAATAGTTCTAATGTTAACGCGGCATTTAACTAACGATTTAATATTACACTGACAACGTGGCATTTAACTATAAACTATAAATACAAAAGATGATTCAATATTAGACCGAAAAACTTCAAGAAACTTTGATACCTAAACTAGATTTTTTTAAATTACTGTTTCAAAATATTAATATACCGTATGACCGAAAAAAAAACGGCGTCCAGTTGGCTTGGAATTTGTCGATCGATGACAGTACCCATACAATTTTACATATAAAATGACAGCGTACTTCATTTCATAGCCATCGCTGACGCCGTTTATATAATTTATAATACAATCATATTGTATTATAAATTATCGCTGTAGTACTAATACTTAATATTGAAAGACAGAAATTTTGATCAGACGAACACTGTTTCTTTGTTTAAAGAGTTATTAAATTAATTACTTTAAGTTACTTGAAAAACTATTTATTAAAGATTTTCTACTAGTAGAAATTACTTTCAGTTGAAATGCACACAAATGAACAATAGTGCAAGGCATGCAAGACCTGCAAGAATCGTGCAGCAAGGCCAAGATCATTCTTATCTGCAAGACCAAGATCAAGACCAAGGTGCAAGGTGAGTCTTGGTCTTGGTTTTGCATTTGGTCAACACTATTTTTGAGTATGTCGGCAGAGGTTACAGTTACAACTATAGTGGGAATCAATTATTGTAACTCGACAAGAAAAGAATGGATATAGTCTATCTAATGAGGGGTGACATAACAGTGACAGTTGAATCTGCCATTTTAATTCACAGTTAATTTGTATTTTCTGTCACATTTCAGAAGTCAACTGACGAAATCTTTCCTGGCAACGATATTTTAAAATGTTAATAAAAATTCTAATTTTTCTAATATAAAAATGTCCTAATTACATTAAATTTTTTAGTGATTTGAATGTCTAAAATGAACATTTTATACATTAAAAACAACGTTTAATTTTTAGCAGCATTAAAAGAAATCAATAAAGTTCTTTATGTGAGATTTAATAAAGGATTTATGTATAACTATATGTATAGGTTATCGCCATCATATATGACACAATTATAGTAATTAATATACACACTATTCCGCATTTTTTTACCTAAATATTCACAATACGATGTTGTCAAGTCAAGGGTACACGAGTGTTAACGGAGAGAACATCATAGAACGATTTTTTCCACATACTTCTCTGAACGAATTATGACAAATACTGCATCCATTGTTCTGTCTCAATGGCACCTCGTATCTTCTATTGGTGCTCCTAATTATTAGAAGAAAATGTAAGTCTCATTGGCGTACCTCCATTTTTTTCTAGCTCAAATTAAAATATACCTACTGTTAATTTTTTTTAGTCGTATTTATGTTGAGCTCTAAGGATGTAAGAAAATAAAATTAGACTTAATTGTTTTGGCAACAATAATTGTAGTATTACATATAGTCTGGATAAACTTGGAACTCTGGCAGAAAGAAACAAAATTAAATTATTCTGAGTTCCAGGCTATAGTGACTAGCAAGGCAAGGATCATCGGCACCATATCTTGGTTTAAAATTAGTTCAGTTTATAATCATCTGCTGATGATGCTAACATGGTTAGCGAAACGCGCGTCCAGTGTAAAAGAAAAAGTGTTTTGGTGTAATGTGGTGATTTAGTGTTTTTTTTTACTGTAAATACCTAATTCTATAACCAGTAGAGCTCAACTTTGGATCAAGAAAAATCTGACCGTGACAGAAACAAACAGAGACAAAGGCATACCAAAGTCTTCATCCAAAGATCGAATTCTAAAACCAAAAAGGAACTGCTAATGTTTAGCAGAAATAAAGTGTGGAATAAAATATATCTCTTGAGATGCCATATGACTGTCAGGTACACCTTTTTGCTGGAGACTTTGCAATAAAGATCCTAACATTAGAGCACATAATATATCAATGTAAGGCTCTGAGTCGCCAGCGACAGGTTTATTTTAGAAAGCAATGCTAGAACCAGCAGAACTATGCTCCCATCCTATCATATATGTTTCTATATACCTATATATGTACAAACTTGTGCGGGGTACAGAAATTGAGGATTGGGTGCAGGTATTTTTACCCTTCGTAACCAACTCTAAAACACTGCATTGCTTTGAGCATAAGACGGCGAGGAAAAAAGCAATTCTTAGAGTAGTCCTGTTTGCAACATCGCACTAGAGAAATTTCCGTAATATTTTGGAATGTCCTCAAAAGTTAAATAAGCTTTAACATGTTTGTTTTCAATATTATTGTGCAATGTGGCTACCTAGCATTTACTACCCGGAAAAAATGGCAACTTATTTATTGTCAATGTTGCTGCAAAAAATAAATGCTTGTTGGGAAAAATGGACAATCCCAATATATTTGACCTGTGAGGCCTATTGTGTGCCAAACCAAACCAAACCCATTCTCCTATACCTGTGCCCTGTACTAACTTATGCAGATCCTTGATAGGATGGGAGCATAGTTCCTCCGGTTTTAGCCTAGCTTTCCCAAATAAAAAGTGTCGCTTGCGATCTAGAGCCTTGCAGTGACATATTATATGCTCCTGTGTTTCAGGATCTTTATCGCAGAGTCTGCATCAAAAAATTCCTTGATACAGGTTGAGCTTGTTCAGGTAACACTTGACAGCCATGTGTCCTGTCAAGAGGCCTGTTGTAATCCGCACTTTATTCCTGCTAAGCATTAGTAGTTCTTTTGCGGTTTTAGAGCTAGGTCGTTGGATAAAGACCTTGCTGTGCCTGTGCCCCTGTCTGTTTCTCCAGTGGACATTCTGCTTTTCCTCGATCCAGAATTTTAGTGCATTACATATACAGGGTGCTACAAATTCGAGGTACGAGCATTGGTATCTCGGAAACCGTAATAGATACGAAGATGGTTAAATTGGGGCATGTTCACCAAGATGCCATCAAAAAAGTTTTAAAAATTTCAAGGATCGCTGAGTTTTTTTGGGAAAAACTGATTTTTTTGAAAATAAATTTTATTTTTTCCTGTCGTTACTTTTTAGACAATTAAAAAACTAATTGCACATTCTCATAGCCACTTTATTAGGGCTATCTGATAGTACTTTTATATTTTCAAGTTAGCTGATAATTTGTGAGATACAGAGACAAATTTATTTTTTTTTAAATACGGACCTGCATTTTTTTATTTCAAGTTTCGAAAGAACTCGGCCTCCTGAGTAAAATGCCACACTTCATACTCTTCTTTTGTTTTGGGTACCTTAACAACAACAAAACTATTTAATTATTATTTAAAATAATTTTAAGTCCGACTTTGTTTTTTTAAATTATTTAATCTGATTATATTCATCGCAATAATATTGATCAGCGCTAACTAAAATTGAATAAGGAAAATCAGGGAAAATCGAGAAAAATTGAAAGATTCAAATAAATAATATCCAGATCAGCAATTTAAAGATACTATTTTTAACTTTTCTCAATTTTTCAATAAATTTGAAATCTCAGTGTACGACCTAATAATATGCATAATATTAATCGTAGTTATTATAAATCAATCAACTTCTACAAACTATGTTCTACAACTTCTAATGCTCTACATGTTCGAAAGGGTTACAACCCTCTCTAATGGCACAAATTTATTTTTCGTTCAATCTTATTTAAAGCTCTTTGAATATATCTTCTTCTTATGCAGGACAGGAACATCGTCGCATATTACCACCATTACACAACCTCCAGACTATCTACCATTTCCAATCCATCTTCCGGCGAAATAATTTGATTGTTTATATTATATTTATATTATTTTTTATTATTTTATTGCATTTGATTTTTCGTATTTAATGTAAACCTAACCCCACGTCATTGTTAAGTTTGAAAGATTATCAGTATTGTAACGATGAATAGATTTAATATTAGAAAAAAACAGAGCCGGACTTGAAATTAGTTTAAATAAATTGTGTTCAAATGTCCGAAACATAAAAAATATTAAGTGTGGCATATCATTGTACTCAGGAGACCCAGTTATTTCAAAACCTCAAATAAAAAATGCAGGTCCGTATTTAAAAAAATCAAGTTGAGCTCTGTACCTCACAAATTATCAGCTAATTTGAAAATCTAAAAATACTATCAGATAGCCCTAATAAAGTGGCTATAAGAATGTGCAAATAGTTTTTTAATTTTCTAAAAAGTAACGACAGGAAAAAATAAAATTGATTTTCAAAAAAATCCGTTTTTCTTATAAAGATCATTAAAATTTTTGAAACTTCTTTTCTATCTATTACGGTTTCCGAGATACCAATGCTCGTACCTCGAATTTGTAACACCCTGTATATTTGGATATTCCCAGTACTGGCTCTGGACCAAGATAGAAGATCCCTTAAAAGCTGGAAATTATCGTCCGCATAAATTTAAAAATATAGAATATGATTTAGAAACTGCAATAGGCTTATAAAGAAGAAGAAAAAGTATGTAAAAAAAAGATTAAAAGTAGAAAAATAAAATAACATATAACACTCATATCTAACACTAGGTAACTAATTTCTAGAATAATTTAAATTGAATGTGATATTATTAGTTAGCCTAATTCCTTCTCTGATGATACACCAATGGTAATTAGCATCATCCAGATTTGGTCACAAGGTTAAGAGAGCAAGCACGGCGTTATGTTTAGTTTAAACGAGGAAAGAATGGTTTGATGGTCCACTTTGAGATTTTCTAAGTGTTTGCGTTTTGTTAGTTAAGTGAAGGATTAAAGTTTCAAAACGATTCCGTTTAAGAATAGTTCTTCGAATTTAATGAGTACGATATTTTTAAATTGAAGCATATGTTTATTTTAGCACACCGGTTATTTAGGAGGTGTTTAATTGGGGCTATTCATTTCAATTTCAATATTTATAAAGCATGAATCATATGATGAATGACTATCGTATATCAGTTAAAAATCTTTGTTTACATATTTTATTTGATTTGGAGCTATATTTTTTACTTGGACCTTTATAGATATATGTTAGTTTAAGGTACTTAGTTAACCTTAAATGTAGGCATGGACTTATCTAGGTTTTATCCTAGGGTGACTCTAAAAAATGATCAAAAGTCGGTACCAAAATATGTTTTAGTTATAGTTTGCTCAACAAAACAGTAACTTCCATTGTTTCCTATCTTAAAAGTAATATGTGAGGGCACTGGCAAAATCTTAACGAAATTTCGATTTCAAATTCATTTTTCCCTTCTTGAACCAATCTGGTTTTTGATGCTAGAAGACTTTAGCTATGATTATGTTAGAGCTGTGATAAATGATGTGACTCTTAAATTTGTTATAATACATGAGAACGTTTGCTAAATTTATTATAAAATGTATATTAGGTATCGTTCTTATCATTGTTTATTGTTATTTTTGACTTCCCATATTTCATAATTTGAAGAAAAAACTGGTTCCGTTTGGAATGTAAAGCAGTAGCATTTTACAAAAATATATTTCTTAGATTTCTGTTTAAGTGGCAAATTATCCAATTTTTTTTCAGGAATGGAGTCCCCACAAAGGCATTCCATTCGGTTGTAGTCAATTCAACATAATATGAAAAAAAATTATGTATTTTTTAGGCTTAGCTTTTAGAGATAAATATTTTTATTCTTGCTGTTGAATTTACTTTACTAGCAGTAATAGGATTTACATCGTTAAAAATTACAAATTATTCTAAATAAAAAAATCTATAAAAAGAACATTTTAATTAATGACAAGTTTAATTAATGGACCAAGGTTTGAAACACTTATTTTGCTTACATTATTGGATTAAAGTTGTTATTATAATTATTAAGCCTGCTCTTGTTCCAATTTTGAGAATAGAAATATATTGATTGTACTAAAATGAAATAAATATACCGGGTGCGTCTCAAAAGTGGCTCACCCCTATAGCTTTTTTATTTTTTCAGATAAAAAAACGAGATTTGGTATGTTAATATATAACAGATTAGGATTGATTGACGTATTCAATTGTTTTTGATCACTTCCTGTTTCACCGGAAATGACTACAAATTTTGATTTTTAAATGATATCCTCGGTATGTTTTTACATTATTCGATAGAAAATGATACCCTGAATAAAATAACATATCATATGTCAATTTTTGACATTTTCGCATATAGTTTATTTGAAATTGTAACATGCGGTTCATAATGACAATCTGACTCGAAATACCAAGTGTGTGGTACCAAATTATTCGTAAAAAAATGCCTTTTCCAAATATACTAATGAGCAACCCTTGTTTAATTTGAAAAATTTGAGATATATGATTAAAAATACGATTTGGGCATCTTATATGGGCCCGGACAAGACACGAAAATTATTAGACGCTCAAATTTATTTTTCCAAGGCTCGTTGATTAAAAATTAGTGTTTTTAACACATCCATGACACTCTAGATTGAAATTTAAAATACAATTTTTTTAAGCTAAATTGTCAAAAGGTGACATATGATATCTCATTCTACTCAAAATGTCATTTTCTATCGAATAAAGTAAAAATATACCGGGGGTGCCATTTAAAAATCAAAAATTGTTGTCATTTCCGGTGAAACACGAAGTGACCAAAGACAATAGGATACGTCAATCAATTGTAATTTATGTCATATCAGACCTAACAAATCTCGTTTTATTATCTCAAAAAATAAAAAAGTTATAGGGGTGAGCCACTTTTGAGACGCTCCCGGTATATGTATTATGTAATATGTCTGTTTTATATCGCATAATAGCACATACTTAGTGGCAAGCTAAAACAAAAATTGTTAACAAATTTATAATTTTTAAGTTCCTGTATATTATTAAAAAATATTGTTGGCTAAAAAATCTGAAATTTAATTTTTAGATAACTTTTTATTTTAGTTAGTTATTAATAGATTAATAAGAATATTTCAATTAGAGGAAACTTTTGTTAAGCACTGTACAGGTTTTCAGATATTTTTAGGGCAATACTGGCAGAGCTTGCCTATTGGAGGTAATAAACATCTTTAAATGTAAAACTGCCTCTGAAATAACCCGAAGTATGAGAGAATCGTGTATTTTTACACCTAACTTTGCCTCGCCTGGGCTTATTTTCATTATACGAGGAAACACGAAATAACCCTCTTTATCATTCGACTTTGACCTACTTCGAATACTTCGGCCTATTTTGCGAATAGTGTAGTGACCGTTTAAGGTTCTACTTGAATGAAAATAATTAAATAACGATCAGAATGTTATGAAAAATCTATAACTTAATAATTATATAACTTAATAATTTTTACCCCACTAAATATCTGACGACCCTCTACATACACTGAAAAAAATTCTAGAATTTTATTGAAAGAAATACCGTATGATCGAAAAAAAACGGCGTCCAGTTGGCTGGGAAATGACGATCAATGACATTTCCCATATAAATTTACATATAAAATGACAGCGATCTTCATTTCATAGCCATCGTTGACGCCGTTTATTCTCGATCATACGGTATTTAAATGCCTACAATGATTAAACCGACACAATTCGAAAACTATCACTCAATCTCATATATAAAAATCTCGTGTCACATTTTTCGTTACCATACTTCTCCGAAAGGGCTTGACCGATTTTGATGAAATTTAAATATATATTCAGTAGGTCTGAGAATAGGTTGTTATCTCTTTTTATACCCTAAGTAATAAGGGTTGTCCACCCCAAATTTTTATTTTATTTTTTAGACAATCTTTTTATTTTTGTTTTTTATGATGTGGCCTTAAAAAATACATACAACCCTAAATTTTTACTTTTCTACCATCAACCTCTATTTTTTAATAGCGATATTAGTAGTTCAATAATTTTCAACCCCAGTCGTCAATTATCTCTTGATCAGATACCCCGCTAAAATATTTATATGGCAAAAGAATATGTTTGCCGGTTCAACCTAGTAATTACATAAATAATAACTCCTCAATAATAGGCCTACTATAGTATATTGTTTTATTGGAGTAAAAATTACACTTTTTGTGGCAAGGCTGTACGTTTGACATTACAGGCGCGGCACAAAAAGTCATTTTTACTCCGAATAGAACATACTATTTTTTTCAAACGTCACAAATAATTTTTAAACAATTTCAAACGTTGCAAATTATATAAAAAATATTTACAATTAATATCTTGTAAGTAATTATATATCGAGAGACTATGGTTACGCTCGTTGAATTTGACCCTTTGTGTCAGTTTAATAATATATTTTCGTACTTTTGTGCTTAGGCGTAAAATGGTTCACTTTTATGCCTAGCCCATAAAATAACGTTTTTATATTGTCAATCATGTTGCAAAAATTAATACTTTTGTGACGTTTGAAAAAAAAACTATTATACCGGGTGCGTCTCAAAAGTGGCTCATCCCTATAACTTTTTTATTTTTTCAGTTAAAAAAACGAGATTTGGTATGTTCGTATATGACATAAATTAGGATTGACTCCCTGTTTCACTAGAAATGACTACT
Source organism: Sitophilus oryzae (assembly GCF_002938485.1). NCBI lineage: Eukaryota > Metazoa > Arthropoda > Insecta > Coleoptera > Curculionidae > Sitophilus > Sitophilus oryzae. Next base: position 798,113 of record NW_022146345.1, on the reverse strand, counting down.
ACTTTTGATTTTTAAATGACACTTTTGGTATTTTTTTACTTTATTCGATAGAAAATAACACTCTGAATAGAATGACATATCATACGTCAACTTTTGCATATGGTTTGTTTGAAACTATAACTTGCGTTTCGTAACGATAATTTGACTCGATTAAGAACCTAGATTGAATTTTAAAAACCTCGAACACCCTAGATTGAATTTTAAAATACGATTTTTTATTAAGCGAGAATTTCAGAAGTAGACATATGTTATGTCATTCTATCGGTCTCTATTTCATTCTATGTCTGTATATCTATCTATTCAGAATGTCATTTTCTATCGAATAAAGTAAAAAATTACCGAGGGTGCCGTTTAAAAATCAAAAGTTGTCATTTCCGGTGAAACAGAAAGTGACGAAAAACAATTGAATACGTCAATCAGTCCTACTTTATGTCATATACTAACATACCAAATCTCGTTTGTTTATCTGAAAAAATGAGAAAGTTATAGGGGTGAACCACTTTTGAGACGCACCCGGTATACCTCAAATCGGAAATGTGATAAAGTGATAAAAAAAGATCTTCCAAAAAACTAAATATAGGTACTTAAAAAAGCGAAGTTATGAATTTCTTTCTATTTTTTGATCGTCTTTGTTTATTTTTACCCGTTTACATTTAAAATTATTTACTACCCCCAATAAGTAGATATGCCTGCAGGTAAAACACTAAATATCTATGAAACCCCTGCAAATCGTACATGAGAGAAAAATTAATAAGATATTTCTTAAATCCGGCGGTAAGTCAGCTTCTTTTGTAATTTTTATCGTGTCTTAAACTATTACTTTAATTTTTTTTTTAAATAATAATGTCCATGTGACCATGGTAATTATCATTGGCGTAACTACAGGGATTCCGGGGGTGCCGGCCCCCACCCAGGTACTGCAGGGCACCCCCCAGAGAAATCCTGAATTATGACTCTTGTCTACGTATTAATTTTTATTTGCTTGTGATGGTAGTAAAAATGACGTTTTCTAGTTTTGTTTAGTTAATATTATTTTGTTGTGTTCAAAAAATGTGTTAATTTTCATTTTTTTAGAAAATTTGTAGGTATTTAAGTAATCTACGGGAACACGGTTTGATAACCAAGTCTATGAAATTTATTGATAGAGATTCAATCTACTCATGTAAACGTTTTATTCAAAAAATGTGTTTTTTAAAATTATTTTTCATTTAAAGAAAAACAAAAGCCTTAGGCCCCCCCTGGGCTCAACCCCAGGATCCCCCCAGGTCCACCCCACGATAAATTGCTAGATGGGAATTATTTTTCAAATACTTCAGTCTCGACTTCAGTATAGTATAAGTAAATTGTATAAATATCACAGAGTAACAACCGAAATGTTCAGATCTGGTGGACAACTTCTACTGCAGAAGATGACGGAAATTTTTAATAGATGCATTATGGAACAAAGAATACCAGAGCTATGACAAAACGCAACAATCACTCTCATTCACAAAAAGGGTGATAACACCAGACTCGACAATTATCGTCCCATCAGCCTGCTCTCGCACTTCTACAAAATATTCACAAAGGTGCTGACAAATCGCCTGTCAAACAAATTCGACTTCTATCAACCCCCGGAACAGGCAGGGTTTAGAAGTGGATATAGTACTGTGGATCACCTTCAGGCAGTCCGCACTCTCATAGAGAAAAGCACCGAATACAACTTCCCTATATATGTCGCCTTTGTGGATTATGAGAAGGCTTTCGACTCTATAGAACTACACGCCATCCTCGATGCCCTACAAAATGCCAGAATAGACTACAGATACTCGGGCATAATATCATCTATTTACAAATCAGCTACAATGACTATCAAACTGGATGACATAAATATCACAAATAATATTAAAATGGAAAGAGGAGTCCGACAGGGAGATACTATTTCTCCCAAACTTTTTACACTGGCCCTGGAGGACGTATTTAAGAAGCTGAACTGGGACAATAAGGGTATTAAGGTAGATGGTGGGATGCTTAACAACTTGCGCTTCGCTGATGATGTCGTTGTCCTGGCCTCATCGTTGGAAGAACTTCAAACAATGCTCGAACAACTTCACCACACATCTGCGCAAGTAGGTTTAAAAATAAATTTGTCTAAAACTAAAACCCTAAATGAAAATGAAGAGCAAGTTAATGTTAATGGACAAAGGATTGAGAACGTTAAAGAGTATATATATCTAGGTCATGCCATAAAACTCGGCAAGGAAAATCAAACAACCGAAATTTCTAGAAGGATCAAACTCGGATGGGCAGCTTTTGGTAAAACTTAACTTTATATTCAAAAGCAAAATCCCAAATAGCCTAAAATGAGACGTTTACAACAAATGCGTCTTGCCTGTCATGACCTATGGTTTGGAGACTATGACGATGACGGCACGAAGTGTGAACAGGTTGCGAGTGAGCCAAAGAGCTATGGAAAGAGCCATGATGGGTATCAGTCTTCGCGACCACATTAGAAATGAAGATATTCACCGACAGACGAGGATAACCGACATCGTAGAGAGGATAGCTAACTCTAAATGGTCTTGGGCAAGACACTTGGCCAGACAGTCCGAGGAAAGATGGGCAAAAAGACTTCTTTGCTGGAGGCCACGCCTAGCAAAACGCCCAGTCGGCCGACCTCCTAAAATATGGACTGATGATATCCAAACCGTAGCCGGTAAGAACTGGATGAGGAGAGCACAGAATCGAAACGATATTGGAAGAAACTGAGAGAGGCCTACATTCTGCAGTGGATGAGCAATGGCTGAGAAGAAGAAGAATAAATATCACCCTGCCCCTCAAAAAACAAAACTAAACGTGAGTGATAAGAAAATAATAAGACTTTCAGCTTATTTTAAGAAATTAATTTACTCGATTAGTCAACCCGTTCTTATTTCCTAAAGATTCTTTGGATTCGATTACAGAAAAGCAGTTACTCTGAATACCCGTAAGTATACCAAATATATGACGAAAATCGCCAATAATCCTCATAGGTACTATCACTTACGCGGCTAAACACGCGTTAAATGTGAAGCGTTTGCCGTTACACAACTCCGGCGAAAAATTTCTGCAAGAGTGGTACCTTTGACCGCAGAAGGGGGGCCGGCGCATCAAGGGGGAGGGCATCATCGGAGGGTCGTTTCTCAAACGCGTAAGAAAAGACGATGATGGCAAGGTTTTTCTGATGAAAGTAAATTAATTTGAAGATCCACCCACCAGACGATGTTTCAGTACCACCACGTATAAAAGCTTCCGCACTTGTTTTCAGTAATCAGATCATCTCGACGCATCTTTCAGTTAAGATTCGTTTTTCTTTTTCTTTGTAGTTTTCGAGTAGTATTTCTTCGATCTGTGATTTATAGTGCAATATGAAGGTAGGAAATAGGAATAACAATAGACATTTTTATTTTTGTTGACAGATTTTTTTCAAAACCTAATTCAAAATTTATTAAATATACAATAAACATAATTTCTTGATAATATGGCTATATAGGTAGTAGATTAAATTTACAAGAGAGAAAATCCAGAACAAATCTAGTGTTATTTTGGACTTGTTTGAAAAACAGTAAAGAGAAAATATGTTTCTTTTATTGAGATCTACCAGCCCTGAAAATATTTGCACTTATTTATTTGACTCACCCTGTATATCTTACAATAGAGATTTAAAACTATCTTGTAATAAATAGTATTTTTATCATCAATAATATTTTTGCTTTAAAATATTTTATTTTTTACTAAATAAAAAATAATACAAAAGATTGAAGCATAGTACCAAGAATATATACTTCTTGGTACCTAAAATTCTGCTATATTGAGAGAAAACGGATAGATTATACCGGGTGCGTCTCAAAAGTAGCCCACCTCTATAACTTTTTTATTTTTTTAGTTTAATAAACGAGATTTGGTATGATAGTATATGACATAAATTAGGATTGATTGATGTATTCAATTGTTTTCGGTCACTTCCGGTTTCACCGGAAACGACTACAACTTTTGATTTTTAAATGGCATCCCGGGATTTTTTACTTTATTCGCTAGAAAATGTCACTCTGAATATAATGGCTTGAAATACCAAGTGTGTAATATCAAATTATTCGTAAAAAAATGCTTTTTCTAAATATTCTAATGAGCCACCCTCGTTCCATTTGAATTAATTGAGATATGATTAAAAACCAAACCAAACTGGCCAGGAAAAGGCACTAAAACATTAGACCATCAAATCTCTTTTACCAAGGTTCCTTGATGAAGAATTAGTGTTTTTAACATAGCCATGGCACTCTAGGCTGAATTTTAAAATACAATTTTTTATTAAGCGATAATGTCAAAAGTTGACATATGATATGTCATTCTATTCAGAATATCATTTTCTATCGAATAAAGTAAAAAAACCGAGGGTGCCATTTAAAAATCAAAGTTGTAGTCATTTCCGGTGAAACAGGAAGTGACCAAAAACAATTGAATAATCAATCAATCCTAATTTATGTCATATACTAACATACCAAATTTCGTTTTTTTATCTAAAAAATAAAAAGCTATAGGGGTGTTGATAGGAGTGAGCCACTTTTAAGATGCACCCGGTATAGCTGATACGGCAGAAGTTGTTTTGCCATATAAATATTTTTTTACGGGACAACAGTCATGTTTTATTCACGGGGTTGAAAATTATTGAATTACTAATATCGCTATATTAAGAAATAGGGGTTGATGGTAGAAGGGTGAAAATTTAGGGTTGTATGTATTTTATTTTGTTGTTTCTTGCGTACCACGAGTACCATTCTTCTGAATTATCTAGTTTAACTTTTCTGATCTATAATTAACTTTCCATTATTTGCTATCTTTCATTTTCAGTTAAAATTATTTTACCTAATGCTTACCTATTCTTTACCTAATGCTTCAACACCTAGGTATGGTAAAAAAACATCCATAAAATAGAAATAGTTGTAATAGATTATATTTAGTTTAGATATATTATCATCATTTCAGTAGTACACATGGAAGTTTTTAAAATAGCTTATACTCTTTTCTACACACATTTTCCTACAAACGTAAAAAACCGGCAACTTTGTATGCCGCTTTTGATTCTGTCTCTCTGTCTATCAAGCGGTCATTTATACATATATTTCTCTGTCACACGCATTCAAATCCAGATCACATAAATTGGATGACCAGCAGGGTATATGACATTAAGCTCGTTGATAACTGGAATTGAGATGTGCATTTGCAATTTTTGGTTTGCATTTTTGGTTATATGAAAAACTTATTTTTCACAAATTTCTTCTCTATCAAATCACTTTCAGGTTTCAAAACAGATTAAAAAATAATTTGCGCCGGTTTTTATCATTGATTCTAAATAAAAAGGTAGAAAATTATTGTTACCTCACTACACAAAATGTTGAGCATTAATTTCAATATATTTGAATTTCATTTCTAACACCTTCCTTAAATGGACCGGCATAGAAACCTTCACTCTTCCTATAATAATTAATTAACTATTATACACATATTGAACAACGCTTTAAGCCGTGCTTTAAGCATACAATACATAAACATGCGTTTTTTCTCATCAAGATTGTTACGTTATAATTGGTGCCCCCTCAATTTTTGCCCATCCTATAAATTTGTGTGACGGCACAATCTAGAATAATGGTACCCACTGTAACAATTTAAGCTGCAGCTTTTGTAAGGTATTTGAAAGTAAACCGGTGCATCTGCATCAATCGATTATGCAAAATTATGCATAATACTTTTTTATAGTCCTGTACCATATTCGAGGTACAGAGGCATAAAAACGTAATAATATTGGGATTAAAATTACTGCATTCTTAAGGAACGCGTTTTTTTATTGCACTTTTTTTAATGTTTATTACAGAAGTTACACAAAGGTTTAACCCTGGATGACCTATTAAAATATTTAAAATTTTATAAAAGTATCCTAGCTTTTGAAAATTAAATAGTTAATTCTAAAAAAAAATTACGTTTGGGAACTTGTTGTAATATATTGAGCGTAACTTATATATAGTAGATATAGCCAACCACTAATAAAAAAAGAAACTGTTCAAATTTTAAAGCATTGACTATTAATAAAACTGGTACAAATTAAAATTATTATTTAGTACAAAAAGTATTTACTAAATGATGAACATATAATCTTATTATGAAAAATATTATCTATTTAAGGAATCCATTATACGGTCGATATACAGGGTGAGTCTTAAATAAGTGCAAATATTTTCAGGGCTGGTAGATCTCGATAAAAGAAACATATTTCCTCTTGTCGTTTTTCAAATAAGTCTAAAATAACCGAGTTATTTTACTTTGAAACTTAAAAAAAAAGATTTTTTGCTTAAATTTTGAGAACTACTGAATCTTTTCTGAGTTTATTTTTTTGTAAATTTAATCTATATATGTTGCCATATTATAAGGAAATTATATTTTTTAACTAAAAATTAAAAATTCAAAAAATTCCAAATTTTAAAAAAAACATTTTTTTCGCGAAAGAAATCTCATAATCGTATTTCTGGGGTCAAAATATACTACCCCTAAAAATATTTGCACTTATTTAAGACTCACCCTGTACGTTATCGTTTTTAAATATTCTTGCGTGGATGAAATGCTTCCTATAAAACACTTATATAATAAATTATTATTTCTTTTTTTCTTCTTACTAGTACCACACAGCTACTACTATTAATATATTAATGCTGACAGTTGCCAATAAAATGAACTGTTGATTTCCAAGTATCAGAACTAAGTATTAGAGGATATATATTATGCAGATTGTAAAATTATTTTGTTTTGGTGTTTCAAATAACCTTTTTTGTTCTAGTTCTTACTTATCATCGCATCCCTATCATTCGCTTTAGCAGAACCTCCAGTACCCTCAGGTCTGTACGGTACGCCCAACCGATACGTACCTCCCCAGAACGAATACCTACCACCCCAAAACCGATACATCCCACCCTCAGCGCCCACTGCTCCTCCCGCACCAAGATACATTCCACCATCCACGAATTATGGAGTTCCAGCCCAAACCACAGCTGTAGTGAAACCCAACACCGAATACGGCGCTCCAAGTACATCTTATGGGGCTCCAAGCTCATCTTATGGCGCACCAAGCACATCTTATGGCGCTCCAAGCACATCTTATGGCGCTCCAAGCTCTACGTATGGCGCACCATCCGGCGGATATGGTAGAGGAGGTCCTGATTACCCATCGGTAAGGATAATAGGATATAATTACATATTGGAATTCATAATTCTCTGAATAAACTTGAATGATTTTTTTTTCAAATGTCACAAAAGTATTGATTTTTGCGAAATAATTGTCAATATAAAAAGGTAACTTTAATATGATTTTAACGCCTAGGCATAAAAGTAAAGCACTTTTACGCCTCGGGGGCCCATGCACAACTTCTCATTTTCATTATAAAATACGATCCAAAAAAAGGTATGCGAGATGGCTTGGAAATGAAGATCTTTGTTAATTTATATGTAAAATTGTATGGAAAATGTCATTAGTCGTCATTTCCAAGCCAACTGGACGCCATTTTTTTTTCGATCATTCGGTATTATAACAGTTTTGTATGAGGATACCTTCGTTTTCAAAAAAATCATCAAAATATCTGTATTTAAAATATTTTACAGGAACCAGCCAACTACGAATTCGAATACCACGTTCAAGATGCCCAGTCTGGAAATGATTTCGGCCACAAAGAACAGAGACAGGGAGATGTTGCTCAAGGCAAATACTTCGTTCTCCTTCCAGACGGTAGACTGCAAACTGTTGAATATACAGCTGACCAAAATGGATACAAACCTAAAATTAGCTACCAGCAAGTAGGAGGAGGATATTCTGGAGGTGGATATTCTGGAGGTGGATACCCATCCAGCAACGGAGGATACCAATATTAAGAGAAAATTGCTTGAAAAGATAATTAAAATACGTTTTATCAGCTCTGATTTTTGTAAAAAGCCGATCATTTAATACGTATTTTAATGGAAACGAAAAATGTGCCTGATTTTAAAGTGAACTAATTTATGAAGAATCCTTTTGTGCAATTTAACTCTAACAGAAAGTTAGTTTTATTTTGCATTGTACACAAATACCTATAGCTTTAATATTTTTATAGATTTGTTTAAATACTAATTTGCAAACATATTGATGGATGATTACCGAATACGGATTACGAGATATTGTATATAAGTACACTTGAATCTAAAAATGCATATTTAAAAATATTAGCATTTTAAGATTTTTTAATTTATTTTTTTATATGCCATATATAGATAATAGTTTTTATATCAGATTATAAGATTTTTATATTTTTACAGAGCAATAAATATTAATTTTGCAACTTATTTTTTTTTAATTTATATATTTATGAAGTCCTATACCAATTTAAAAATATTTGATTTGGCAGGATTTAGTCATTGAACCTTATGCAACCAGTTAAATCTTAAATTTTTAATGATAGTGCCATCTATCGCTCACTGTCCTAAGTATACACTATAATTAAATAAGAGATTTCTTTTTGTCTATAGATATTTCTTTATCATTTTCTACATTACCGACCTGACAATGAGCTAAATGTCACTGTCAATATTGACATCATTGACATTAATATATTTAGATAATCTTCTATAAATAAAGTATTGACACTTGACTGTTTTCTGGCTCGTGAAGAAAAACAACAATATTTACATAAATACCCTTGAAATATGCGCAATTAAAGAAAATTTCCTAAAGCAGGTATGCCAGAATCTCCAGCAAATACCAAACATCAAGACAAATTACATACGTTCAAGTATTTGCCATTTTCAGTGTGTAGTGCAATCAATTATATGGTTTTTCAGTGTTGTATTATTTGCAGTTTGCTTAATTAGCCAGTATTTTGGAGCCCCTATTTTATTGCCAGCCGCTTCATATATAAATTTACAGCTATTTTGTGGACAAACATTTTCAAGAGAACTGATAATTGAGGCAAACATGATAGCAGCATCCTGTTTCTTTTATTATATGCATGGTTTGTTTTTTTGTTGGACTATGCATGAAGTGTAGTGCGATATTTGTTGGTTTTCTTTGAATTTAATCATATACAAATTTGTAACCATGCAGTCCTGTGTTGGATTAGAGGGCCGAAATATGGGCTCCGTTTGGAAGAGGCTGCAGAGGGTCAACAAGAGAGCTGCCAAGTTTCAGTTCACTGTATCCTATCATCAGCTGTCTGTTGATTTTACATCTAAATGGTGAGTGTAATGATTTATATTTATTTATGTTTCAAGACACTTTGTTTATATATCTTTCAATTACATAAACACAAGTACTTCTTTTAAAACACAAAAAGTCTTATTTGTTAAAGTACGATTTCCCAGGGTATTTTTATTAAAAATTTATAAGTCTTTTTAGGTAAATTATTTTTTAGCAATTTTTTTTAAGTACTTAACTAGGTATACTTAAATAATGAATGTAATAAAGTAAAAGAAAGTACCGCCCCAGCACCACTTTACTGATTCCAAAGATATTTACAAGGTTATTGGACAAATTAAACCACTTGTAATACCTATACCATTAAAGACATCAATTATTTGTACCTAAGGCCAGGTTACAAGACTCATAATTAGTCATTTTCCATAAAATGAATGCTATCAAGTTTTTCTCTTTAAAATGATATAAATACCTACTTAATTTTTAAATTACATCTTGGAAAAATAAAGTGATACTAGCAACTTGTAGATAAGAGAAAGACACAAAGAGTTATATATGTTTAATGTAAAATAGAAATATTAGGAAGGAAATACCTATTATCCTCTATTATATAAGGAAGGATAAATTTAAAATTAGTCCAAATTAAATTTAAAATTATTCATTTGAAAGTTTATTGGTTATTTTTTTAAACCTAGGGATATACCTAGATATCAATTTAAATTAGAACTTTAGTTTATTAGATTAAATGTATTTTGACTTTTGATAATAGTATTAGATAATAACTGTATGAATCCTTCTACACACTGTAATGATACAGCAGCTTAAATAATTTAATTTTGAATTTTTAAAAATGTTTAAATGATAATGGAAACGTCGAATAATATTTGTTGGTTAGACAATAAGGTTCACAGTATTTTTTTACTATTGATATTCATATTAAAATATGCAGAATGCAAAAAAAACAATAGTAGGTATACTCTTTTTACGTAGGCAAGTACAGCATATATTAGCATTATTCATTAGCCTATCATTAGCATAAAAATACTGCACGTCTAATTTATAATTTTAAATATTATGATATCCTTGCAAGGACAATATTTGAAAATTAATGATAATTATACGGGGTGTCTCACGCTGAGCGGGCATTAGGCCTAACCACCCTAACATAGCTGCACGCGTAGAGCAGAGCGGACAATAGAACGCCTCAATCGCCTGTATGTGGGGCCACTTCCATTTACTTCAATTTATTGAAACGCTTCGCGATCTTCTAAAAGAGAACTACAGTATCTAGATCTTAAATTTTTTGCACACCATTGTTTCACAAGGAGATCCATCAATTAAAAGTATTTTCGATATGGCGGCACTTCCGGAAATACGGAAAGTTGACAGGATATTTATTATTTTTTATTACTTAATTAAATTCTTTGTATAATTTTATGAATTCTGATATTAAACACTCTATAGCTGACAATATCCGTTTTTGAGAAAAAAAATACTTAAAATTTTTAGACAAAGAAACTGCTTGTTACAAAAATGGGTGTATATTCTCAAGAAGGGTTAAATGTTAGGTATAGAGTGTTTAATATTAAAATTCATAAAATTTTACAGAAATTTTAACTACGTAGGTAATTTAAATAATATGGTGATAAAAAGGGGGTACCCATTTAAAATAAGAAAGTTGGTGTCAACTGCCTCAGTCAACGATACTGCCGGAAGTGCCGCCATATTGAAAATATTTTTTGTTGTGAAACAATAATGTGCAAAAAATTTCCGGTATAGATGTTGTAGTTTTCTAGAAACTTCAAATGCACGTTCAGCCTGGTACAGCCTGTATATGTAATATTTATTTGAATTATATATCTACTTGCACATTGACATTACACAAGCGGTCATTTATATTTGATGAGAAGTCAAAATACTTTTTATACGCTTTGAATATCAGAAATTGTACAAATAGAACTTTAAGCAATAAATCGAGCAATAAATTAAAGACTGTTTACATTTTATCGTTGACCTACTAATATATGGAAATTTCTATCATGATCTGTTAATAATCTAAACCACAAACCAAAAGTTTGTCTGTACGTTTATCAAGGGTGAAGACAAACTAATTTATTTTAATCTACTATAATTTTGTCGCATTTTCCACAGTAAAAGGACGATGATCTCTTTACAACCGTGAAGTCAGAGCGTGCTGTAATGATGTATTCCTAGAGCTGGAATATTTCGTAATAAAATAATGCTTCTGAAAATAAAAAAAAAGTTTAGGATGTAAACCGAGATGTAAACTTATTTTTTACAAAAAATTTAACTGGAAGAGAAGGGATATTTTTTCGACGAATACTGACAAAGGAAATACAGTGTATTCTTACTTTTTGATGATTGAACAAGATTGGTGTTTGGCTAGATGAACTTTATTTCAAATAAATTCAGTTGCCTTTTGAAGGAAAAGATAAAAGCGAGGATAAAAGCTGTTATTAGAGGATGGGTTAACTAAAGAATTAAATCGTTCTCTCTTATTAGGAATCTTCCTTTCAGTGACGCTATTACGAAGAGACGAAGAAAAGTTGCACGTCCCTGCTGAATCTGTCGACATTTTTAGCTTTAAAATGTGTTGCACTTATAGTAGCTTTTACTTTTACCCTCACAATTTCATTTGAATCGCTAAAAGCGTCTGGAAAAAAAATATAATAAATCATAGAAAACTGAAGATTTGAACCCCCTGTAGCTACGAAACAAAGCAGAATAGGACATATATGTTGATATAAAAAAGGAATCGTATTTTTAAGTGAAGAATCTCCCCACGAGGGATGGCACATGTTTTTTGAAACACTGTATACTATATTAATATAATATTAACAAGTTCAGAGTTAATGCACTATTAGAAAAATTAATAATTTATTATATCAGATGTAGAAAAGATAATTAATTTTTAAGTAGTATTTTAATACTAAAAAATGCCGACAGATTCAGCAGCGCAAAATGTTCATGTCATTAACAGGCCAAAGTGTTTAATAAGTACTCTTCCTCAATTAAATCTTAAACATTTCAAGTTTTCTCCTTGTTTAAAGGGTTCTATCAACATGGGTGCCGAAATGCATAGTTTTGAATTTACAGGATGTTAAAACTTTAAAAAAATAGGTCTTTGTAATTTTCTTAAAAACCATTATTTTTTTTAATTACTGAAGTTAGCACTAAACAATAGTGTTATAAATTTATCAGTTAATTAATTAAATTATTAATATATTAATTAAAAATTAATATAATTAATGAAATTATTAATATACACTGCTGGCAAAGGAATATTAGCAATAGGAGGTTTTCAATGCGATAAAAAAAGATGGTAAGGCTGCAAAATACACTGCAGTGCAACAGAGACGGATAAAGTGTCTTTTCCCTATCATCGTATAGGGGAAGTGATCATAGAAGTGATACGACGAGAGAGCCCCTGCGAGAGGGGCGCCGGGCGGGTCTTAAGACGCTTGTGTGGGGGCTACCGCCTACTAATAGAACAGAATCGAAAAAATAGAAACAGGACGGACAGTGTTGCCATTCAATTAAATCGAAATTATGTTGGCTTGTCAAAATCCTAAATCTTCTAATCCCATTATCTTGCCTACTTAATGAAATATTAAATAAAGTACGAAACAATTTTAAGAATGTTTTCTCTAGGCACATAACTTCTTTCTAAAACGAAAAGTAACATGCAAAACTTTGAAATCATTTCTAAAATAGCAAGTGCAATTCTATGAAATGGCAATACTGTACGATCTTCCTAGCAGTCGCCCCGACACAGTCGGTCGGCGGCGGCGCTTGACAAAGCCGCGGCTGTGACAAAGGAATTAGGCCGAAAAAAACTTTATAAGGAGTAGCCGAACAGGGTTGCCGGGTTGGTTAGATTATAATTCCATACGAGAACAAAATTCTCGGTAGATCTTCAACAAAAATTAAAAGTACAGAAACGAAATAAAATATAATATTTAAGTCCAAAATTAGCATTCCTATGTGTCGTAATAATAGATCACTCAAATAAAATACAAATATAATAAATATAACAAGAATTAGAAATAGCTAGGTATATTATTTGATATTAAAAAAAATATTGAATTAAATAATATTAATATATTAATAAAAACATATAAAACTATAACAAGTAGGGATAGCAGTCACAAATTAGTGTAGCAGTCACTTTTTACCTTTGTACAAATTTTGATCAGTGATATCTAAAATTAATTTCATTTCAATGGGAAAGCTGTAGCAACTCTCAACTCTTTTTTTCATATTAATATATTTTTGACGGGAAAATCACTAAAATATTTGTCCGAATTTAGGTTGTTTCTTAACTTAAATTTTGTTTTTTGTTTACATTTTTTGGGGAAAATATGGGTTCAACTTTAGTAGATGAATGAAATAAAATCTTTTCAAAAGATATCAACTTCTTCGGGCATGTCGCCAATACCGCGCCTAATAAGGAGTAATAAGGAGTAATAAGGATTTTTAGGAATATCTCTGTAACTCTGCAACTAGACAGAACGATGACCTGTATGTGTGTTATTACTAAATAAAATTTAATGAAACAATAATAAAGTCAAATTATACAGATTCCAACACGGCAGTCGCTTAATTTTTAGTCAAATAAGTCAGCTTTTTATAAGTGCTTCTATTGTAAAAACTAAAGACGCAGTTGAATATATCGTTAGATTTTTCTTTAAATCGGTAGATCGGTAGCTTACAGACGAAACCGGTAGACCTGGCAACTCTGTGATGAACTGACGGGAGTCAGAATAGCGAGGTGCGGAGGCGCGGGAAGGGAAATAAAATAATGGCGATAAATAAAGGGCAGGGAGATGGGTATCATGAGTGGATGGGAGGTGGCGGAATTTCCAAAATTTGTTATCTTATTGGAGTTTGTCTAAGTAGACAGTCGTAGTGGAAGTGGAAACGGGGAAGTTGTTGTCCATCTCTGTTTAAGCATAGACTTTTTATAGGCGTTTCATTCCAATGCATGTAATTCCTATGCCTAGAGATCCATTGCCGGGCCTGTATATATATTTATTATTTTTATTTTAATCGCATTGTGATTAAAATAAAAATAAAACTTTATTACTTATGAAGCTTATGATAAAACAACAAAATGGTATATTTTTGTGGTAAAGCCGAGGGTAAAGTTTATCTGATAATATTAACAAACATCAAATTTTTATTCTTTTGTTTAATTTTAATTGTTATTTTGGTAGCTGTGTTTACATATATCCTAGCTTATATCAGTTTAAAATAGATTGAGAATGGTTTTGTAATAATATTTTTTTTAATTACTAATTTGGTTTCTCAATAGGGATGCGGCAAATACTATTACTTTTGATTTTCTTATGCATTTTCGACCTTTTCTTGTTCAAATTATATTTAATGTAGATGACGTATGATCGAAATAACGGCGTCAAATACAGCTGGGTCATTTACAAAAAATTAATATAAAACTTGTCAAAAAATTAGACAGGGATAGAACGTTTTTACACGAATCTATTTCTAAAAAAATATTTTTCTCGAATTTTAAACACTACGCCATTTAAAAATAATACAGCCCTCTTAAAGCCAACTGACACTAAGCGTCATTAAAAAATTAAGAAGAGTACGGGCCCTGTAAATGACGTCTACATCTTGACCTCGCCAAAATTATCATCGATTGTCATTCCCCAACCATCTTTGACGTATTTTTTTAGATCGTTTGTTAGATTAAAATCTGTACAGGACATTAATTATTATCTGAAACCTTTTTGGCTCGCTTTTTGACGTATTTGTATTTTTTTAAACGAATTAAATATACCTAAATATACATTTTTTTCAAATGAATAAATATTTCATAAACCAATATTTGTTGCACTTGTTTAAAAATTAGAATATATAAAATTTATTAAAAATGCGTTGATTGTAATGGATTATTTAGATTAATTTTATATTATAAGAGATTCTGGAATCAGAAAATTATTAACGAAACAGAACGTTTCATAAAAAACTGTATTCATTTATAATATGCAGGGTATTCTGTTAGACTGAAATAGTTAACACCTAGTTTTGTGTGTACGCACCCTGTATAGACGGATTAACCGTTCCAAAAAGCTCGATATGGGGTTTCCTTTGAAGATTTATCCTAATAGTTTTTTACAAACTATGCGGTCCTAGGTAGGCCACATTTAAAAAAAAATTGGCGCCGGGAGGCACGTATAGCCGCCCATACTAAAATATGTTAATATCTCGAAAACTGCGACTTTGACTGATTTAGATGTTATTACAAATTTTGTTGCAAATATTATTCCTAATCTTAATTTGAAAACCGCGTTTCGCTAGCTACTGTAATTTTGGAGTTACGATTT
The DNA here is from genome assembly GCF_002938485.1 of Sitophilus oryzae. NCBI lineage: Eukaryota > Metazoa > Arthropoda > Insecta > Coleoptera > Curculionidae > Sitophilus > Sitophilus oryzae. The sequence continues at coordinate 782,519 of NW_022146345.1, read as the reverse complement.
TTTTAATCCCCTCCCATACCCCCTTACCAACTCCCCAACCCCACCAAAAACTAATGGCCAAATTCTCGGGTGCCACAGTATTTTTGTGCCAAATTTGGTTAGAATCGGTTCAGCGGTTTTTGAGTTATCGTGTTACAGACGGCAGACAGAGACAGACAGACAGACACCATGAAAATATTTTGTATTTAGGTCATTTATGACCCAAATAACTCATTTTGAGTGAAATTAAAAAAACTTTTTTTTTGTCGATCTGAATAGCCTACCATACCTATTGGTATGGTCGGCTAAAAATCATAAATATACAGGAGGATTCAAATATATTTTTGCACTAAAGTTATAGTTTTTAAATGGAATGCTCTGTATTTTTTTGTGCCTCTAATGTCTACTTCATGACTACTATACATTTACAGTTACACCTTAGCATTTTTTCCTGAATTCACGAAATATGATAAATAAATCTTAGTAATAGTAAATTAAAAAAATAGTTTTTAGACAGATACCTACAACATATTATTTGTTTTTTAGTAATGTTTCGTTTTAGTTATAATTAAAAAAAAAAATTTTTAGAACTGGAGCATACAATTTTGGGGATAAAGGAACAATGGGTAATACAGCAATCCATTAATTCTATGACAGTTTTTGACAAATGCCGTAGCCTTCCTGCTATTATATTACAAAAATTTATAGGATCGCTCGATCAAAATTAAACAGCGTATTTACTACTGCTTTTGAAAATAAATCTATTTTTAAATAAAACTGAAAAACCTAGATCAATAACTTTATACGCTATCAAGAAATTAGCGTAAATTAGAACGTGCTCTACAAGTCTGCTATAGCTATGATGCAATGTCACAGCTTATTAAACACCAGCTCGTCATTTTTGCTTGTTTTTGAGTATCCGTTGTTACGCTTTACTGTTGTGTTATCTGCTACACTTGTTTGTATAAACAGGCCAGTACTTAAAAAGCGCCATTTTCGATCGGTTTTAGAGCAAAGAAGCTTCAATGGAGCTCAGAACCGAGCTCAGGACCCGAATTGTTACCTAAGATAAGTAATTATCTAGATAAGTACGCACGATCATAAATCGGCTAGTTGGTATGTTATGAATAGTCTGTGGTTCAACGGTCAAAATGCCATTTTAGAGTAACAGACACATCTGTTTGTCATTACTGATAAATAACAAAGTACCCAAAGCAACTTATAATAAAATTCGTCAACTATTATATTATTAGTTGGTTTGCGTGAGATTTAATTTTAAGATTATTAACTTTGATATTAAGCAGATAAATCTGATGTTCTCCTTCTTCTTCCTCAACCCGGATTCATCCACTCCTGGATATAGGTCTCTCCTACCCTACATATATAACGATTTTGTGTAGACAATGTCAAAAGTGAGAGTCTTAAAATATATATACATATATATTCTAACTAAATTCTCTTCTATTGTTAGAAAACGATTTTGATATTAAAAGATAAAAATTTAATACTTCAGTAGTCGAAATATACCTTGCAATATTCTTATAAATAAGGCAAAAAATCAAGCAGAAATATTAATATACAGGGTCGGCAAGGTCTGGCTTTGGGTGCAGATTTCCGTGTGTACGAAGATTAAAGTCAATACGCTCAGTACAATAAGATGTACTGAACAAAGAAAGGGGAGCAAGTATTTCCCCAAGTGCATGAAATATATTAGCGTAATATACACTTCGCATTTTACACTCTCAAGATCACCATAGCGATTCACTCCTAGACACGTAAATACCAACACAAGACTGTCTCATGCCGACGGTATGTTTTACCAACTGCTTTGTAACATTACGAACAATGATTACTTAAGTATTACTGGATTGATATGACTATAGAAACATTCTAAAATTGGTACTAACTGTCAAGATATGATAATGATTTTGAAATTCTTTTATTTTTTTTTATTTTCTCAAAATTCTCTTTGCAGTATTGTTCTGTTATTTTTTACTCATTTAATTTCGTTACTTATTATAATTCAATCATTTTAGCAATTACAACAACCAGAAATTGAAAAAAAAAAACATATATAAAACACTTACAATTAAGAAAGACTGGAATTTCTGGAGATATAGAGGCGATATTACATCTATATCTGTGGGTATTTCTATGTTAGGGTAATAATATGTTTTATTTTTTGTTTATATTTACTTAAATACTTACATATACATATATGTGTGTGTATTCATGATTAGGTATAATTATTTTAGGACCAACAAAACTTCGATAACTGCGGTCAAAATCCGATAAAAAAGACCAATGGTCTATAATTTAAATAAATACGGCACAATAAAAGTTAAAAACTTAATTACCAAGTAATTAGCGACTCCATTATCTGAGTAATGTATAAAGAAAAACCACAAGGGTCAGTAACTTTTGCTGGTAGTAGTTACACCTACCGCAAAATAAATAAGTGCGTTGCTTTGTTTTTTATTCTTTTGCTTAAGCTTAATTTGTAGGTTATTATCTTAGTTTTGTATGAATAAAAAAAATATTTAGGATTTTCGTTGCATTTGTTGTTAATCGCTTTCTATAACATACGTACCTACTTGCTATAATTTATGTTCCTTAAACTCTTCTATAATTCTTCAAGAGACGAGGTTATAAATCCCCACTTAGGGGCGCCTGTCGTAATACGAGTAGAAAATATGCAGCCAGAAAATGATTAAGAATTATTTTTTACCAACTGTTATACTTAGAATTATACATTTCCTTGAAAAAAAATAAACCCTTCCCTTTAATAACCTTGCTGTGCTGTCAGTTTCGTTCTTTTCTTAATTCCTGCGAATCCTGAGCATGCGCAGATTGCAAATCGACCTCTCTGATATTAGCCTCCTTAAAACCTCAAAAGTAAACTTAGTTAGACGCCTATACATGCATATAGAAATATGTACCTATCTTGAAACAGTTAGGGATCCTTATCAAAAATATTTATGATAAGAGTTGTCTAAATAAAAAAGACAAATATGATATTTTAAATTTCATAATAAAATATTGACTAAAAGGACGAAGACGTTAGGTATTAGGACCCCATTCGGGTACCTCTATCCACGTGCCGAGTTTGGTTCCAATCGACCTATAATTAAGAAAAATCGTGATGATTTCGTTCATTTAAAGCATTCGAAACGTCGAGGGCGTCATCCTGTAGCCCGTCCCCAATTATGCCGAAAACGACCCACATTTTTCTTCAAGTCCATTGTCCATCCTTAGTCCCACTCTCATGAAGAAGTAAACGAAACGTCGTATCCAACTTTGCATGATAGGACCGTGTGCACCGTCGCTCACATAGCCTACCCACCAAATTTGGTCGCTTTCGGACGACATCAACTTTTGACGTAAGAAACGTCAAAACTAATTCTCACAGTGACACGTGTCGTACACGGTTAAGTTGACCTTGGTCCAATTTATCGACATACCAAACTTCATTTAAATCGGATGATCTTTTGATTTGATTCATTGACGATGGGGTTTCGTAGTGCTCGAAACGTCGTCAAAATATCATGAAAAGGCTCGAAGAGCCCCATCTACATTCCGAGTTTCAGCCCCCTAGCTCACATAGGGCCCGAGTTACGACACTCCAAAGACTTCCCAACGTACGTTAAGAAGTTTCACTTCAAAAAAAAATGAAACCACTATTTTCTTTCTATATCTACAGGATTGTTCACCACATACGACACGGAGTATTGTAGCTCAACGATTAGATTTTTTCAAATTATAAGTTTTGGGTTCGTTGAAGGACTATTAGAGCTACAATTTAAAAATATTTTTACAAGATACAGAGTGTCCCAGATAAGTAAAAAATATTATAGTTGTATTTTTTTAAATAGAACACTCTGTATATTATTCTATTTTTGGATTCTGCGATTGAAATAAAGGTAAATTTGCTTTTAAAAAATATTTTCAATTTTACGAAATTGCAGTACAAATTTTAAGGCTTCATTTCTCCAAGGGTATCAAAGTTTTGAATACTAAATATTTACTGAAGATTATTTATTGATCAGATATTATGTAGCAATAATAAAAATTTTACTACCTTATACAGAGTGTCCATAAATTTATATTAAATAATTACTAGCTTTAAACGGCAATAACTTGTTTAATTTAACTGGAACACCCTGTATATTTTACGTGAATCATATGCACAATTTAATTGTCTATCAAATTTTATTATACCATTTTTTACCTATCTCTTCAAGTTTTCGTAGAAAATGCATTTTCTTATAATTTAGACCTCATTTATCACACAGATTTTTTTAAAGCAACATATATGTACAAAATGTACAGGTGGTAAATATTGCAAGCCTAATGGTATACAAAAAAACTATTTAAATCTTTGTAAAAGAGTATACCAATTAAATATACCACCATTATTTCCGACGAAAAATTAGTTAATTACATACTTTTTTGTTTTAATTAATAAAGTATTCTAAACAAATGTGGATTTGGCTCAGAGATCAATATAATAATAAGTTATGAAAATGAACGTCTCTGTTTTTATAAATAAGCATTCGTCAAAAAATGAAATAAAATTTATAAGGTGTTACTTTTTTCCACACTGTCTAATACACACTAATTTGTTACATTTTTAAAAATAATCTAAAATGTCAATATTCCATGGGTATAGGGATAAATGAGGTATAAATTATAAGAAAATGCATTTTCTACGAAAACTTGAAGAGATGAGTAAAAAATGGCATAATAGAATTTTATAGACAACTAAATCGTGCATATGATTCTCGTAAAATATACATGTTGTTCCATTTAAATTAAACAATTTATTGCCGTTTAAAGCTAGTAATTATTTAATATGAAATTTTGGACACTCTGTATAAGGTAGTAGAATTTTTATTATTGCAACACAATATCTCCTCAATAAATAATCTTCAGTAAATATTTAGTATTAAAAACTTTGATACCCTTGGAGAAATGAAGCATTAAAATTTGTACTACAATTTCGTAAAATTGAAAATATTTCAAGAACGGTAAGGTTTAAGTGTGATAAACCTTAATCAAATTTGCCTTTATTTTAATAGTAGAATCTAAAAATTGAATAATATACAGGGTGTTCCATTTAAAAAAACACAACTATAATATTTTTTACTTATTTAGGACACTCTGCATCTTGTAAAAATATCTTTAAATTGTAGCTCTAATAGTCCTTCAACGAACCCAAAACTTACAATTTGTAAAAATCTAATCGTTTAGCTACAATACTCCGTGTCGTATGTGGTGAACAACCCTGTATATTTGGCTTGATACTTGATGAAATACCAGAGCCACTTGTAACTTCAGACTACATGAAATAATCGTTAATTCTTATATTAAGTATTTTACTTTCTCTAACGAGGGAGATGTTACAACCTCGAGACGTTAAGAAATTTTTATTGGCTAGATGACTACTTGATTATATTGGAAACAAAGAAACATCATTCTGATCAAACCATTTTTGATAAATTTGTCTAAATAATTGTTATATGGTTTATTGTACTTTCTGAGATTACCACAAATCAAAATGTAACCGCAAATAAATATGTATTTTTCGAGGTATTTTTAAAATAAACTAAATTTTATGTGATGTAGCAAAGATATAATCCTGAATAATGTGTCATCCGTCATACATTTAGAAACGGAAGCAATATCATTAAATCTAACTTAAATAAGCTGGCACCCTATAAAATGGGCCGTATATCTAACTGCACTATGCGATAACTCAACTACTTCTAGACTTCCTGTTTCCCTAACAACTTCCACAGGCGTACAATATCTTTAAGAACCATTTATAATACCGTTTTACAGACACGCGGAGGGCATATCCTGAATACTAAGCAGTCGTCTGCATTAGTAAAGAGCCAATAGCGGTAATTACGATCAATTTGTGGTTAAATTATATATGGCAAAGTGTGGTAAATTTGACTGGAGAATTAAGCAATATTTGGTGTAAGAAGGTACTTTTGTATCGAATAAATATAAACGAAAGAAGAGTATTTATTTTTAATTATTTCATACAGTGGCAGAGGCGCATATACGGGGGTAATGAGGGTAATTACCCCTCCCAGAAAGAAAATTATAAATAAGCTAGGATGTGGTTTAAAGTCAAATTGTCACAAAAGTAATTAATAATAATCAATCGAAATCTCGATCGAAATAGAAAATTCAGACCCATCGAAGTTATTTTTCCCCCATAGTCACGATACATTTCACGGTAAAATTAATTTAAATCTAGTACTTTAACTTAAATACTGCCACTACCCCTCCCAGAGTCAATCTCTAGATGCGCCACTGTACAGTGGTGGATATAAAGGGGGGCTTGGGGGATCAGCGCCCCTCCCAATGGTCTTTCAATGGATGGAGATTGCCGTCCTAATTGGAGAATGAAAAAGAGCTTCAAAGTTGCTTTTGCTGGAACGAGAGAGACACAAAAAAATACTTATTTCAATATAAATGTTTAATGGTTATGTATTTCATTCCGACCGTCTCGACTATTTGAAAAAACTTAGTAGTACTAAGCAAAATTATTATAAGGCCGACTTGTTTCTGTACAGGGTGGCGCCTCTCATACGCCGCGGAGGCTCTAAGGAGAACGACAGTTTATATTGAAATGAAATTTTGTGAGCATATGTAGGTTAATTGTGGGTGCCCCCAAAAAAGTTACATATCAATGTTGTGTTTTTTGTAATGGAACACCCTATATATTAATTGATTTTCTGATTCTGGAAGAAAAATAAAGCTGAGTTTTATAACAGAAGTATATGACTAAAATGTAAGGTTTGTGACATATTTAACATTTTCTAGAAATAAAGAACAATTTTAAAATTACAATAAGAGCTACCTAAATTGGAATTTACCCGGTATAGCCCAATATGTAGTTAATTTAACTATTATACTTTAAATCAAATTAAAACTTGATCCAAAAAGTTATACAGGGTGAGACAAAATTAATATTGAACATTGATCATCTTTAAAAGCATGCTACTTTTTTCTTTTAAAGGGAACACCCAGTATATTATTCCGGTATTCAATGGAGAATTCATGTCTCTTCAAAATACTATTTAGGTTGCCTACCCCTCAAACAAAGATTTTCCTAGATATTTTCATTTACATGATTTGATCTGAGCAGATCTTTATATTTATTTGATAAAATCTAGGTGGCTGTGATATGTCATTACTTCAACATAGCTGTGTAATTAGTCCAACTTTTTAACAACTAGTTATTATTTTGTGTCAGTTAAAACAAAAAAATGTCTCAGAAATTTGCCGAAATGCAAACTTCAGAGAGAATTGATATGATTCTATTAGTTGCATCACAGTTTAAAGAATATAAATATATATTTATATTCTTTAAACTGTGGTTGCACATTGCATTCACCAATTAATAGAATACTTAAATGCTCCTCATTTTATCTAGTCTGTTTTTTTATGGGGATATGTTAAAGACAGTGTTTACAAAACTCGACCACCTATTGTCGAAAACATGAGAGAAATTATTGTAGCTGCTTTTCGAGGTACAACTCCACATATGCCTTTTAAAATGAAAAGATCCTTTTGAAAAAAGAATCACTTTATGCAGTTAACAGGAAAGGAAGCATTTTGAGCATTGGATTTCATCTAGCTAATTTTAGTCACATAATTACCGGTTTATATCTAGTTTTAATTTGTAATAATTAAAATATGTTTTAAACCTGTATCTTTTTATTATCGTTGAGTATTTTGCTCTACAATCTTTAATTTTTGTTAAATTAACAAAAGGTATATCACACAGCCACCTAGAGTTTTTCAAATAATAAAGATCTACTGACGCAAAATCATAAAAATTAAAATATCTACCAAGATCTTTGTCGGAGGGGTAGGTGACCTTAATAATATTTTGAAGATATATAAATTCCTTATTGAACACCGGAAAAATATACTGGGTGTTTTATTTAAAATAAAAGAGTAACTTGCTTTTAAAAGTTACTAATGTTCCATACTAATTTTGTTTCACCCTGTATAACTTTTCGGGTCAAATTTCAATTTGGTTTAACATACAATGGTTACTGAAATTAAATATCAGGCTATACAAAGTCAACTAAAATTTAGGTAGCTGTTACCGAAATTTAAAATTTACTTTTTAATGCCAAAGCAAATGGCGATAGTATAAAATTCCGTAACATGCCTGAAAGGATACTTTCTATTAGTATAGAGAGTACTACTGGTGGTAGTTTTTTCTATCCTTCTAGATACAGTAATTTTATCAAATGGTGTAAAAAGCTATATAGTACTTTTCTACGCAAAAAAGGTGCTCTTCGTTTAGTTCGATAGGGTGAACGGTTGTCAAGATATTTATTCAACATTTAGATCAGATATAAAAACATTACACCACAGATTAGGTATTCTATAAGTATATTACACCATCAAATCTTTTTTTTCCAAGACTCCTTGATTAAAAATTAGTGTTTTTAACACAACCATGACACTTTAGATTGAAATTTAAAATACGTCTTACCTGATTCTTTTAACTGACAGGTAAATCAATATGTCTAGACGGGTCTCAACTCAGAACACGTAATCTACTGCGTAATTCTTCTTAATGATTAAACCTTTTTAGATCATTATATTTTATACATTTTCTATTCGACAAGTATTTATTTTTTATTGTAAATATAGGGAACCACATCGGATATCACTAGTATGGTCGAGAAGATCGCGAAGAGTAGCTTCCAATCCAGTGGCATGGGAGCCTACCCTTCAGAACCCTTACAAGGCTATGGTGGTGTGGCCGGTACCAGAAAATCACCAGGTGGCTATTACGCTGTTCAAGGATCCAAGAACTCCTGAGCTAGAGGACAAGGAATGGACCTTCATCATAGAAGATGTAAGTTTGGAATTCATTGGGCGCATTTAGTATAAACGTACCGGTGGAGAAAAAACTTATAAAATATAGAGGTAGACCGCAAAAAGTTAAATATAAAAATTATAGGGTTTTTAAATATCTATTAGCGGTTCATAAATTTAAGTATACAGGGTCGGTCATAAAGTCGTGGCACATCAAAGTTTCATTTTTTAAATGGAACCCCCTGTATATTTTGGTTCTCCCTTCAATTCTAAGCAAAAATTCAGATACACACAGTGTACCTCAAACCAACCGTTTCCGAGTTATTGACTTTTGAAATATCACTTAAAATAATTAGATTTAATTAATTTCGATCTGTTCGGTTTCATCAAAGAATATTATAATTTTAAGAACGCTCTTGTCGAAGCTTTAGCGATCTGTCACACGGTGGCGCTTTTGAACATAATCGAAGCCTGAATTTACTAATATTTTAAATTTTGAGGACTACGCGCGGCGATATTTCGTACGGTGTTGCCAAAATATATTTTTTTTCTCGATATTTAAAAAAATATGTATTGATTATATATTTCGTATACATGAGGCATCCTAAGGCTATAAAAACGTAGCTATGAAAATAAAATTTTAGATTTTTAATTTTTCTGTACCTGCTAATATAAATTACTTCTATTCCAATAAAAAATTTGCTAGTGTTAGGAAACTGGAGTAAATACGGAGAATAATAATTCGTTCTCTAAGATGAGCACTACTATATAAAATAATTAATCGAGGGGTAAACCGCAGAGGGAAAAGTGTACACCGTAATTCCTTTTACTCAAATAATTCCTCAGAATTCCTCGTAATTCCTTCGGAATTCCTTGGAATTCCTGGTCTTCAAGGTCAAGGTCAATCATTCAAGGTCTTCCTTGGAATTCCTTGGTACGAACTCGGTAACTCTTTCAGTCTGAACCACGTTGCCACCTCGGTTTCGCAGTTCCGCTATGAATTTTCTGGTGATTTTTATAAATGTCTAATGTCTCTATAAGTACTAGATCTAACAATAAAAAGTACTATTACGAGATTTACGTTTTTTTAGTTAAATTTTAGTACCAATAGGGGATCATGAGGTAAAAATACTGGAAATATGTCGGCACTTACTTATTAAAATTAATTTTTCTCGGGATTTTTTGAAAATGAGAGGTACCTAGTTATACTCGTATCTATAGGAAAGGAAATTAATAAAACTTCAGTTGCACGTCATAATACGATCACCAGTAAATTCCATAAGATTACGCATGGTATCATTGATGAAGTGCACCTAAAGTTGTATTAATTTTCCTATAGTATATACCTAGGTATTATTCCGAGGAAATGAAAAAATCAACTTTACACTTTCTGGAGTACTGAATAAAAAAATCTTATGAGGATTTCTTTAAAATGGCGAAATCAGGGAACGTTATAACTAGATCTCTCGGGGGTGGTTCGGCCGTACTATTGGAAAATATTTTAGATATATAATCGAGGGTACAATATTAAATTAAAAGAATATCTAACCTGTAGATATTTGATATTGGGAAATTTTGGAAGCGAAAACGAAAAACGGATAGTAAAAAATCGCCTGCAAAACGTTTTTCTTTAAATTTAGTACTACCTATTATAGTATTCATGGTTTACTAATGTTCGTTAATTTTTTATAAAGTTGCTTGTAATTCCTCTTAATTCCTGTGGAATTCCTCTAAATTTCTAAGGAATTCCTTGGAATTCATTGGAATTCTTACGGAAATAATTGGAATTCCTAGTAATTCCTATGGAATTCCTTGGAATTCCTCGTAATTCCTTGGAATTCCTGTAGAATTCCTTCATAGTGTACACCATAATTCCTCTGCGGTTTACCCCTCGTAATTAATATTATATGTAAACTGCGGAGTGCGGAGAGCGGAAAGACTGATTATAGCAATAGATAAAATTTAAAACTATTCAAGAAAGTACACACAAAACAAGGCAACGCCGCGCGTCTATTCGTTCAATTCCGAGCAAAATAGCGAAGCTCCACGAAGTTGGGTTTGGTTTGGTTTGGCCCCATCGACAGGTCGGATTTTGATGCGAGACGAGACTTCTAGGGTATTAAGATCAAGAAGTCTTTGGTTTCATTTAACAATGCCATTCTGCGGAAACTGTGATACTTTAAAAATATTTGACATTAGTTTTCAAGTTAGCATTTAAAGATGTATATAAAATGAATATAATCTCATTTTATCTCAAGTTTGGAAATTACAAAATTTTCGTTTAGCATTTCAAAATCAAAACTTCATAATTCGGAAATTGTTGAATTTACGTTCATTATGTGTATTAAACTGTATACTTAAATTTATTACCCACTAATAGATATTTAAAAACCCTATAACTGTTACAAACCCTGTACTTTTTGCGGTACCTCTTATATTTTACCCTCGATTTTACCTAATAATCGACCATTCCCATACATATCAGCGACTCTGTATAGTGTGTTTAAACAGCTATTTATTGCGCTGGCAGTATTAAACTATATTTTTTATGCCCTTTCAAATTTTGAAATAAAAATTATTAAATAATAAAAAAATAGTAGAATAAAATTCTTGCTTTGAAGCTGCACACTAATTTTGTAAAAAACTTTGGTAGACGTCTATCAATATTTTCAACTACAACTAATTCGTTTATCAGTTTGTTTTTAGATGATAAATGAAAAAATCCCCGTTTTCTGTCTGAATCTTTTGATTTCGAGGTATTCGCCACATATCTTGACAAATTTAATTGTAGAATTGAACAAATATAGGAGGAGACTTGTGGATAGCACCGGTCGCGTGTTATTTTATATTTCTCACGTCTCTAGCTACACTTGTTAAGTTGTAAGTGAAAACGCTGAGATAAATTTATATGTCCTATAACTAAGGACAATGAGATAAGTTAATATATCAAGTCGCTATTGAAAGTCCCCTTATGTAACAATTATTTAGTAACTACTTCTTTATGTTGAGTACTCGCTGCTTTAGTAGAAGCTTCAATTTACTTTTAAGCTTAGGGTAACAGTGTTAGTTACCCTGATAGTATCGACTATACAGGGTGAGTCAACGATAGAGTAAAGTCCATTATCTCAATTGTTTCGAGGTTTACAAAAAAATATTAAATATAAAAGTTATAGGGACGGTTAAGATATACATTTTAAAATTATTATAGAGTATACAGGGTGCTTCAAAAATGGTTGGAATGGAACACCCTATTTTTTATTTTATTTTTAGATTCTGCGTAAAATTCCATAACTTTTTTATATATAATGTTTTCTACCTAAAATTAATAGTTTTTGTAATATTTAAATTTGTTTAAACAAATGTTAGATTGCAGTGTGATAAAAAATTGTCCGTGATGGTATTGTTTCTGAAGTTGGAGAACTAAAATTTGGTAGGAGAATTTTATAGAGATATAGAAAAAGACCTATGTAAAGATATTTTAGTTATATGCTACAGGGCGTTCAAAATATATTTATGAATTTCAACTACTTAAAATTAAGAAATTTCAAATTGCATACAAGTGCATTTCAGATGCAGACAATTTAATTGTCTATCAATTGTATTATACCATTTTTTACCTATCTCTTCAAGCTTCCGTAGAAAATGCATTTTCTTGTAATTTAGAACTCATTTATCAATATATCCATGGAATACTGACCTGTTAGATTATTTTTAAAGATGTACCAAATTTTTTAAGAGCACAGATACTAATATTGTCAATATAGTTCGTTTATTTCATTACAAAATAAAAAAACTGTTTAAATATTTGTTAAAGAGGACCAATTAATATGATTCCAGTATTCAAACTACATTAATTGACTGTTTGCGTTGATTAATAATAATTGCTCCAAATACTAAAAAACTGAATTATTTATATGTATTAAACAGTGTGGTTAAAAAACTAACACCTTAAAAATGATATTTCATTTTTTGACAAATGCTTATTTATAACAACAGAGACGTTCATTTTCATAACTTTTTATTATATATATTTCTGATTCAAATCCGCATTTATTTAGAATAATTTATTAACGAACACAATTAATGTAATTAATTAGTATTTGGGCGGAAATACTGGTGGTATATTTAATTAATGGTGTACTCTTTTATAAAGATTTAAATAGTTTTCTTTCTACATACAAATGCGCTAGTAATATCATCGTTTTACTAAAAACGATAATATTACTAGTCTGTATATTTTGTACATTTCTTGTTTTAAAAACAATCTAAAATGTCAATATTCCATGGGTATATTGATAAGTGAGGTCTAAATTATAAGAAAATGCATTTTCTACGAAAACTTGAAGCGATAGGTAAAAAGTGGTATAATACAATTTGATAGACATTTAAATTGTGCATCTGATTCTCATAAAATATACGGGGTATTCCATTTAAATTAAACAAGTTATTGCCGTTTAAAGCTAGTAATTATTTAAAATAAATTTTTAGACACTCTGTATAAGGTAGCATAATTTTTATTATTGCAACACAATAACTGATCAATAAATAAACTTCAGTAAATATTTAGTATTAAAAACTTTGATACCCTCGGAGAAATGAAGCCTTAAAATTTATACTGCAATTTTACAAAATTGAAATTTTGAAAATTGAAAGTGTAATAAACCGTAAACAAATTTACCTTTATTTTAACTACGATTAAAATAAAGGTAAATTATACTAAATATGCAATAATATGCAAAATGCGATAATATACAGGGTGTTCCATTTAAAAAAATACAACTTTGATATTTTTTATTTATTTGGGACACTCTGTATCTTGTGAAAATATTTTTAAATTGTAGCTCTAACAGTCCTTCAACGAACTCAAAACTTACAATTTGTAAAAATCTAATCGTTTAGCTACAATACTCCGTGTCGTATGTGGTGAACAACCCTGTAGAAATACACCAAGAAATTCACGACTGCGATTTTAGTTTATTTCAGTAAAGTTAATTAATTTAACTAATACCAGCAATTGTAACTAATTATTAAGCTACTTGTTAAAGATAAGTAATAAATAGTTTGTTTTGTCATGGTAACTATGATTTTATAGCGTAATTGTATTAAAAATATAGGTAAAAATAGAAATGGTGTCCCATTTAAAAAAAGTTGAGATTTTTTAATTTTAAGTAGTTGAAATTCATAAATATATTTTGAACACCCTGTATCATTTAACTAAAATATTATAATATATCTTTTTGTTCATCTTTATAAAACTCTCCTACCAAATTTTGGTACTCCAACTTCAGAAACAATGGCACCACTGACATTTTTTTACCACACTGCAATTTAACATTTGTTTAAACAAATTAAAATATTACAAAAACTATTAATTTTAGGTATATAACATTACATAAAAAAAGTTATGGAATTTTACGCAGAATCTAAAAATAAAATAAAAATATGGTGTTGCATTTAAAAAAAACATATATGTTGTATCCGCCACACTTTTTTGAAGCACCTTGTATACTCTATAATAATTTTAAAATGTATATATTATATTAAAAATATATATATTTTTTAAACCTCGAAAGAAATGAGATAATGTACTTTACTCTATCGTTGACTCACCCTGTACAGCAAATTGTATTAGGGAATTGTATTTTATCATGATTTTCTACTGACGCAAAATCATAAAGAATAAAATATCTACCAAGATCTTTGTCGGAGGGGTAGGTGACATAATAATATTTTGAAGATATATAAATTCCTTATTGAACACCGGAAAAATATACTGGGTGTTTATTTATAAAGAGTAACTTGCTTTTAAAAGTTACTAATGTTCCATATTAATTTTGTTTCACCCTGTATAACTTTTTGGGTCAAATTTCAATTTGGTTTAACATACAATGGTTACTGAAATTAAATATCAGGCTATACAAAGTCAACTAAAATTTAGGTAGCTGTTACCGAAATTTAAAATTTACTCTTCATTTTCACAAAATGTGAAATACTTCAAAATCCTTAGATTTTAGGTATATGCTTCTTTAATAATACTTACCTTAATTTTTTTCCTAGAATCCGAAAAAATTAATATTTAGGGTGTTCCATTAGAAAAAACACAACTTTGATGTGTAACTTTTTTTGGGGACACCCTGTATAATTCTATATATTTTTATAAAATGCTTTCGGTTAACCTACATATTCTGCCAAAATTTCATTTCGATATAAACTACCGTTCTCCTTAGAGCTTCCGAGGCGTATGAGAGGCGCCACCCTGTAGATACTGTGGAATGTTCAACTGAAACAAATGAAAGAAAATTTAGTATTTTAAAATTTCTGAAAATTTTTCAACTATCCACAATTACTGGGTGTCAAAAAATAGTGTATCTAACTTCGGTGGGTGATTCAACAGATAAAAATATAACAAAAAGTTCCTATGGATATGTATGCCCTAAAATGCTTCCCGAAGAAGTTACAGCCCTTGAAAGGGTTGGTAAACATAATAATATATTTTGTTTATTTCTTGTAAACCGTTTTTCTTGAAATTTGGTAATATTGCACACATTTTAATTTTTAATGCCAAAGCAAATGGCGATAGTATAAAATTCCGTAACATGCCTCAAAGGATAGTTCCCATTAGTATAGAGAGTACTACTGGTGGTACTTTTTTCTATCCTTCTAGATACAGTAATTTTATCAAATGATGTAAAAAGCTATATAGTACTTTTCTACGTAAAAAAGGTGCTCTTCGTTTAGTTCGATAGGGTGAACGGTTGTCAAGATATTTATTCAACATTTAGATCAGATATAAAAACATTACACCACAGATTAGGTATTCTATAAGTATATTACACCATCAAATCTTTTTTTTTTCCAAGACTCCTTGATTAAAAATTAGTGTTTTTAACACAACCATGACACTTTAGATTGAAATTTAAAATACGTCTTACCTGATTCTTTTAACTGACAGGTAAATCATTATGTCTAGACGGGTCTCAACTCAGAACACGTAATCTACTGCATAATTCTTCTTAATGATGAAACCTTTTTAGATCATTATATTTCATACATTTTCTATTCGACAAGTATTTATTGTTTATTGTAAATATAGGGAACCACATCGGATATCACTGGTATGGTCGAGAAGATCGCGAAGAGTAGCTTCCAATCCAGTGGCATGGGAGCCTACCCTTCAGAACCCTTACAAGGCTATGGTGGTGTGGCCGGTACCAGAAAATCACCAGGTGGCTATTACGCTGTTCAAGGATCCAAGAACTCCTGAGCTAGAGGACAAGGAATGGACCTTCATCATAGAAGATGTAAGTTTGGAATTCATTGGGCGCATTTAGTATAAACGTACCGGTGGAGAAAAAAATTATAAAATATAGAGGTATACCGCAAAAAGTTAAATATAAAAATTATAGGGTTTTTAAATATCTATTAGCGGTTAATAAAGTTAAGTATACAGGGTCGGTCATAAAGTCGTGGCACATCAAAGTTTCATTTTTTAAATGGAACCCCCTGTATATTTTGGTTCTCCCTTCAATTCTAAGCAAAAATTCAGATACACACAATGTACCTCAAACCAACCGTTTCTGAGTTATTGACTTTTGAAATATCACTTAAAATAATTAGATTTAATTAATTTCGATCTGTTCGGTTTCATCAAAGAATATTATAATTTTAAGAACGCTCTGTGGAAGCTTTAGCGATCTGTCACACGGTGGCGCTTTTGAACATAATCGAAGCCTGAATTTACTAATATTTTAAATTTTGAGGACTACGCGCGGCGATATTTCGTACGGTGTTGCCAAAATATTTTTTTTTCTCGATATTTAAAGAAATATGTATTATATATTTCGTATACATGAGGCATCCTAAGGCTATAAAAACGTAGCTATGAAAATAAAATTTTAGATTTTTAATTTTTCTGTACCTGCTAATATAAATTACTTCTATTCCAATAAAAAATTTGCTAGTATTAGGAAACTGGAGTAAATACGGAGAATAATAACTCGTTCTCTAAGATGAGCACTACTATATAAAATAATTAATATTATATGTAAACTGCGGAGTGCGGAGAGCGGAAAGACTGATTATAGCAATAGATAAATTTAAAACTATTCAAGAAAGTACACACAAAACAAGGCAACGCCGCGCGTCTATTCGTTCAATTCCGAGCAAAATAGCGAGGCTCCACGAAGTTGGGTTTGGTTTGGTTTGGTTTGGCCCCATCGACAGGTCGGATTTTGATGCGAGACGAGACTTCTAGGGTATTAAGAGATGAAGAAGTCTTTGGTTTCATTTAACAATGCCATTCTGCGGAAACTGTGATACTTTAAAAATATTTGACATTAGTTTTCAAGTTAGCATTTAAAGATGTATATAAAATGAATATAATCTCATTTTATCTCAAGTTTGGAAATTACAAAATTTTCGTTTAGCATTTCAAAATCAAAACTTCATAATTCGGAAATTGTTGAATTTACGTTCATTATGTGTATTAAACTGTATACTTAAATTTATTACCCACTAATAGATATTTAAAACCCTATAACTGTTACAAACCCTGTACTTTTGCGGTACCTCTTATATTTTACCCTCGATTTTACCTAATAATCGACCGCTCCCATACATATCAGCGACTCTGTATAGTGTGTTTAATCAGCTATTTATTGCGCTGGCAGTATTAAACTATATTTTTTATGTCCTTTCAAATTTTGAAATAAAAATTATTAAATAATAAAAAAATAGTAGAATAAAATTCTTGCAGAGAAGCAGCACACTAATTTTGTAAAAAACTTTGGTAGACGTCTATCAATATTTTCAACTACAACTAATTCGTTTATCAGTTTGTTTTTAGATGATAAATGAAAAAATCCCCGTTTTCTGTCTGAATCTTTTGATTTCGAGGTATTCGCCACATATCTTGACAAATTTAATTGTAGAGTTGAACAAATATAGGAGGAGACTTGTGGATAGCACCGGTCGCGTGTTATTTTATATTTCTCACGTCTCTAGCTATACTTGTTAAGTTGTAAGTGAAAACGCTGAGATAAATTTATATGTCCTATAACTAAGGACAATGAGATAAGTTAATATATCAAGTCGCTATTGAAAGTACCCTTATGTAACAATTATTTAGTAACTACTTCTTTATGTTGAGTACTCGCTGCTTTAGTAGAAGCTTCAATTTACTTTTAAGTTTAGGGTAACAGTATTAGTTACCCTGATAGTATCGACTATACAGGGTGAGTCAACGATAGAGTAAAGTCCATTATCTCAATTGTTTCGAGGTTTACAAAAAAATATTAAATATAAAAGTTATAGGGACGGTTAAGATATACATTTTAAAATTATTATAGAGTATACAGGGTGCTTCAAAAATGGATGGAATGGAACACCCTATTTTTTATTTTATTTTTAGATTCTGCGTAAAATTCCATAACTTTTTTATATATAATGTTTTCTACCTAAAATTAATAGTTTTTGTAATATTTAAATTTGTTTAAACAAATGTTAGATTGCAGTGTGATAAAAAATTGTCCGTGA
Organism: Sitophilus oryzae; assembly: GCF_002938485.1. Lineage (NCBI taxonomy): Eukaryota > Metazoa > Arthropoda > Insecta > Coleoptera > Curculionidae > Sitophilus > Sitophilus oryzae. Next base: position 764,150 of record NW_022146345.1, on the reverse strand, counting down.
TGGTATTGTTTCTGAAGTTGGAGAACTAAAATTTGGTAGGAGAATTTTATAGAGATATAGAAAAAGACCTATGTAAAGATATTTTAGTTATATGCTACAGGGCGTTCAAAATATATTTATGAATTTCAACTACTTAAAATTAAGAAATTTCAAATTGCATACAAGTGCATTTCAGATGCAGACAATTTAATTGTCTATCAATTGTATTATACCATTTTTTACCTATCTCTTCAAGCTTCCGTAGAAAATGCATTTTCTTGTAATTTAGAACTCATTTATCAATATATCCATGGAATACTGACCTGTTAGATTATTTTTAAAGATGTACCAAATTTTTTAAGAGCACAGATACTAATATTGTCAATATAGTTCGTTTATTCATTAAAAAATAAAAAAAAACTGTTTAAATATTTGTTAAAGAGGACCTATTAATATGATTCCAGTATTCAAATTACATTAATTGACTGTTTGCGTTGATTAATAATAATTGCTCCAAATACTAAAAAAGTGAATTATGTATGTGTATTAGACAGTGTGGTAAAAAGTAATACCTTAAAAATGATATTTAATTTTTTGACAAATGCTTATTTTTAACAACAGAGACGTTCATTTTCATAACTTATTATTATATTGATTTCTGATTCAAATCCACATTTATTTAGAATAATTTATTAACGAACACAATTAAGTATGTAGTTAAATAGTATTTGGGCGGAAATACTGGTGGTATATTTAATTAATGGTATACTATTTTATCAAGATTTAGATAGTTTTCTTTTTGCATACAAATGGGCTAGTAATATTATCGTTTTACTAAACACGATAATATTACTAGCCTGTACATTTTTTACATTTGTTGTTTTAAAAACAATCTAAAATGTCAATATTCCATGGGTTTGGTTTGGGTCTAATGTCAAATAAAATAATAAATGAGGTCTAAATTATAAGAAAATGCATTTTCTACGAAAACTTGAAGCGATAGGTAAAAAGTGGTATAATACAATTTGATAGACATTTAAATTGTGCATTTGATTCTCATAAAATATACGGGGTATTCCATTTAAATTAAACAAGTTATTGCCGTTTAAAGCTAGTAATTATTTAAAATAAATTTTTAGATACTCTGTATAAGGTAGCATAATTTTTATTATTGCAACACCATAACTGATCAATAAATAAACTTCAGTAAATATTTAGTATTAAAAACTTTGATACCCTCGGAGAAATGAAGCCTTAAAATTTATACTGCAATTTTACAAAATTGAAATTTTGAAAATTGAAAGTGTAATAAACCGTAATCAAATTTACCTTTATTTTAACTACGATTAAAATAAAGGTAAATTATACTAAATATGCAATAATATGCAAAATGCGATAATATACAGGGTGTTCCCGAGGGGTAAACACATAGGGCAAAAAGTGTACACCTACATCCTCTATCCTTAGTACATCCCCTACATCCTCCAGTACATCCTCGGTACATCCCCTACATCCTCGGTACATCCCCTACATCCTCGTACATCCCCTAGTACATCCCCCTACATCCTCGGTACATCCACTACATCCTCGGTACATCCCGGTACATCCCCCTACATCCTCTAGTACATCCTCGGTACATCCCCAGGAAATCCTCTCATGTTTACGCCATACATTTAGAATAATTTTCGTGATGAACCGTTTTAGGTATCTAAAATACTTTTCGAGATATACGTATCTTGGACACACTGTATATATTTTTTTAAATTTTATTTGAATGGTAAAAAGGAAGTTAAAATTTTGAACGCTATTATCTCCGAAACTATTAAATATATAAAAAAAGATGAAGCACCATTTCGACTTACATTTACTAGAGGGATATTAAAATTTACAGGGTGTTTTTTATTTAAAATAACAAAATTAAGGTTAAGTTACTTACCACGAAACCGGAATTGTTATTTATGTTAGAGCGATCTCCCACTTTATTACGAGCTTTATTAAATGTATAACTACACAAAATTTCTCAAACCTCTACAATTTATTGGCTAGTAATATAGTTGACACCTAATATTTTTGTTGAATTCAAAAGGATAAAAAAAATCAAAACCATTTAAAAAAATTATATGGGGTCATCGAGAATCGAACTAAAGCGCGCCAACCCATATCAAATCTTGCCAGAGCTGTAACAATCTCGGCTACTATTGTGCCTACAACAATTCGCCGTTACTTTTATTATACAGGGTGAGTCTTAAATAGGTTGCAAATATTTTTCAGGGCTGGTAGATCTCGATAAAGAAACATATTTTTTCTTTACCATTTTTCAAATAAGTCCAAAATAACCGAGTTATTTAAGTTTGAAAATTTAAAAGAATTGATTTTTTTAATTTTGATAGCCACCTGATTTTTTCTGTATTTGCATCCCTTTTAGTGCCGTAACCATAGAGTAAAGCTGTAACTATGGTAATATCAGAGATTAAGAATTTATAACGTGGGAAAATTAGCGGTGAACAGGCAGTTCTAAAAAGTTTTCGAAAAATATATTCGAAAATTTATTATTAAAATATTATTATATCGAAATTTAAAAGAAAATGCACGATTTTCAACATATTTTATTTGTAAAAGAACATCATAGACGTGTTCCTGGGGTCAAAATATACCACCCCTGAAAATATTTGCACTTATTTAATGGTGGGTTCATACAGCCAAATAAAATAAAATAAGAATAAAATAAAATAAAATAAGAAAGTTGGTTATATGGGATACCGTACATGCGTTCATACAGCCAAATAAAATAAGAAGTCTTTATCTTTTAACTTCTTGTTTTATTTTTATGTGAAAAACAACTTTGCGCACGCTTAATTCTAACCTACAAATATTTTCAGTTTGGATTTAATTTATTTTATAATTTCACATAAGTAAAATGTATAATATAGTAGGCAACGAATAAATAAATATACTATAAATAGTAAAATTACTATAAACAATCGTAAAAGTTAACTTTTATCAGCCTCATCGTACTGCGCATGAGCAAATATATATTTCTTATTTTATTTTATTTGACTGTATGAACGCACACAAATAAGAATTCCTTATTTCTTATTTTATTTTATTCTTATTTTATTTTATTTGGCTGTATGAACCCACCATAAGACTTACCCTGTATAACAGCAGTTTATGCCTCGGTTTATGCAGTTTATGTCGGCGGAAAAAATAACTTAGTCATGCGTAAAGCCCTATATTATGTGCAAAGTTATCAATCTCGTGTTTTGAACCCAAAATAAAAATGAGATCTAGTAGCTACCGAGGATCTATTTTATAAAACAGACCTAAAAATAGGCAACGTTAAAGGCATTCGCATTTATGAACTTCGTTTTTGACATATAGAGGGTACAATAATAATTATTTACACACACTTCCCTTTAATTCATAACGCTTACGGCACTATGCAATAAGATATGAACACACATGCCAAACACATTTTTGCATAAACTTATACCAGAGATATGGAAAGGCTATATATCTGACTTATACATACATTTTGCGAGATATTTTGAGGTTATGAGTAGGGGTGAGCCACAAAGCCTTGAGTATCGATATTTTTATCGATATATCAAATAAAGGTCCATTTTCACTCCCATGAAATTTGTGCAAATCGGCTTGTGAAAATCGGCTTGTGCAAACTTTATTTAATAAATTCATTGAGAAAAACGGATGTGCACAAGCTAATTCACATACGTGAAAACCAAGTAACGATATATTGGTCCATAAATATCGATATAGCTATCGATATAACAGATACCGCTATATCTCTTTATGAATACTTCATATCGGAAATATCTATATCTATCTATATTCACAATATCGATATTCGATCTTATTTGATTTCGTACAGGGTGGTTGTAAAATATTGAATAAATATCAACATCTCGAGAACCACATTTTTTGGAAATCGCTCGGCCACATCAATTATTTTAATTTTTCCGGGGCAGATTATGCAAAAAATGAATATTATACAGGGTTTCTCAAAAATGCTATGTCCAAAACAATTTCTTTTAATGGCAACCCTCGTGGCAACATAATTATTATTTTTCTGCATTTTTGAATTGCTCTTAAAATTCTGAATATTTTCCATGTAAGTGCTATACCCAAATCCAAGCTTTTTGGAGTTATTCGCATTTAAAAATTAAAAAGTAAAAAAAAATATTAGAAAAAAACCTTTTTTAAGATGATACCGAAGAGGATACCTTATGGAAAATGTATTCAAAAGACAACCCACAAATTTGGATGACTTGAAACATCGCATTCGGCAAATTACGCCCCAAATAATTCGAAATACATCCCCGGTAGATCCTCGGTACATCCCCTACATCCTCTAGTACATCCTCGGTACATCCCCTACATCCTCGGTACATCCCCTACATCCTCTAGTACATCCTTGGTACATCCACTACATCCTCGGTACATCCACTACATCCTCGGTACATCCCCTGGAAATCCTCTCATGTGTACACCATAAATCCCCTAAGTGTTCACCCCTCGGGTGTTCCATTTAAAAAATACAACTTTGATATTTTTTATTTATTTGGGACACTCTGTATCTTGTGAAAATATTTTTAAATTGTAGCTCTAATAGTCCTTCAACGAACTCAAAACTTACAATTTGTAAAAATCTAATCGTTTAGCTACAATACTCCGTGTCGTATATGGTGAACAACCCTGTAGAAATACACCAAGAAATTCACGACTGCGATTTTAGTTTATTTCAGTAAAGTTAATTAATTTAACTAATACCAGCAATTGTAACTAATTATTAAGCTACTTGTTAAAGATAAGTAATAAATAGTTTGTTTTGTCATGGTAACTATGATTTTATAGCGTAATTGTATTAAAAATATAGGTAAAAATAGAAATGGTGTCCCATTTAAAAAAAATTGAGATTTCTTAATTTTAAGTAGTTGAAATTCATAAATATATTTTGAATACCTTGTATCATTTAACTAAAATATCTTTATATATATCTTTTTGTTCATCTTTATAAAACTCTCCTACCAAATTTTGGTACTCCAACTTCAGAAACAATGGCACCACTGACATTTTTTTACCACACTGCAATTTAACATTTGTTTAAACAAATTAAAATATTACAAAAATTATTAATTTTAGGTATATAACATTATATAAAAAAAGTTATGGAATTTTACGCAGAATCTAAAAATAAAATAAAAAATATGGTGTTGCATTTAAAAAAAACATATATGTTATATCCGCCACACTTTTTTGAAGCACCTTGTATACTCTATAATAATTTTAAAATGTATATATTATATTAAAAATATATATATTTTTTAAACCTCGAAAGAAATGAGATAATGTACTTTACTCTATCGTTGACTCACCCTGTACAGCAAATTGTATTAGGGAATTGTATTTTATCATGATTTCACGATTATTTCAAAAATTTTATAAGAATTAAGCAAAACTCTAGCGATAATGCGCTTTGAGATAAAAATGTATATCAAGGTACATATTACTAAAAATGTAATTTATATTTTCAGTAGAGATTGATTAGGATAAGTAGCTATAACATATGTACTACTTTTATATTTACTTCAATATTTTTGTCAAGTAATGCTGTCTAATGATTATATTTATAAAATAGAAAAAATATCTCTCTATAAGGTCGTTTAACATTATATTTTCTATTCAGTATATCCTAGACAGAAAGGTATCCAGTACATTTTGTATTGAATTTCTATTTATAAACTCTATATACATGCTATAGAAATTTATAAGCGTATTAGTGATTTTATTTTCGGTTCTGTATTATTTTACTTACATCACATGTCTATGCGTTGTGATCCTATATTAGGAGTTGTATATATTAGGAGTTGTATACAGTAATAATACATTTTCACTAATAATAAAGTAATTAATATAAGAAATAAAAATCAGAGTATATACTTGTTTACCATAACAATTAATTGTTTGTTATCTTTCCAATAACCAAACTACATATTACGTTATTTGAAAATGGCGTCATATCTCAAACATTTATACCGTATTTTTATTATCTATATGCATGGGTATCATAACAATACTATTATTCAAGAAGTTCTAATAAGACTAAGCTCCTTAAGGTGAAATGTATGCATCTAGTAAATAGAGCGTTTTTTTTAACGAAAAAAAACAAACTCGATAATTATAAATTAATGAAATGCTTTGTTACAAACATATTAATGAATGAGTAAAGGTTAATTACATAAAGCGCCGTGTGTTACCGAATCTATTATTTAATTATTTTGTTATCGGAAATTAATTTACTGGAGGCTATTTATATTTACCTATGTGTATTAATGTAGGTAAACAGATGTAGTATTAATATAGGTCCAATAAAGATTTTTTTTTCAATTGTTTCGGTATAGGTAATATGAATTTTGTAAATTTTGCAATTTTTTATCAGCGGCTCTATTCAATGAAATTGTGTCTTTAATCACAACATCTTATTTTTTGATACCCAACTTAAATAACACAGGGTTGTTTTAAATTATAGCCATTATATGATTTAATTAGGTATAACATTACCTAAAGGTAACACCATACAGGGTGTCCCAATATTACGTGGACATAGATCTACTATGTATTTTTCCACATAATATAACAATAAAGCATCAATCAAAAATAAACCTAAATAACCTTAACTCTTAATTTGACGAGACATATTTTTTGCAGTTAGCTTCTGAACAACTATGCAATGTGGCGTTTTTACAACAGATAAAAATGCAGTTAATACACATGCATTTTTTACGAAAAAAAATCAGTCGTCGGTGTCGTTGTAGTTGCCAAAACATTTCTATCTAGAATTTATGTAATGATAAGAGTGGTTTTCATCCTTCCTGTACCATTTCTAGTTTTTTGTGAAAGTTAAATGTTAAAGCGTCTAGTAAAACATAGACATCCCAAATCTCATTCAAATTGGAATATCGGTTTTTAAAATATCTTAAAAAATGTGTTTAATTTTAAAACTAAGCATTTTTGTATAGAGATAAAGTTTATCCAATTAACGTATTTTGATTCCAGTGATACATAGAAGTTCTATGTCCACAGAATATTGGAACACCCTGTATAAATAACAAGAGGTTTAGTGACAACAAATAACAACCTAACCTAACCAAATATATCAACCAATTAGAATGTCTTGAAATTCCAATTCTATTCCCTGCCTACTATTATTCCAACATCATTTGACCACCGGATCCGTTATACTGACCATCCTATCGCTGACCACTTCATGATCCACTCACCACTTTTTGATCCACTGACCATTTCATGATCCACTGACCAGTTCATGATCCACTGACCATTTCATGATCCACTGACCACTTCATGATCCACTGACCACTTCATAATCCACTGACCACTTCATGACACACAGACCACTTCATGACACACTGACCACTTCATGATCCACTGAGCACTTTATGGCCAATCGACTACTGCAAGATCGACTGACAACTTAATGATGACTACTTCAAATACTTAATTTCAAGATCCACTGACCACTTCATGATCACTGACAACTTCATAATCTCCTGATCACTTCATGATGCATTGACCACTTTATCCACTGATCACCTGGTCTACTGACCATTTTCTTCATTAACGCTATATAAAAAAAAACAAAAACAAAAATACATGTTAGGACAATAAAAAGGTCTATGATGACAAAAGTATTAATGATGTATTTAAATAAGTAAGTAAAATGATTACACTGATGTGCATTCCTTACTCATTTAGTTTAAGTCTGAGACCGAGATAATATTTTCTTAACTAACTTCTTCTCAGAAGATTATAGTTTATATTAAAATTATCAATTCTTTATGGAAAAAGGTACCTACGACAGGCAAGAGACGGCAACTTGCCACGGCACATCTAAATATGAAAAAATATGCCAGTGTAGAATCGTCACAAACAGAGCTCCAAATTGTTTTCAAGCCAACCACAAAGAAGATAACCGGTGCCAAACTCGACTTGACGCTTTCCTGTGTATTTTTAAGGGAAGGAAAAGCAACGTAAGTCTCTTAGTAGCTATTCAAATGACCTAGATAATAAATATACTGGCCGGCACGAAACACGGAGACTATAAAACGTTCATGTATTTATCATTCATGTACTTAAAGGATGATGTTAAAATAATGTGTAGCTAAATTATTTGACTTTGATTTGACTTTGATATTTTTCTAATTAAAAATTAAAATCCTCATCTGCCTATTAATGTGATGAAACACAAAATTGTATTACTGTTTATGGCAGTTATTCTAGCAGTGATGGTTTTAAATCCAGTAGTTATACAGGGTGCTACAAATTCGAGGTACGAGCATTGGTATCTCGGTAACCGTACGAACATGGTTAAATTCGGGCTCGGTATCCTGAGTACAATGATATGCCACACTTAATTTTTTTTTGTTTTGACATTTGAACACAATTTATTTAAACAAATTTTAAGTCCGGCTCTGTTTTATTTGAAATATTTAATCTATATTCATCGTTACAATATTGATAAGCTTTTAAACATTGACGTGGGGTAAAACATTGAATACGAAAAATGAAATGCAGTAAAATAATTAATATAAATATAATATAATATAAACAATCAAATCATTTTCCCGGAAGATGGATTGGAAATGGTAGAGCAGTATATGTCCAGCGAGTCCAATGAGGTCCTGGACCTATCGCTAAGGGGCTACATTACTTGTCATTTGCAAAAGTGTCAAATCAATTCATTTCAGCATTTACAATAAAGAGTACAAAATGCATTGGGAAGTATAAGAAAAGTTCAAAGAGCTATAAATAAAATTGAACGAAAAATAAATTTCTGCAATAGGGAGGGTGGTAACACTTTTGAACATGTAGAACATTAGAAACTAGTTTGTAGAAGTTGATTTATTTATAATAACTACGATTAATATTATGCATATTATTAGATCGATCACATAAATTTGTGACCTGGATATTATTTATTTGAACCTTCTAGTTGGCTCGATTTTCCTTATTCAATGTTAATTAGCGCTGATCAATATTGTTGCGATGAATATAATCAGATTAAATAATTTAAGAAACCAAAGTCGGACTTGGAATTATTTTAAATAATAATTAAATAGTTTTGTTGCTGTTAAGGTACCCAAAACGAAAAAAAAGTATAAAGTGTGGCATATCATTGTATTCAGGAGATCGAGTTCTTTCAAAACCTGAAATAAAAAATGCAGGTCCGTATTTAAAACAATTAAGTTGGCCTATGATGTATCTCACGAATTTTCAGCTAATTTAAAAATATAAAATTTTTATCAGATAGCCCTAATAAAGTGGCTATGAAAATGTGTAATTACTTTTGTGATTTTCTGAAAAGTAACGACCGAGGGGTGTCTCACTATTGGAATTACATGTACATTTTCTTGGCAGTCGCTGGCAGTCATTGGCAGTCTTATGGCAGTCGCCTATAATAATTACATGGCAGTCATAGGCAGTTTTCTTCGTAGTCATTGGCAGTCGCTTGACAGTGAAAGATTATTTTGGCAGTACGTGTCCATTTTTTACCCGAGTGAGACACCCCTCGGTAACGACAGGAAAAAATAAAATTGATTTTCAAAAAAATCAGTTTTTTGCCAAAAACTCAGCAATCCTTGAAATTTTTAAAACTTTTTTGATGGCATCTTGGTGAACATCCCAATACGGCAACTTTGCTCCAATTTAACCATGTCCGTATCTATTACGGTTACCGAGATATCAATGCTCGTACTTCGAATTTGTAGCACCCTGTATTGGCTGTTGCTTTAATTGAACATGATATAGCTAAACTTCTGGATTTTAAACCATTTCTGCTGGAGTAACTGCCAAGCAATGATAATAATATACCTTTTAAATGACAGTGGCATTACAAATTTTTAACCACTGATTCATAAGCTTGCTTAGTGCTAAAATTGTTGTAAGTCGTAAATATTTAAAAGAGAATATCTCCAATAAAAATATAACTATTAAGATGAATAAAAAACTGTCTAGAAAGATGCATCTTCATAGTGATGACGCTTTGGAACAGGATCTGTTATTTTCGAAACAGGTTTGTTTTGGAACTGGCTCGGAACAGGTTTATGTGCTATCCTATACCAGTTTCAGTTCCAACTGTTCCAGCTGTTTCAAAACACTGCAACTTAAATTAAATACTTAAAAAAATAAATTCTTGGAATTGTTTAAATTATGTTATCTACTGTATTTGTGATACTAGATTCTTAATAGTGTATTTTTCAATATTAGATAATTATATATTATATTGCATTTGGCAACATCGCCAGTACGTTTTTTTGATAGCAAGAAATTCTCTTCGCCTATTCTGTTTACATTAAAAAAAACTCTGCGCAAAAAATGTACAACAAAGGAACCGCTTGTTTTTATTATCTAGGAATGTAAATTGTTTTTATTTTATATATGTATTTTACTATTTTACATATATAAAATAGTAAATATTAGATATTCTTTTCTTTCTGTATTTTTAAATATTGATTTTCTATTTAAAATTCATAATAAAAATTTAGTTGAATTTTAATTAAATATATCAAATATCGGCAACGCTGCGAAAACCGTCACCCTTGTTTTTTTTTACATCTATGCACTATATTAGTGCACTCGCACTCAATCTCGGTAATATAACGCCAAGCGACCGCGTCGCTAAAGCGATATACTACCTCGTTTCTCAACTGAAACTATTTCTTTTTACTTAACTGTTCCAAGTCCCAAACTGTTCCAAGTCCCAAAAGGTTCCAAGTCCCTAACTGTTCCAAGCGCTAAACTGTTCCAAGCCGTAAACTGTTTCAAGTCCCAAACTGAACAGTGGGACTTGGAACAGTTTAACAGTTTGCTACCTGGAACAATTTAGGGCTTGGAACAGTTTAGCGCTTGGAACAGTTAGGGACTTGGAACTGTTTGAGACTTGGAACAGTTTGCGACCTGGAACAGTTTAGGGCTTGGAACAGTTAGGAACTTGGAACTGTTTGAAATAGTTAAGTAAAAAGAACTGGTTTGAGTTGATAATCGAGGTCGTATATCGGTTTCGCTCAATGTTTCGCTAGTCTAGCCAAGTCTAGCGGACGCGACCGTTCAGGTGTTATCTGTTATCGGGATACAGGGGCGTAAAAAACAAGTGTGGCTGTTGCCATTATTTAAAATATTTAATTAAAATTCAAGTAAATTCTTATAAATTTTAAATTTATAATAATTTTTTTTAAATATTTTATTTTTTTAATGTAAACAGAAACAGAATAGGTAAGAAACATTTTTTATTATAAAAAAATGCTGGCGATGTTGCCAAATGCAATATAAGTATCGCATTATAGTTTTTTTTGAAGAATACAGTGTAAGAACAGTCGGTTATTGTTTTGTATTATAAATATAGTAGATATTAAAAAAAATTAAGCTCTTCCAAAAATTTACTCTTTAAGTATATAACAAAATTATAAATCTATGTTTATTCATTAGTGCTTATACAGGGGAGGTCTTAAATAAGTGCACATATTTTTAGGGGTTGTATATTTCGATTCTAATGAGTTTTTTTCGAGAAAACATGTTTTTGAAAAGTTTATATTTTTCGAAAATTTGATAGTTTTTTTTAAATTTTTAGTTAAAAAACATTATATCTTGGTAATATAGCAACATAGATAGTAGATTAAATTTAGAGAAAACAGAAAAATCCCCAGTAGTTCTCATTATTTAAGCAAAAAATATTCTTTTATATAAATTTAAAAAGAGAAACCGAATTAGAATGACGCAAGTACGGTATTAATTTTCGTTTTGGAACAGTTTGGAACTGGAACAGGTTTCTTGGAACAGGTATCTTTTGCAACTGGAACAGCTTGTACCTGTTATTAAAAAATCGCTGTTCCGGCCATGACTACATCTTCATAATAAAGTGTCTTTTACATTTCTTGCTTTGTTAAACTATTCCACAGTGTGTTTCGTACTTTCGCGCAAATAACAAATATTTGTATTTCATCGTATAATAGTCAGATTAGAATCTTAATTTTTAATTTAATTAAGATAGGCGTTTAGATTCACATTTAGATACACAACTTCAAAATACATGAAAATTTTAAGATTTTATGCCGGACATATGGGAATAGTGCTAATTTAAATTTGACAAATTATGTAGAAATTCGATTTTAGTATCTAATGGATAAAAACATATTTTTCATCTATTTTTTTTTTCTGTCATTTTCGAGCCATGTTTTATCAAAAGTTATTAAAAAATCTAAACTACTTAAAATCATTTCGTTGATTTTTTCTTTTAGGGACGAAGATATGCAGTCGATGGCTTCCTTAATGTCAGTAAATAATAATAGTGACGATATCGCACCGTTAGAAGATGTGGAAGACGATGATTTCTCCCAAAACGATAGTTTAATTAAAAACAGCCTCCACGAAGTTACCCATAACTTGCAACAAATGACGAATTCTTTGAGCGGTTCGGATTTTGCAAGTACTCCTATTAGTAGTAAGTTCACTTAATATACCTGTTTTTTAACAGGATTAAGATTTCCTTACAAGAGTGATTTCAGATTTTATTTTTGGTTAATTAAGAATTAACACTTACTGATCAAAAAAATTATGAAATTATGTACAGGGTGAGTCAACGATAGAGTAAAGTCCATTACCTCATTTCTTTCGAAGTTTACAAAAAAATGTTCAGTATAAAAGTTATAGGGAAGGTTAACACATTTTAAAATTATTATTGTAGGGTGTACAGGGAGCTTCAAAAAAGTGTGGCGGATACTCGGGCGGATATAACATAATATGTTTTTTTAAATGCAACACCCCATTTTTTATTTTATTTTTAAATTCTCCTTAAAATTCCAACTTTTTATATATAACAAAAAAGTATATATAAACAAAACTTTTTTATATATAATTTTATATACCTAAAATTAATAGTTTTTGTGATATTTAAATTTGTTTAAACAAATGTTAAATTGCAGTGTGGTTAAAATTTTTCGGTGGTACCATTATTTCTGAAGTTGGAATACCAAAATTTGGTATGATAGTTTTATAAAGATGAAAAAAAAGATATATGTAAAGATATTTTAGTTAAATGCTACAGGGTGTTCAAAATATATTTATGAATTACAACTACTTAAAATTAAAAAATCTCAAAATTTTTAAATGGTACACCCTATATATTTTCATTTTTTCTGATAGATTTTGCCAAGCTCTTCAACTTTTATTAAGTATATCATATACTTATTTACAATAGTTTACAATTTATTCCAATTTTTTCTATTTTTACACTAATTTTTAATACTATTACGCTATAACATCATAGTTGCCGTGATAAAAAAAAAATATTTATTGCTTATCATTAACAAGTAGTTTAATAATTACTTACAATTGTTATTATTAGTTAAAATTAATTAACTTTACTCAAATAAACTAAAATCGTAGTCGTGAATTTCTTGGTGTATTTCTATATTATGAAAGATAACACTTGTATTTTCCGTCAGGTTAACTAGGTTACCTAATTGTTTACGACGACGACTACTGATATAGGAATTTTCTTCAACATACAGTAACTTTTTTTTTCTAGTTAGTATTCTGGCTTATTGTTAATTTCGTAAAGTCAATATTACTACAGCCGCGAAACCGTCCCCATTACACACTGAAAATAATATAATATAATATGAAAATGTTTTCTTGATAATCTACATCTGTTCTTATAGTACTTAGCAAAGTACTATACATATAATATATAGTGTACTGAACCAAAAAGTATGTTTATCTTGGTTTGTTCGTGTATCAGTCACATTGACTAATTCATTTTCAGGAAAATCTGTAACTATTATCTCTACCTCTACGATTTATACTTATTACAACAAATTAAACTGAAATTTATGTTTTGTTCTTAACTTGCTTAACAGACATGAAATTTGGATAATTATTATTTTTTGTCATGGCAAATATGATGTTATTGCGTACCTAATTGTATTAAAGATATGGGTAAAAATAGAAAAAATTGGAATAAATCGCAAACTATTAAAAAGAGGTATATGACATATTTAATAAATGTTGAAGAGCTTTGCAAAATCTATCAGAAAAAATAAAAATATATAGGGTGTACCATTTAAAAAAATTGAGATTTTTTAATTTTAAGTAGTTGAAATTCATAAATAAATTTTGAACACTCTGTAGCATACGTATATCTTCACATATATTTTTTTTTCATCTCTATGAAACTCTCATACCAAATTTTGGTATTCCAACTTTAGAAACAATGATACCACTGACAATTTTTTACCACACTGCAATTTAACATTTGTTTAAACAAATTTAGCGCTAGAAGCAATTCTGGACTTGCAATCAATCGACTGGCTCGTGAAGGATCTGGCCGCTAAGGGTACCCTAAGATTAAGGGAATCCAATCTGTGGAACCAGACCAACTACGGTCACTCGAGGATATTGCCAGTGATAGGAAAAATCATGGTGAACATGAGTCCACATCTGCTAGACCAGAAAACGGACTATATGCTCACCAAACATGATTTTGGAGAAAAGATAAGGATTCGCATCCTGACAAGAGATGAATGGGAAAGCAACCGAGTAATGAACACTCAAGAGATAGCAGTCTACACAGATGCTTCCGCAAACTCAGGGGGCACAGGTGTAGGCATCTTCTCAGAGAAACTATAGACATCCGACGATCTTTGAGGCTATCGGATGGCTGTAATGTTCTACAAGCAGAGGTTTACGCCATAAAGGAAGCGGCTAGATGTAAGAAAATTGCTGATAGACCAATAGGGGATATAGTGATATACTCTGACAGCTTGGCCGCTTTAAGAAGCATCACCATGCAATCAGTGAGATCGAAAACTGTGATGGACTGCCGAGAAGCACTGTCCTGGCTGCGTCGGGGCGGGGCTACTCTGTGCTGGGTGCCAGGCCACAGCAATGTGGTGGGCAATCTGGAAGCAGATAGACTCGCCAAAGACGGGGCCAGGGGAGAGGCCGTGGCAGATGATCCACCACTTGCGACGATCAACACACTGAAGGAGGCTATAGGAACTACCATCAAAGCCAAGCAGCAAGAGATGTGGCAACACCATGAGGACTGCGCTACAGCTCGAAGACTATGGCCAGTGGTAGATAGCAAAAAGACAAAACAACTACTAGTGCACAAAAAGAACCATACGAAGTACGCATAATTGTAGGTGTCGTCACTGGAAACTGTCCCACGAGGGTAAACCTCGTAAGATGGAAAGTTTCCGACGACGACTACTGCAGAGAATGCGGAGAGGAAGAAGAAACCATAGAGCACCTGCTGTGCCACTGTCCGGCACTGGAATACCGACGCTTTAAAACTTTAGGGCAAGGTTTTTTGGAGGGACTAGAGGAAGCAGCAGAAGCCAACATCAGCGACATCGGGAACTTTGCAAAGAGCTGGAAGTGCTTTAACGCAAAGAAAGAATGAGAGGAAGGTTTGGTAAAACAATACAGGGGTATCGCAATGGGCCCAAGGCCTCCGAGTGAGGGATCAAATATGATCCCAAACCCCAGCAACCTAACCTAACCTAACCTAAACAAATTTAAATATTACAAAAACTATTAATTTTAGGTATATAACATTATATGTAAAAAAATTATGGAATTTTACGCAGAATCAAAAAATATAATAAAAAATAGGGTGTTCCATTTAAAAAAAAACATGATGTTATGTCCGCCACACTTTTTTGAAACACCCTGTATACTCTATAATAATTTTAAAATGTGTATCTTAACCTTCCCCATAACTTTCATATTGAACATTTTTTTGTAAACCTCGAAACAAATGAGATAATGGACTTTACTCTATCGTTGACTCACCCTGTACAGTTTATTCAAAGTGAGATGCCACTAAATACTAACAAATACATGGGGATTGCACTTGAACATTAATACTACAGTTACAGTATAGTCTTTCGAATGAGAGAGTCCATGAAATCTTACCTGACTCGTTAGACAGACTACTGTCCGTCTACTGGATCTGTGTATATGAAAGGTATTTCAAGAATGCGACAAACCGACCTTGGAGAGCAGTGCAATCGCTTATCGGTAAAATAGTTGTGTAATTTTATTGATTTTTTATTGTTTTTCTTCTTAATTTTTCAATTTTTATACAGATTATGTCTCGTTTACGTAGAAAAACATGATTTTTACCCGATAGGCCAACTCGCGATAAGCTCCATTAAGAAATAAAGAAGAGTACGGGCTAAGCAAGTGACATCTAGGGCTTGACCTCGCCAATATTATCATCGATTGTCATTCCCGAGCCGTCTTTGACGCCGTTTTTTTTCGATCGTATGGTATTATATTACTTTAGTATTACTATTCACGTGCATTCCTCGTGTACTTGTTTTCGTTCGGAGCATTTTGGCGTAGAATAAAGCTTGATGCATCCGTTATCCGACGATACGATGATACGATATTAATTTTATTGGTTGAATTTAAAGACTTCGATTGGTTAGAAACGGTTAACCAATCTAAGCTTTTCAATTCAACCAATTAAATTAATATCGTCTCATCGTATCGTCGGACAACGAACGCATGAAAATCAAGCTTAAAGTGTATGCTTGTCCCTTGTATTAATATTCTTTTTTTTAGTAAACAGTATACAGTCTCTCTCGCGCGACGACAAGACGCCAACGGTGGAAATGTTTTCGCCCATCGCCGACAAATCTAAACTAGTCAAAAATTTCCCCGCCCCAAAGGTCACCGACTTTCCCGCAATCGATCGCGACATCTATTCGGAAGAATGTTCCGATCTCTTGGACAAACTGGACAATTTGGAGGAAGACGACTTGTTGGACAGGAAACCGACAACCGCACCGAAGATCGTCAGTGTCAGTACCAAACCGGAAGTAACGTTAACTAGCAAGCCCATCGCCGAAACCAATAACAAGAACGCCAGTCTAAAGTTACCGCCTCTGGATTTGAACAAAGATCACATAGAAACGCCGAAACATCAGCAGAAACTCACCACGCCAGGTAAAACTACCTATTAATATTAATAATAGTGAAAAATGGTATGTTGAGAAAAACTGTTGTGTCGTTATCTGACAAACGAATCTTAATTTAATTGCTTTTCGAACGATAACGAATGTTTTGACAAATTTAATTTAACCTTAATAAAAATATAATAGTACGAGATCTAGCAACGTCGCGTCGGGAAAACAAGAATTTTAAGAAAGCTGATTCTTTAATATATTGTTTGCTATGTTCTTCTCACCAAAGTGCGGGCTGTCTGGCTTCCGGTAGATGTTGCGTTTACTACTACGCAGCTACGCATCTATGTGTAGCATATTTAGTTTCATAAAAAAAGGAGCAAAGTGATGTAAAAACCGCATCATTGTATCTACTCATAAAGGAGAAATCCCATAAAACTTAACAAAATGGGACACCCTGTATCCTGTATATGCGATGCGCAGTAGTGAACACAGCGTTTACCAGCAGCCAGACGGTTCGCACTCTGTTTAGGAGAGCATAGCAAAAGATATATTAAAGAACCAGCTTTCGAAATAAAAATATAAAATGACACCAATCACAAGCAAATCGTATATCCGATATACTATTCATTTACATTTCACTTTACAGCGTTTTTCGACATTTCTTCCATACATAATTTCTAAGTTAGCGAAAACTCATTGCGTCATTTGTCAGTTTTTTGTGTTTGGTTGGTTTATGGTTGTTTGTATTTGATATCTATTCTTTGATTGTTTATTGATTCGATTTTAATAATAAAAATCGTGTATGTAATAGGACAGAAATATAACGCCAAGTAATAACTATACGGGGTGGTTTGAACTGTATTCCGGAAACTTCGGCAGCATATTCTGCAGATAAAAATAAGTAAAAAGTTTGCATAAATGAATGTCTTAGTTTCGGAGATTTCGGAGATACAGGGTGTAAAAGTTTAATTTTTATTTCGATTTTTTTCCAAATAATTTCTGAAGTAACGTAAAACGTTTCCGAAACTAAGCATTTTAGGACATTTATTTATACGAACTTTTTATTTATTTTTATCTGAAGAGTATGCTGCTGAAGTTTCCGGAATACAGTTCGGAGCACCCTGTATACAAATTTCATAAATATTTTTCTATTTCTGTCTTAGGTCAGGATTTAATGGAATGGTGTAAAGAAATGACTAAGGATTATTCTGGAGTTAAAGTTACCAACCTAACGACTAGTTGGAGAAACGGCATGGCGTTCTGTGCTCTTATTCACCATTTCAATCCGGAATTGATGTAAATATTTTTTTTATATTTCGGATTTGTTTTATTAATTTACAATATTTTAGCGAATTTGACTCTTTATCCCCCCATGATATTAAAGCTAATTGTAAAATAGCTTTTGATGCAGGTGATAAGCTGGGTATACCACGAGTTATAGAACCATCTGATATGCACATGTTAGCTGGTAAGTATTTTTTACAATATACACATATAGTTCAACATCTATTAAAGATATTTCATCAAGGCGTCATTTCTGTTACGAAAAATAACTCAATTTGAAAATATTTAAACTTTTACTATTTCAGTTCCTGACAAATTAGCTGTAATGACTTACCTCCATCAACTTAGAGCTCACTTCACTGGTCACCAGCTAGAAGTTCAGCAGATTGGTAGGACTGCTGAGGAGAGTAATTACGTCATAGGGAGGTTTAATACCGACAAGGATACCGATATTACTAAGCAAGTGTTTGGTCAAGAAATTATTAATTTGAGGATAGCCAAACAAACCAGGAAATCTACAGGTACTTATAGACGCGGTATTTTTTTCCTTCAGAATTTTGACACAAAAAAATTGTAGAAAGAGAGATGAATATAGTCAACAAAGAAAAAGGGGATGCATCAAAACTCACCTTGCCACTCAAAATAACCACGGAACCTTTACCTGTTAAAGAAAAATCACCTACTGTAGTGAAAGATGTAAAAGATATATTATTGAGCAGTTCTAAAAATATTATGAGCAAGGTTTGTATTACCACTTTAAGAATTGTACAGGGTGAGTGTTAAATAGGTGCAAATATTTGAGGGATGTTATATTTCGACCCAAGTAAAATGATAATTTTGTATTTTTCTGGCATTTTTCGTCAAGTCTTAAAATACTTTTGTGCTGTTGGTTCATTCTCCTGAAATTTCTTAATAAGTTATTTTTGATAACTCTACAGGGTGGTCCGAACTGTATTCCGGAAACTTCGGTAGCATATTCTGCAGATAAAAATAAGTAAAAAAGTCTTTATAAATGTATGTCCTAAAATGCTTAGTTTTGAAGATACAGGGTGTAGAAGTTTCATTTTTATTTCGTTTTTTTCCAAATAATTTATGAAGTAACGTCAATATTGGAATGAGAATTTGTGTCTGGTAGTTTATCGACATGAGAAATTTGAAGATAAATGAAAGAAGTTTAGATTGGAAAGTGCCCAAAAGGACAATGTAAACACTATTTGGTGCTATTCTTGCAACGGTCGCGACCCAAAGCTTTTGATAATTTCGGATCGGTGCGGCTTTTTCCGGAATTATGGTGCCAAATATTATTTATTCAAATTTATTATTATTTTCTTTTAATTTTATAAATAAAATACAGTGTGTTGCATACAAGAAACTTTATTTTATATAAGAACATATAATATGTGAAATATCTATGACACATTGAAAACCGATGTTATGCCACGATCCACGAGGGTTTTCACAGTTCACAACACAGTTTTTTAGTTTTTAATGCCACTTTTTCACAATTATCACAGGTTTGAGTAAATAAAATTTAAATTAAACTCACAAGATAGCAATAATTACTTTGAGACTGGACGCTTTAAACACTTTTCAGTATTTTTACAATGAGCGCGGTTTAAATTTTGAAAGATCTTATAATTTTTGAAGATTCTGACTTTGACAAAGAGAAAGTTATTTCCGTTATTGTTAGCGGTTGTTCTTAGCAACCGCTAGAGCAGCGCCAAATCGCGTACAACGGTCGCGACCCAAAACAATTATATATATTTTGACGGACTTTCCAATCTATATTTATTTCCTTTATGATTTGATTTTGATGTCAATATGACTCCTACTTGTAGAGGGTGCCACCTACATATTTTTAACTGGTTTGAAGACTAATAACGTGGGTAAAAAAACTATATCTAATCCGTAAATTTCGTCCGTACCTGTATAAAACTATACATTTACAATGGAAATTATTAATACCTGTCATCAGTGACATAAATTAAACATGTTGACTAAATAGTTATTATACTGAAATCATAAATTTGAAATGTTTTTGTGTCAAAAGTTCAACAGAAACTGTTTTATCATCATTTTTTCGCAGGAAAATTTAAGATTAAAAAAAAAATAAAAATTTCCCAAATTTATTATTTTAGTCAAATAACTATCTACTCAACGTGCTTATTTTTTGTTAATAATAACATGTATTGACTATTTCCGTTCTAAATATCTTTGCTCGTAGCTACTTTTACCAACATATATTTTTTACTCGGTTTTTTACGATTTAACAAAATACAGAAATGTATATTTTTTCACTCAGTAGTACAGGTAAGAACGAAAAGTTATTACTCTCTAAACTAAAACAGTTAAAACGAATTTAGGTGGCGATTCCTAGAAATAGGAATCATATTGACATCCAAATCAAATTTCTCATGTCAAAAAACCCCCAGACACCCATTTTCATCCAAATACTGACGTTACTTCAGAAATTATTTAGAAAAAATCATAATAAAAATGTAACTTCGACATCCTGTATCTTCGAAACTAAGCATTTCAGGACATACATTTATACGAACTTTTTTACTTATTTTTATCTGCAGAATATGATGTCGAAGTTTCCGGAATACAGTTCGAACCACCCTGTATACTATTTTGAAACTTTGTAATGTGACCACCTCGTAACTAGTATCCTCCTGAATAATTCGTTGGGTGATATGGAGTTTTTCATATAAAATCAATTATATTATTATACTAAATAATATATTTGAAATATATATAGAGTTAAAATCTTCACAAATATTATGAGCAAGGTTTGTATTACCACTTTAAGAATTGTACAGGGTGAGTGTTAAATAGGTGCAAATATTTGAGGGATGTTATATTTCGACCCAAGTAAAATGATAATTTTGTATTTTTCTGACATTTTTCGTCAAGTCTTAAAATACTTTTGTGCTGTTGGTTCATTCTCCTGAAATTTCTTGAGTTATTTTTGATAACTCTACAGGGTGGTCCGAATTGTATTCCGGAAACTTCGGTAGCATATTCTGCAGATAAAAATAAGTAAAAAAGGCTTTATAAATGTATGTCCTAAAATACTTAGTTTTGAAGATACAGGGTGTAGAAGTTTCATTTTTATTTCGTTTTTTTCCAAAAAATTTATGAAGTAACGTCAATATTGGAATGAAAATTTGTGTCTGGGAGTTTATCGACATGAGAAATTTGAAGATAAATGAAAGATGTTTAGATTGGAAAGTGCCCAAAAGGACAATGTAAACACTATTTGGTGCTATTCTTGCAACGGTCGCGACCCAAAGCTTTTGATAATTTCGGATCGGTGCGGCTTTTTCCGGAATTATGTCGCCAAATATTATTTATTCAAATTTATTATTATTTTCTTTTAATTTTATAAATAAAATACAGTGTGTTACATACAAGAAACTTTATTTTATATAAGAACATATATGTGAAATATTTATGACACATTGAAAACCGACGTTATGCCACGATCCACGAGGGTTTTCACAGTTCACAACACAGTTTTTTAGTTTTTAATGCCACTTTTTTAGAATTATCACAGGTTTGAGTAAATAAAATTTAAATTAAACTCACAAGATACCAATAATTACTTTGAGACTGGACGCTTTAAACACTTCGGTATTTTTACAATGAGCGCGGTTTAAATTTTGAAAGATCTTATAATTTTTGAAGATTCTGACTTTGACAAAGAGAAAGTTATTTCCGTTATTGTTAGCGGTTGTTCTTAGCAACCGCTAGAGCAGCGCCAAATCGCGTACAACGGTCGCGACCCAAAACAATTATATATATTTTGACGGACTTTCCAATCTATATTTATTTCCTTTATGATTTGATTTTGATGTCAATATGACTCCTACTTGTAGAGGGTGCCACCTACATATTTTTAACTGGTTTGAAGACTAATAACGTGCGTAAAAAAAACTATATCTAATCCGTAAATTTCGTCCGTACCTGTATAAAACTATACATTTACAATGGAAATTATTAATACCTGTCATCATTGACATAAATTAAACATGTTGACTAAATAGTTATTATACTGAAATCATAAATTTGAAATGTTTTTGTGCTAAAAGTTCAACAGAAACTGTTTTATCATCATTTTTTCGCAGGAAAATTTAAGATTAAAAAAAATAAAAATTTCCCAACTTTATTATTTTAGTCAAATAACTATCTACTCAACGTGCTTATTTTTTTGTTAATAATAACATGTATTGACTATTTCCGTTCTAAATATCTTTGCTCGTAGCTACTTTTACCAACATATATTTTTTACTCGATTTTTTACGATTTAACAAAATACTGAAATGTATATTTTTTCACTCAGTAGTACAGGTAAGTTATTACTCTCTAAATTACTCTCTAACGAAAAAAGTAAAAAAAATACTCTCTAACGAAAAGTTATTACTCTCTAAAACAGTTAAAACGCATTTAGGTGGCGATCCCTAGAAATAGGAATCATATTGACATCCAAATCAAATTTCTCATGTCAAAAAACCCCCAGACACCCATTTTCATCCAAATACTCACGTTACTTCAGAAATTATTTAGAAAAAATCATAATAAAAATGTAACTTCGACAACCTGTATCTTCGAAACTAAGCATTTCAGGACATACATTTATACGAACTTTTTTACTTATTTTTATCTGCAGAATATGCTGTCGAAGTTTCCGGAATACAGTTCGAACCACCCTGTATACTATTTTGAAACTTTGTAATGTGACCACCTCGTAACTAGTATCCTCCTGAATAATTCGTTGGGTGATATGGAGTTTTTCATATAAAAAATCAATTATATTATTATTCTACTAAATAATATATTGAAATATATATAGGTTAAATCTTCACCTGGCAAAGATAAGCAAACCAAGAAACAGGAAGAAAAGAAAATTGAACAAAAGAAACCATTATTGATGACGAGAAGAGAATTAACGGATCCTTTTGGATCGGACGACGAGGATGATCAGTCGACATTGACAGGACAACAAACAGGCAATCCACCAGATATTAATGGGGAAATACTCAACGGAATATCGGAAAATTCTGATAAAGATAAATCTGATGTATTTGCAGATTTACCCAAACCCAATCCAGTAAGTCCATTTCAAATTATTCTATTATAGCTTTTGTCACCTAATTGAGATAGTTTACTCGTCTTGGAACACAGATTTACAAAACTTAACTCATTATCAGGTAAACACCCACATAGACACATTTCTAAATACAGGGTTGTTCACCACATACGACACGGAGTATTGTAGCTAAATGATTAGATTTTTAGAAATTGTAAGTTTTGGGTTCGTTGAAGGACTATTAGAGCTACAATTTAAAAATATTGATACAGAGTGCCCAAAATAAATAAAAAATATCAAAGTTGTATTTTTTTAAATGGAACACCCTGTATATCATTACATTTTTAGTTTCTACGATTAAAATAAAGGTAAATTTGATTAAGGTTTATTACACTTAAACCTTACCGTTTTTGAAATATTTTCAATTTTGTGAAATTGCAGTAAAAATTTTAAGGCTTCATTTCTCCAAGAGTATCAAAGTTTTTAATACTAAATATTTACTGAAGTCTATTTATTGATCAGTTACTGTGTTGCAATAATAAAAATAATACTACCTCATACAGAGTGTCTAAAAATTTATTTTAAATTATTTCTAGCTTTAAACGGCAATAATTGATTTAATTTAAATGGAACGCCCTGAATATTTTAGGAGAATCAGATGCACAATTTAATTGTCTATCAAATTGTATTATACCATTTTTTATCTATCCCTTCAAGTTTTCGTAGAAAATACATTTTCTTATAATTTAGAACTCATTTATCAATATACCCCTGGAATATTAAAATTTTAGATTGTTTTTAAAGCAGCAAATGTACAAAATGTACAGGCTAGTTGTTGGGTTTTTGAAAGCCGTACGACGTACGATGCGTACAAGGCCTTAGCGCAGGACCTTGATCGCCGCCGGCGGGGAGCGCGGCGCTGGCAGAAGTCACGTAGGCCCACAGCGCAGCCGAAAAGCTTACAAAAACTTAGTATTGCCTGGCCTTTAAGGGGGAGTGCATCGCACTACCATTTTTCTGTTGTCGTGTTATTCAGTAAATTAGAAATAAAGACCATATTGACAAAGACACTCGATTTATTGTCTGTAGCTGTATATAAAAAGTAAACATCATTGAAAAAGACGCTCCACTAGTAACATTATTGTTTTTAGTAAAATGAGAATATTGCTAGCCCATT
Source organism: Sitophilus oryzae (assembly GCF_002938485.1). NCBI lineage: Eukaryota > Metazoa > Arthropoda > Insecta > Coleoptera > Curculionidae > Sitophilus > Sitophilus oryzae. The sequence goes on along the minus strand of NW_022146345.1, from coordinate 739,609 downwards.
TGTATGCAAAAAGAATACTATATAAGTCTTTATAAAATAGTTTACCATTAATTAAATATACCACCATTATTTCCTCCCAAATACTAATTAATTACATACTTAATCGTTAATAAATTATTCTAAATAAATGTGGATTTGAATCAGAAATCCATATAATAATAAGTTATGAAAATGAATATCTTTGTTGTTACAAATAAACATTTGTCAAAAAATGAAATATCATTTTTAAGGTGTTACTTTTTACCACACTGTCTAATACACATACGAAATTCAGTTATTTAGTATTTGGAGCAATTATTATTAATCAACGCAAACAGTCAATTAATGTAGTTTGAATACTGGAATCATATTAATTGGTCCTTTTTAACAAATATTTAAACAGGTTTTTTTATTTTTTAATGAAATAAACAAACTATATCGACAATATTAGTATTTGTACTCTTTAAAAATTTGGTACATCTTTAAAAATAATCTAAAATGTCAATATTCCATGGGTATATTGATAAATGAGTTCTAAATTACAAGAAAATGCATTTTCTACGGAAACTTGAAAATATACGTAAAAAATGGTATAATACAATTTGATAGACAATTAAATTGTGCATCTGATTCTTATAAAATATACAGGGTGTTCCATTTAAATTAAACAAGTTATTGCCGTTTAAAGCTAGTAATTATTTAAAATAAAATTTTAGACACTCTGTATAAGGTAGCATAATTTTTATTATTGCAACACAATAACTGATCAATAAATAAACTTCAGTAAATATTTAGTATTAAAAACGTTGATACCCTTGGAGAAATGAAGCCTTAAAATTTTGACTGCAATTTCAGAAAATTGAAAATATTTCAAAAACGGTAAGGTTTAAGTGTGAATCAAATTTACCTTTATTTTAATCGTAGAAACTAAAAATGGAATAATATACAGGGTGTTCCATTTAAAAAAATACAACTTTGATATTTTTTATTTATTTGGGACACTCTGTATCTTGTAAAAATATTTTTAAATTGTAGTTATAATAGTCCTTCAACGAACCCAAAACTTACAATTTGTAAAAATTTAATCGTTTAGCTACAATACTTCGTGTCGTATGTGGTGAACAACCCTGTATATATTTTGTTTATAATATTGATTTAGACAAAATTCATAGAAAAAAAAACAAAGAATTAAAATGACATCAACTCATTGTCAAAATTCTTTTTCTTGATAGACTATATATTTATATGACAAAACTAAACATACAATAAAATAAATTATTAATTCTCTACAAAACTATACTTATGACACTTAATAATTACAAAAAAATAGTGGGCGATATCCCTAGAAAAGGAAACTATAATAAAACCACATAAACACGAAAGTAGAGACTTATCTAATCATTCCGGAGAGGTTTTTTCAGAAAAGCAAGGTTCAGTAGTTTTTAATTCGAGTTGATGATAATTTAAGTATATTTTTGATAAGGTTTGGCATAGAATTAAACTGTTTTTCATGCGTGTTGTGCAGCAAATTTTAATGCGCCACTCAGAGCAAAGAGAAAGGGCCAGAGTACTTCTAGAGCAAGCAAAGAGGGATAGTTCAAATCCAACGTCACCAACCAAGGTAAGCCAGCTTATGTATACAGGGTCGTGTCTCTTAAATAAGTGCAAGTATTTTACCTGGTGGTATATTTCGACCTCAGAAACACGCCCATGAGGTTTCTTTTGCAAAAAAAATTGAAAAAAAATACATTTTTCCTGGCAATTTTCATATTTTAAAAAAGTGTGCGTTTTTCGAGGTGTGTTGGAAATTAGTGATCCCAACATGATGAGAGTGTAGTGTAGTTAAGCTGAATATTGCAATTTTAGGTTAAAAATTATAATACTCCTTAAAACACTTTCATTTATTTAAGAGACACCCTATACGGGGCATGTGCTAACAAAAAAGCTTTTTAAGCTACTTTCAGTAATTTCAGTAACCATATTTTGCTTAACAAATTTAAAATACAATTTGTCTGGCGACAGAATATGTGATATATTATTGCTAATCACAAAAAAACTAAACAAAAATTAGTTTAATTTTAAATTGCAAAAATTCCCTTAGACAGAGAGAGAGAGAGAGATTTTAACTTTTGACCGAGCTTTTGACAGATAAGCATGTTGTTAAGGGATCGGGGGGTCCTTGTATGATAAAACCATTATTACACGACTAAAATTACTGTATCCCTACTTAATTATATGACAGAAATAATACAGTAACGATTAATTATTGATTTTGATCACTTTCGCTTGATCCCTTCCATTTTCACCGTATATTAATTCAAAGTCAGACTTTTCCCACCTTCGCTCTTTATATATTGGTAGATCTATAGCCATCTCTCAATCTCCCTAACTTCTATGTCTTTTCCGTGAAAATTTGATTAGGGGAATGTTCAAATTTCTTTTCCATTAGGGTTAAGCTTAATTTTCATGCATCCGTTGTCCGACGATACGATGATACGATATTAATTTTATTGGTTGAATTTAAAGGCTTCGATTGGTTAACCGTTTCTAACCAATCGAAGTCTTTATATTCAACCAATAAAATTAATATCGGACCATTGTATCAACGGATAACGGACGCATGAAAATTAAGCTTTAGTAGTTCCGTATATTATCGAGAGATGTTGCTAGACGGTAGCGGTGCGTGGAGTATCTTTTATTGTTCCACTTCATATTATCCCATTCACTTCGGAAGAACTATATCTCCTTTGACACAAACGATAAAGGCGGGTTGACACGGTCCCATAATTGTATTTGAACCAAGTGCTACCATATAACTGTGCTTATTGTAATCGCAAAACATTTTCCGATGCACGTCATCAATCATATCGATATTGACACTAAAGTCTATAAACCTGACTAAATGAAATTTTGGCAACAATGTTTAAATTTGTAGTATAATTTAAGATACTGAGCAGCTCTTCATTTTACTTTATAGAGCAAATTATTGTAACAGATCTTTTATTTAGATTAAAGCTGCTAAAATTAGTTTAAACCGAATTTTATTATCGCTATGTTGGTTACATTGCGCCGTGTTCAGCAGATTTGTCCTTTATTATTTGACAATTATTCTAGTGCCCAAGCAGCATTTGGACGTCGGGACAACTTTGTGTCACGCGACCAAACGTCGGGGCGCAACGTCGTGCCAACCCTAGTCTGCACTAGTTTGGAGAATAATTTTTGGATCGAAACGACGTTGGATACCGACGTTGGCTAGAAGCCTAATTTAGTACAAACTGCAACGTTGTTTAAAATCCTAATTCACAGAAATACAAAACTAATATGGCGTCTAAGTCGCGTTTTATCCTAAATTGGGATAATTATAGTAAAAATATTATTTTTATGATTTAGTTAGAGACATATGTCAGATGGCAGTGAAGGAAAACAAAACAAAAGTATTTAAGTGTGGAGGATGTTTGAAGATCATAATTATTCAACACTTTAACCGACTCTGTAACTCGTTACCCAAGGCAAAAAAGTTAAACGCAAACAACTTTACTGATAAATGTATTGTTTCTATTTTGAAAAATACTAATGGGCCTTAAAATTAAAGAAGTTTTAAAAATTTTCTTTAATTTTTTTTTTTAGTAAAATGAGAATAATTTATTCGCAGTCGAAAAAATTGTTTCCGCGTGTTTTTTAGGGTCAAATATTTCAAGTTAATGTATTCAAAAAGCAGTAATTGCTATTTTAGAAACGAAACATTTTCTTATTTAACAACATGACGGCTTTCACTTTGTTGTTTTGGAGATTAAGATGGAGTAGTTCGAGTAGTCGCATACTGGACTAATAAAGTCGCAGTTCGGCCTTAACAGGTAGTATACTAGTCGCAAGATTGCCTAATTTAGTCATCCTAGAGTCTAGCTTGTGCCGCCCTCTATAATCTAAATAAACGAGGGAGTGGATAAACTATCGGTAATATATGTCGATGTATATTTAAATTTAGTTTTATATGTACCTTTCTTATGTCCCATTTTAATTAAGTTTTTTTTTTTATAAAAACAAAAACAGCACTGAACTGTCTGACTGAACAGAACAACGAAGTGAAAATTTAAGATTTAAGGTTATGGTTCAATACAGTTGCAAAAAGGTAGTGACTCGTTAGAATAAGGAAATACGTAGTGAACGTAAGAATAAGGAAATTTAAACAACGTTGGAATTAGTAAAACAGACGACGTTTGCATAACGTTGGAATAGGTCCTGAAACTGACGTCGGAAAACTCTATATTGTCCAACGTTGTAACTACGTTGTCCGAATCACCTAAAGATCACTTAAGCAAAAAGGTTACAAGACAACGTTTATTCGACGTCGCAGAAGCTTCTACTTTGCTGTAGTACTAGTCCAACGTCGGCACAACGTTATAAAAACGTTTAAATTTATTTTAATACCCAAGGTAGGGAGCTAACTATTTTTTGTAACTAATCCAACGTTGTGTTTAGTAAACATGTGGTCGCAAGTCGTGAAAATGCTACTTGGGTGTCAGTCATTATTTTGTATAATATCGTGTTGTGAATCTTTATGAGTAATTCTCTTTTTTTTTGCCTATTTTCATAGTCTTCTTTTAAAAATTGCACTTTTAAGCACAAACAGTTCTTTTAAATACTAAATTTTCGAATTTTTGTATTGCATTTCTTGAAATTGTGTGTTGAAAGTAAAGAAAGCATTTAAGCATTTAAACAGTCGAAGCAAAGAGCTTCTAGCTTCCCTGTTTTTTTTACTATTTTGAACGAGAACGTGACAATAAAGATCCTTTATTACCCTTGACTGCAGTCAGAAAAGTAAGTTTGATTCATAAGCACATTATACCACTTAAAAGTTAGAAAGTTAGTTTTTATTAAATTCTGTGATTATTAGTTTTGCAATAATAGCACCCTCTTACTTGTTATTACCACTTATTGCGTTGTAAGATGTACATCAATAAATAAATAACCCATAATAACGCTTATAATATTCTTCATAATGGACTAGTTTTTGCCAATATGTAATAAGTAAAATAAGCTATAAAACAAATAAATCAATTAATCACTAAAATATTAGTTATTTAATTAAAAATAAAACGTAAAACTATTTAAACTTTAAAAAATTATATAATAAATATGTTGTTTGTCAATTTTAAATTAAGATTCATCTCATAAATCCATCACAATCTGGCAGCGCTGTCACCATCGCTTGTCACTCAAAGTTGATCACGTGCATCGGAAATTGTTTTGCGATTACCATATAATAATATCTTATGCTTATAATAATTACACTTGTCGCTGCTTGTATTATATCAACTGTCTTAACCAAGTCAAGAAGGTTTCCTAACATTCAAGTAAGTAAGCTGGCTGCCAATTTTCTTGATTGTTACGAAGCCTTCTAACTCGACTTGGTTAAAACAGTTGATACGATAGAAGTACAAGTGTACTTGGCTCAAGTACTATCGGACCCTGTCAATCGGGCTCAGTAGAGGTGGAACTTGCAGTAACTATTGATTAATATTTAATTAACATCTCTATAATCCATATTTTTCGGTTATGTAAGTTACATTCTGTCGCTTGTCAAACTATATCTCCATCCCATTAGATACACATAATATTCTTAGTAGAATTAGCTAAGAGCCATTTTATTTTCTTTATTGGTACAGTCAGAGGAAGAGCGGCAAAATCAGCTTCGTGAACGCGCGAGGCGGATGCTTGCTGATGCAAGACGAGGTTCAGGACCGACAACAGAAATTATTCGAGTAAGCCCGGATTCTTACAAGCCCTATATAGAGTCGGAGGATTTGAATTTTGAAAAGCACCCAAGCACAGGTTAGTTTTAAAAAGAATTTATAGTTGCAAGTACTGAAAAAAATAAAACTTATTAGACTCGGAGAGAAATGGAAATATATACTCGCAAAATAAAGGAGACGAATACTCAAGGAAGCAGAGTCCGATCGACAGTGTGGATAAGTTCGAGAGAATTACTCCAGACAAACTACCTGACGATCTAGGACTAAAGGAGGTATATATTTGTCTTGTTATATTTTTACTAGAAACGAAACTCATTTATTTTTATCATACAATGAACGCATTGAGTTGCTTTTGGTGTACTAGGCCTACTCATAGCTAGATTAGGGTTACTAGTTAATTTAGTTAATATACGAGTATGTATGTACTACAGTTAACTATTCCAAAACCTACTTTATCATCATATAATTTTGAATGAATTTATATATAATAAACACCATAATACTTATCCGTATGATTGAAAAAAAAACAAGTTGGGTGGGAAGTGACGATCGATAACATTTCCCATATAAATTTACATATAAAATGACAACGATTTTCATTTCATAGCCATCGCTGACGCCGTTTTTTTTTCGATCGTACGGTAATACTAGTTTTGCAAAATAGCCTAGTTTTGAAAAATATCTCTTTTGCAAAACTCTTTGTCTACATGCAGTTAGACATGATATTAGACAGATATACAGGGTATTCCAGGCAAAGAACTACAGTATCTAGATCGGAGATTATTTGTACATCGTTTCACAATGAGATCTATTGATTAAAAATATTTTCAATATGGCGGCACTTAATATCGGAAATATCGGAAGTTGATAAAATTGTGTAGGCTTTCACGACCGGTATTATGACTAATAACGGTTTTGCGGGCTGTTAGGCCGTGGTCAAGAGTCGTATCGGAAGTTGACAGCAACTTTCTTATCTTAAATGGGTGCCCCCATTTTTTTACATATTTAAATTCTCTTTAAAATTTTATGAATTTTGATATTAAACACTCTATACCCAACATTAACCGTTATTGAGAAAAAAATATTTAAAATTTTTGGACGAAAAAAACTGCCTGTCAAAAATATGTGTATAACCTTAACGTCAAATTTAGTGACAGATAGACTTAGACTATACAATTTTTTTTTCTTAATACAAACCTTCCAGTATGTCCGGAAATGCCGTCATATTGAAAATATTTTTAATCGATAGATCTCGTAAAATAATGATGTGCAAAAAATCTCCGATCTAGATATTGTGGTTCTCAAGAAACTTCTAATGCACGCTCAGCCTGGGACACCCTGTATACAAGGTTATTTGTAGATGTAGAGGATAGGCATAGACTTTCTCACTTAATAAGCCGCTACAAGATATTTACTTGTAGTAGCACAGATTAGGTATACTGTATGTATACAGATAAAAATCTTGCCCCTTAAGCTTGATTTTCATGCATCCGTTGTCCGACGATACGTTGATACGATATTAATTTCATTGGTTGTATTTAAACGCTTGGATTGGTTAACCGTTTCTAACCAATCGAAGTCTTTAAATTCAACCAATAAAATTAATATCGTATCATCGTATCGTCGGACAACGGATGCATGAAAATCAAGCTTAATTCGTGGTACGAAAATTGTTTTTTATGACGATGAGCAAACGAGTAAAATTTCCTGTGCGCAAAAATAAACTCGCGTTTAAACAGCGTAATAATTGGGCCAGTCAGGCACTGTGCACAATTTTAGTGGTCATAAGTGGGCGTGCTATGTGCGCAAACTAGTAATCTAACTAGTGCGCGTCTTGATTATATTGAGGGAGTAAAAAAAACTCCAAAACAAATCACGTGAATGGACGCCCCCTAAGCTGTGCCCCAAGTGTACTACTAATTCAGCTACAGATATATTTTTATTTCTTTTTGTAATTTTAGATGGGAATAGACGTTCATTCTCTGATAGACAAAGAAATGGAAGACCTAGAAAGGGAACAGCGCGCGATAGACGAACAGGCGGCCATTTTAGAAAAGAAACTCAGAGACGTTATGGAATCCAACAACAGTAATGGCGAAGAAGAGTCGTTAATGGCGCAGTGGTTCATGTTGGTGAATAAAAAGAACGCGCTCTTACGGCGACAGATGCAACTTAATATTTTGTAATACTAATAAAAAACGGCGATAGCCATATGTTTCATTAAAATTTCAATATTATAGAGAAAAGGAAGCCGACTACGAGACACGATACAAAGCTTTAAACGAGGAACTTCGAGAAATCGCGTCTATAGAGGATTGGAAAAAGACAGATGAACAAAGAAGTAGGGAACAAGTCCTTTTGGATGAATTAGTGCAGATTGTTAACAAAAGGGACGAATTGGTGCATCATTTAGACAGTCAGGAAAAAGCGTAAGTTTAATTCATTGTGTTATTATTGAACTTAAGTTAGTATTTTTAAATTTCATGTTGTGTAGTGAGTCCAGCGAGAGAATATTTGATTCTGACAGATTGGTATTGAAAAAACTAAAAAAAAGATAATGTACTTTTGAAATAAAATGATAAATAGTTGTTGTCATATATTCTTTTGATGGGCATACTATAGTTTTTTTTTATATTTAAATACCTGTGGTTACATGGAATTACGTTGTTAACTAATAATTTGTAAAACAATTTTAGCTATCATCTTTTCTTACTTCAGTGTCTTCAACCTGTAACCACCGATATGATTATAATACAGGGTGTCCCAGAAATAAGTGCAAGTTTTTTAAGGGGTGGTATGTCTCGATAAAAGAAACATATTTTCTCTTTATCGTTTTTTAATTAAGTCCAAAATAACGGAGTTATTGTACTTTGAAAATTTAAAAAAAAATATATTTTTTGCTAAAATTTTGAGAACCACTGGATCTTTTCTGGATTTTCTTTCTTGTAAATTTAATCTACTACCTATGTTGCCATATTATTAAGAAATTATGTTTTTTAAATAAAAACTAAAAAAAATTCCAAAAAATTCTGAAAAAAATGCGAAAAAAAACCTCATAGGCGTGTTTCTGGGGTTGAACTAAAATACTTGCACTTATTTCTAGGACACCCTGTATAATAATCCATAAATTTGTAGTTATGTTAAGGAAAGTATAATAATTTCTTTTAGTTTATACTTAAAATTATGGACCATTACCAATAAATTTATTCAATTTAATATTTTCTTTGCAGTATTGAAGATGACGAAATTATCGAACAAGATCTTTCACAAATAGAATTACCGGCTAAGGATACCAATTGTGTTATATCCTAAAACCACTAAACACATCGTGAAATTGCGCAATTTTCCAAGGAATCATACTCGAATGACGTCTTATACTTCTAACTGATGTGGTGCTTCTTGTGATATTTATTCATAATTTATTAGTTTCTATGAGAGTTGAACTTTTTGTTTTCCATATAATGGGAAATTGTGCATTTTCCTATCCTACTTCAGAGTTTTACTTTATTGAGGAAATTTATTTATTTTGGTGAAACAGCTAACGTCTATAAAAGCGATTAATTCATTAACAAGAACTTCTTACACGGTTCTATATTGTCGTATTTAGTAGATTATTATTAAGGCCGTGAAATCATGATTTGGTCTCATATTTGTTTATTTTGTTGCCAATCAGTCATAAAGTTTTGCTTGACAGTGATAGTTGACTGTTAAATTATTTTTTGAATTTCACAAGAAATAGATCTAATGTCAGTTTGGTTAGATTACAACCATGATCACATTTTTTATTCTCAGTTTACGGGTTTTGACTAGTAATATAATATACACCTCACTAAAACTAAATTGTATTGCTGTAACTAAAACTATACTTAATTTTTTTAATACATTAACACTAAATTATTAAACTAATATGGCTACATAAAACATTCAAGAGAAGCACAAAGTGGGGCGCTCATTTTTTTCAATTCGACTGTTAGCTGTAACGCTAGAATCTCGCAGTCTGAATGACGAACTCCAAATGAAACACTCCACATGCTGCCAACAATCTGCCAAATTTTATTGGCTGGCGGAGAATATCTGGTAGTGACGCCACTAGTTTTTCTAGTATCAATATCAAAGATGCTATAGCAGGGTGCACCAATTTTTTTTTAAATTTTAGTTACCGTGAAAATATTGCTCACGATGACAAAAAAAATTCTGGTTAAGTTTGAGCTTTTAATATGAATATTAAGAGGTCTCTTCGTGATTTTCTGGTTCCCATTTAAATAACACAGGAAATTTTATATTACTTTCTAACAAATCAGCCTGTTGTGAACGTCAATACATATTCTTGTAGGAAATTGAACGATCTTCAAAAAAAAGTCTGATATGATTTTTCATTTAATTGACTCGTTTGAAAGTTATTGGAGGTGTAGCAGATTTAGTTAATAAAAAAAATATTATCTAAAAAGCTATTGTCCCATGCGTCGGCAGCTTTTCATCAATGGAGCAGTCATGGGTTCGTTTGTATTTCATTGGAGAAAAATAATACAATTACAAATTACACTAAAAGTATTGGGCGCCAGCCAACATACAAAAAACACAGTCGTAGTTAAAAATAAATGACTGATCAGGATGATTCCTAATTGTTGTAATTAGCGATAATTAATGAATGATTATTGTAATTTCAATGTGTTACCAAAGAACACTTGACGAACTTTACGAAAAATAAGATATTTTATGTTTTTGCGCTATTAAAATATAAAAAAAATTACGGAAGTTATCATATAAAATTTCAAAAAATAAAAATAAAAAAAAATCCCCATGTTATTTATGTGGGAAATATAAAATCACGACCTCTTACAGCGCTTTCAGATGGAGCAGACCGTCGGCGACTTCGAGCAAGTACCATGAGAAATTATTCATATAAAATGAAGAATTTCACATGGGCGCGTATGCTTCGTCCGAGGGCTATCTTGAAAAAAAAAAACACGGCGGATGGTCCGCTCCATCTAAAAGCGCTGTTAATGTTATTAAGATCACAAACTTTACCAGAAGTTGATAACCGTGAATGATATTTCCACGGTAATAAAAAGAAAAAAAAAATTGTGCTCCTTTTACTATACAGTCAGTTGTCACTGTTAATAAAATGGCGGTGGATTGATAACAACAAAAAACAGTTAAAATCAAACTGTGATTTCAAAACAGGCTTAATACTATATATTATGATCTATAAAACACTTAATATATCATGAACCTGATCACCGAATTATTCGAAATTTTTACAACAATGTTGGCTGTAAACGTAAGCCATCCACGCGTAGTGCAATATTATTTCATATCCTGAGTGAAGCCAATTTTTGCCAAAAAAAATCGCTTTAGTTTTCGCAGACAAATTAGTACCTTAGCATATATATGTATAAGTTCTTCAACAATGATATATTTGGTCTTCCAACCAATTGAAAAACTACACGATTTGTTGAGAAGCGGTAGATTTTACAGGGTGTTATATATCTTCTTTTATATATATCGTTTAGTCCCCTGTTATACAAGAAACTAGAATCGCAATGTGTTATGTAAGCTTTACTTCGGTTGTAATTTTGATGTGACTTAGTTTTAGCTAGGAAAATAAAAAATAAGGATTACAGAATTTTTACAACGCCAACTCTATTTTTGCTTGTGATCCGACAACCTGTGCAACTGCAGAAAGTAAATATATTATATAATATATATATAGTATGTCGCAAAAACGTCACTTCTTTAATTACATTTTTTATTTGGTTATATTAAGAACAATTTTTAATTTCATAGTTTTTGATACATGCTGTATATCTCCGCAGTTGTACTCTAATGTAGTTTCCTAACCAATAAAAGAAATAAATGTAATTATAGAATAGAAAAATTTGTGTTGAAACCAAATTAAAAGTATATTTCTGATACATCTTGATCTTTTGATGTTGTCAAGCTAAGCTTTATGTGGTTTCTGTGTAATATAATGTTTTTTATATGTCTGTATATTTAATTTTCTGTTAAGTTAAACGACCTGGTACCTAAATGTAAATAAACTGTATATCTGATCATACTAAAATGGTTTTTTTTAATAGGCCTAAAAAACCAATAAAAAATAAATTATTAAATAAGTTGTATTAAGAATTAAAAGTGGTTTGTTAATTTATGGATGTCACTTAAATCTTCAAGTAGTTCTTCCAGTTTTGTTCCAGTTTTTTTTGATATCTGAAAAGAAATAAATTTATGGTTAGTGACGCATATGATCAAGAAAAAAACTTGGATTGGAAATGAGGATCATTGACATTTGCCGCATATTTTTAGATATAAAATTACAGCGATTTTCATTTCAATGCAACCCTGACGTCGTTTATTTCGATCTACGAAACGGTCTTTTTTCATATTTTAAAAATACATCTATACAGAGTGCGTCTCAAAAGTGGCCCCTATAACTTTTTTATTTTCTTAGATAAAAAAAAACAGATTTGGTATGTTAGTATATGACATAAATTAGGAATGATTGACGTATACATTTCTTTTCGACCACTTCCCCTTTCACGGGAAATAACTAAAATTTAAAATTTTTAAATTACGCCCTCTATATCTTTTTTACATTATTTGATAGAAAATGACACTATCTATCATTCTATCATATGTCAACTTTTGACTTTTTCGCTTAAAACAAAATTGTATTTTAAATGTCAATCTAGAGTGCCATGGTTGTGTTAAAAACACTAATTTTTAATCAAGCTCAGAGAAAATAGATTTGATCCTCTAACGTTTTTAGCGTCTTGACCCAGGGGGGTGACAGTGAAATAGGAAAATTGGAAACAGTCATTAGTGTCATTCCTGTTATCTGCTGACGACAAGTATGGCCGCCTAGACAAGGACAGCAATGTTTCTGTCTAACTATTGTCTAACTTCACAGTTTAGAATTGACAGATTTCAGAGACAACTTCAGATTTGTTCTAGAACAAGTTTCGACGCCATTTTAATTTTCTCCGTTTTGTTTTGTAAATTCGATTTGATATTTCGGCAGAAATTTATAAATATAAAGGTAATAAAGCATATAAAATATATATTACATGAAAAATCCTGGATAAAAAGATGTTTCTGCATTACTAGGTATGTCCCGTATATATTAAAAATAGGTAGTAAATAAACACTATTTCTGTATTTTTTAGATGCAAGAAAATTTTGTTATGTTTATGATCGGCGATTTTTTTGAAAATGGAAACAATTTACAGCAAGGTAAGATCATTTTTAACTATAGCCAACATTAGTTATCTCCAGTATGTGCGATTTATTGTCAATAAAGCAATAAATCTAACTGATACAATCTGACTGTTATCCGACTAAAAGACTCTTTTTGCTTCTTTTTGATTTATAAACCAGGTCTCTTTGGGAATAATGGACGCTTTTTTAAACAGTATATTTATATTTTATACCTATTGATATTTTTACATTGTTAATTTTAGTATCAAAAAATTGTTTTTCTGTTTTCAGGTTTTTGTATAAGGCTCCTGTTTTCATGTTCCTGTCCCTGATGGCTGTGAATACGTATATTTATTTACAAATTACTGTAAGTCATGCTTATACCTTACTAATTTACGTTAAAATTGCATATAGTTAAGTAATTGCGGTAGAAATCATTCAATTTTTTATTTTTTATTATTTAGTCACGTTGTCTCATATTTCAAATAAATATGTTTGACATAGAATAAATTTTTAGTAGAATGATTGTAAAGAACAATGATGAACATGATTTTTAATCATTTCTATTATTATTAACTATTAACTTATTGATACTTTTCTTGTGGTTCTAGAAAACTTTTTCAGAATAAATTTGTAGTTCTTTTCATAAAATTAATAATATTTTTTTATTTATAAACTAAAATAAATATTTACAGCTTACATTGTAGACATAGTGCAAAAGCCAAATTTAACGTTAACGGTGTAACGCTAACATGAATACAATAGCTCCCTACTAATAGCGATAGCACCTTAAATGTTTACATCTATGGATCAACTCAGGAAATACGTGAAAACCAATATGGCGCCGAAAAAGATGACGAAAGTGCCTAAGCTCCCGAATTGAAATATACTTGGGGTTTCGTGTCAAATTGTGAATATGAACAGCATATTGCAATTTCAAATAAACCATATTCGAAAATGTCAAAAGTTGACATATGATATGTCATTATATTCAAAGTGTCATTTTCTATCGAATAAAGTAACAAAATACCGAGAGTGTCATTTAAAAATCAAAAGTTGTAGTCATCTCCGGTGAAACAAATTTCTGTAAATTTCAGCCAAATAACTCAGTAATGAACATTAAATCAATTTATTGCGATATTTTGACACTATATTTTACTATTTTTTGTTCTCTTTCTGCTTTCAAAAAACATCTATACAACACACACAGACACATTATTTTTTCTTACCTCTATTTTTTCAGTTATAGAAAGCTGAATAAAGCTCCACACTAAGTCCCCATCTATGATACTTCTTGCAGGATTCGAAGATATTTTTCTGTAACTCTTGAAAGTTCTAAAATAATACGTACATATTATCAATAAACTAAATTAATATTAAAAAATTATGAATAGTCTACCTAAAAGCTTTTGGATTTAAGCCAGCTAAATGGGCACCATGCGATACCATAACATTTTGTAACATAAGTAACCTTCTGTAAGTTTTTTCAGGTACTGGCATTAAATAGCCCATCCCCCCATCCAGTGTCGCTATAAAAAAAAGTTAATAAAGCAAAAGATAAAAGATAAACTTATTTCTCTTACCAAACATAGTAATATGTCTCCTATCAGCGCCGCTCATATGTTTTTTGTTTTCGCCTAATTCTCCTAATTTACATTTTATCCTAAAGAAAGTCGTTACTGCCTGACCCAAATGAAAATCAGCCTTTTTTAAGAGCCTCTGCCCTAAAATTTACCATACCTGTAGAAATGATAAATAACAAAAAAAAAAAAGTATATTACCTCCTAAAGATTCTCTGGCTTCAGGTTGATACATGCATATAGCTAGGTTCTTTTCTTTATCAGACATTAAGAACCCTAGATTTGAGTTATCAATCATATACTCTGTTGCATATACTTCACAAGCTCTAAAATCCTGAAATAGTTCATTTTGATTACTTTGGTCATAATAAAACATTTTTTTTGTATTATTTATGCAATGCTTACTAGTAGAAATATATTAAAGGTAATTTTAACTTTAAAACATGAAAGAACTATATGTCTGTTTAGTTATTTATAGATTTATGTATAGTCTGTCTGGCGAAAGAATATATCTGATACAGACATAAAAATAACACACAATTGTCACTCTCATATTTATATATTCTATCGTTGGACAGACTGCTTTCACACAAAAGACAACTATTATTATATCATTCTTTTGTTCAGTAGACCCCATGATACAAAGAATACAAGGTATGATATTGCGCAGGTTGGTCAATACACAATCGTCACAGGTGATTAAACGGCACCATTGGTCGGCAAGCTCTGCGCGCCAATTCAAATTGTCAAACAGATTGTGTCATCTGTGAAATTTGATTGTGTCAAAATGTGAAAATAATTTTTCAAATGTCAAGCTCGATGTCAAAACATAACTTTTGGGGTTATGTCCTAATTCTTCCCTATTTTAGGTATTTTTTTATTAGTAGCAATTGAACAATATGGATATATTTGTTTGATGATAGGTAATAATCTGATAGCAATGATGATAGGTATTGATAATTTCGATTCCAAATATCTCGAGAACCATTACTCGTAGCGATTTTTACCAAGAGACCTTTTTTACGTAGAAAACTTCGTAAATGTAATAATTTTTTTACCTGGCTGATTTATACAGGTATGGACGAAAAGTTATTACTCTTCAAACCAGTTAAAAAAATATTTAGGTGGCGCCCTCTACAATTGACATCGAAATCAAATTTCTCATATCAAAAAACCTAGACACCAATTTTCATCCAAATATTGACGTTACTTCATAAATTATTTGGAAAAAATCGAAATAAAAATGAAACTTCTACACCCTGCATTTCCGAAACTAAGCATTTTAGGACATACATTTATATGAACTTTTTTACTTATTTTGATCTGCAGAATATGCTGCCGAAGTTTCCAGAATACAATTCGGACCACCCTGTATAGTACAAAAATTGTGTGTGCACTATGTGCGCATATCTGAAGTGAAACTTCTTACTAACAGCTATTAAATTGGAGGATTTAAAGGACATGTTTGAAAAACTGTAGTTTGAAATGTTGAAAAAGTAATAAATTAAAAAAATAACAAATAATTTGATTCACTTTCATAAAATTTGTATTAAAATGACCGTCTGAGGACTTCAATCGGGTACCTCTATCCACGTGCGGAGTTTTATTCCAATCGACCTATAATTATGAAAAATTCTGATAATTTCGTCCATTTAGACGCATCGCATTGGTTCGAAGCGTCGTATACAACTTTACAGGGTGGGACCGTGTGCACAATCAATTTTCTATGTTTCTTACGTCAAAACGAACTGTCAGTGACACTTGTCGTGCACGGTCAAGTTGGTCTTGGTCTAATCTATCGACATATCAAACTTCATTTAAATTGGACGATTTTTTTACGCCATAGATTGTACCTTTTTTACTGCCAGCGTGCGTAAAGAAGTTTCACTTCAAAAAATTAATTGGTGAAATTATAATGATTGCAATGTTATTTGTATAAGTTTTGAACATTTATATTAGTAGAAAGTTATAACAATAATTACTTACACGTGATACCATTGATAATGTTCTATACTCTTCTTGAAATCTTAACAAGGAAATTGACTGATACACATCAGATATGAGCAATAAGCTCTTAATAGTCAAAATTTGATGAGTGTAAACTTGGGTGTCTATGAAAGCTACTCCTATTAAATCATTATCTTTCAATTGCCAGATATATATCTAAAAAAAGTGTTTCTTACAAACAAACATTAAAAATAATAGTAGACTCACCTTTTGGCCTACAGCAGATACCAGAAAACCTTTGACTTGTGACAATGCTGTGACAGGGCCTTTTTGGTCCTTTGCATATATTTCTTTAAATTTATTTTTAGTCAGTGGCTGTCCAGGTTCTGGAACTACTTCAATCACATCATATATCAATATCTAAAATATATTTTTATAGATTTAAATTCGTTGTATTTTAGTGACATACCCTTCCTCTTGAAGTTATATCCTCTCCATAGTTATAATTTGTACCCACAGCTATATAACCCCTTAAACCTGACCTAGTTCCTTCATATTCCAAAGCAACATTTCTTAAACAAGTGACGTGCTCCCATTCATCCAAATCTATTTTGGTATTTGGAATAACATCCCATGAAACCGGTGAAAATAGTGTCAGAGTAAATTTTTCTTGATGAGGATATGGAAATCTAAATAAAGAAAATAATTATTCTATAGCTTCTTAAGTGGGCTCTTAATTCCTAAAAAATGCCTATACATATGTGGCGAATTCATCTCTCCAAAAAAAAATCCAATATGGGTATTTCGCCACTGCACTGCAAGAAAATCTACAAAATAAAATACTTATTTTTTGTAAACACTTCATACGTCTACAAGAAACGTCAACGGTTTCTTGTAGACGTATCTGTTTTTATAAAACCAAAGTGTTCTCGAATAGTTGAATTTAAATTATT
Source organism: Sitophilus oryzae (assembly GCF_002938485.1). Taxonomy (NCBI): domain Eukaryota; kingdom Metazoa; phylum Arthropoda; class Insecta; order Coleoptera; family Curculionidae; genus Sitophilus; species Sitophilus oryzae. The sequence continues at coordinate 722,200 of NW_022146345.1, read as the reverse complement.
TTAAACAGTTTTTTTCTTTATTCTTTGTATTTTTTTTGCTTCCGACGACGGAAAGAGATAAACTTTCCGAAACGTTAAGCATTTTTTTCTTTGTTAGGCAAATTTGTATAACTGTAAAATAACTTGTGACAAGCAGTTTCTGTTTAGGTTTAACGCAGAAGTGTTTACAAAAAATAACTATTTTATTTTGTAGATTTTCTTGCAGTGCAGTGGCGAAATACCCATATTGGACTTTTTATTCCTATTTTTAATATTCTATCTTAGTGTGTTTCTTTTTTGTAAAAAGAAACACAGTGTCTAATTTTTGTTGGTATTAAAACAAAAGTCGTAAAAATATTTAAACTGAAAAATATCAAAAAATGAGTTACGCCACTTTGTGATATCTATGGTGATACAGCAACGTTATTCGAGCTACATTGCTTTCGGTTTGCAGCAAGAACCGGACACATTTATACATTCCGTACATGTATACGGCACCTAGCACAATCCCATTGGTCAGATTTGAATTTTAAAGCAATTAAACTCTGAGTGCCATACCGAGTATGGAATGTAAGACAGTGCCAAGCGCACTTACGGAATGTACCTGGTAATTATGCTTGCAGCAGAAAGTAACCCCTGGCTATAGCTAATCTAGCAAGAGTAGCTGTGGCTCCGTGACTGAGGCCATCGCTTCGTGAACGAAAGATCCGTGATGGTTCAAATCTCACGCCAGACCATAACATTTTTTATTTTTTTTTACAACTGTTTTTATTTTTTTTAATAGCAATCAAAATACGGATTGCGTTGGTTTCACTCTTTTTAGTGGGATTAGACTGATTATTTGGTGGAGTTAGTTGCGTTGGTTAAGATGGTTATTTGGTGGGGTTGATTGCGTTGGTTAGGTTAGCTATTTGGAAGGGGTTGATTTGGATTTGGTTGGAATGCTCTCTAACAGAGCGTTAAAAGTAATGTCTAAGGTACATTCCGTAAGTGCATATGTCACTGTCCTACATTCCATACTCGCGTATGGCACTCGGAGTTTAATTGGTTTAAAATTCAAATCTGACCAATGGGATTGCTAGGTGCCGTATACATGTACGGAATGTATAAATGCGAACCGGACAGTTCTTAGCGCGGCCACCTCTTCAATTGTTTTTACATGCTGTAAAAAACTTTAGTCGGCTGCGACGTTCGGGATTTTTTGCAACAATTCGGTCATATTCATAGGCACAACTCTAAAGGTAGGCGGCCTCTAAAGCGAAACTAAACTACGCTAAGAATATAAAGAAAAACGGTAACTAAACGAAAATAAGTCTTATCGGCCACTGGAAACGATTTTTGCTGAGTAGTCAGCTAAGTTAGTTGCGTTTTCGTATTGTCTCTGCTATCATAGAATTCATTGCTGCGAAAAATTCGCTGGAACCTGTAACGAACTAAAACGAGCGAAACTAAACTGCGATTTGAATCTTCGTTCATATATTTTCGTTTAATTTCGCTCAAGTGACCGCTGTTGCATTTAAAAGTATGGAAGCTGATTTTTACAAATCTTATCTCCGCCTTAAATGCGCGTCGCGAAAAGATCATAGAATAATTTAACCATTACCTGTCTCCTTTATCTTCATGTGTTAATTCTTTATCTTCTCCATTGAATTTGTAATAAGAACTTGAAGGCTCAGCAATACTGGTGACCAGACAATAAGTCTTCGACTCTAAATGGTACGTAATGAAGTGAGGAGTGCATCTTAAAGGGACCTTCCTCACTGGCCAAGGTGCATCATAACTCAAGTGAGTTGGTAAAATACCTATCCTTAATTCAGACTAAAACAAAATACAGAGTGTCAAAAATAAATTATAAAAAATCAAAGTAAACTTACTTTTTGGTTGAAGTAAAGAAACCCTTCTGGACAATTAATATTATTAAATGGAGCAAAATTTATCACTTCACCATCTATAATCATCGGATGTACACGAAGTTCACCACGCTTTGTTAAAAATATCCAATATGGATTAGCACCACATATAAAAACACCACTATAACCTAAAATTGAATAGAAAAAAATCATTGAATTTATAAGAAAATATTTTATAGAAAAAAAAATTATAGAAATTCTACTGTCCAGTATAGTACCAACCTGCAATATTATCAAAATATCTCAGTTTAGAAATTCTATCTTGTACACTACTGTAATCCGTATTTTCATCACCCGTTTTCTCAATTATATTTGATTCATAAAAAATTTCATGTCTAACTCTTCTGAATCTAAGCTTCAAGTGACCTTTATGATATCTGAATACTTCATAGATATAAAGATCTTTCTCCAGTCGCACGAAAAATAAGGGTCTAGAACCGTTGTTTCCTAAACCAATCTGTAAAATAATAATGAATAAAAAAAAAGGAATTTACAGTTTTTTTTCAATTTTTAATATTATTAATTTAATTCTCTGAGAAACAACAAGAAATGCCCTTGAATCAGGGTTGGCATGATTTAAATCAAATGATTTAAATCAAATCATAATTTAAATCATGATTTAAATTGTGATTTAAATCAAGTGATTTTTTAAATTTTAATCATGTGATTTAAATAAAAAAATCAACTTTTTTAGAACTTTACAATATATCGAAAAATAACTGTAAAAGTTATAAAAATGTGTCCTAGAAAACTATAAAAAATATTTCTATAACATATATATCCTCTATCCATTCGTTAAATAAAATGTTACACTTGCTATTGTAACGTTTAAATACGTTTAATAAATCGAAAACAAATTGTAAATGTTATAAAACTATATAAAAAATGATTTGTATAACACATATACCTTAAAATGTTGGACCGATTTTTGAAGTAATTTCGTGTGATCCATTAGACTTCTAAATGGCAGGGATTTATTTTGAAATTTATGTACAAGTGACAAAAAAATGCTGTTCGAATACATTTCATTCGCAACCTCTAGTGCAGAAAAAGGTTCTTTTGATGTTAGGCTATATCTTCAAATCATTGTCAGAAAATATGCTGTTTTATATCTTTTTATTTTACACTTTGACAATAGATAATACTAATTTCATTCTCGACTTAAGACTATTTCCGAACAATAGTGTATTGTGAAGTAGTAAAAATTATACTTTTTTTGACCAAGTTGTACGTTTGACGGACTAGCGTAAACAGGGAGGCACAAAAGTACATTTTTACTCCGAGTAGAATATGTTATATTTTTACAAATTAAACGTTACAAATAATTTTTTAATCAATTCCAAACGTTGCAAATAATATAAAAAGTAATGCCTTGTAAGTAATCGAGTAACAATTTGTACCCTCGTTGAAATTGACGCTTAATATCAGTTTAATAATATATTTTTGTACTTTTATTGCTTAGACGAAAAAATTGCTTTACTTTTATGCCTAAGCGTTGAAATTACAAAAATTAATACCCTTGTGGTATTTCAAAAAACATTCTTTTGATCTGAAGCGAGCCACTTTTTTTGCAGAATATATTGGTGACCGATGTCTGGGAAAATGACACGCGCCGTAGAATTGTTAATGTTGTCAGTATTGGGCAGAGTTATGAAGATTTAGCCATTTAGGATAGGAATTTAATTGGAATTAAGTCCTAATTATTTGAAAAACCGATTTTAATAGTTTTCTATTAAAATCAAAAAAATCTGATTTAAATCAAAAAAATCTATTTTTTTTTATTTTTTAAAAACAATCATGATTTTTTCCAACCCTGCCTTGAATGGAACCCACAGGGACAACGGAAAAGAGAACGTGGGAAACAAACATGGTGCAGGACCGTAATGAATGAACTAACGAAGACAAAAACATCATGGCCGGCCGAGGGGTAAACCGCAGAGGAATTATGGTGTACACTATGAAGGAATTCTACAGGAATTCCAAGGAATTCCATAGGAATTACTAAGAATTCCATAGGAATTACTAAGAATTCCAATTATTTCCGTAAGAATTCCAATGAATTCCAAGGAATTCCTTAGAAATTTAGAGGAATTCCACAGGAATTAAGAGGAATTACAAGCAACTTTATAAAAAATTAACGAACATTAGTAAACCATGAATACTATAATAGGTAGTACTAAATTTAAAGAAAAACGTTTTGCAGGCGATTTTTTACTATCCGTTTTTCGTTTTCGCTTCCAAAATTTCCCAATATCAAATATCTACAGGTTAGATATTCTTTTAATTTAATATTGTACCCTCGATTATATATCTAAAATATTTTCCAATAGTACGGCCGAACCACCCCCGAGAGATCTACTTATAACGTTCCCTGATTTCGCCATTTTAAAGAAACCCTCATAAGATTTTTTTATTCAGTACTCCAGAAAGTGTAAAGTTGATTTTTTCATTTCCTCGGAATAATACCTAGGTATATACTATAGGGAAATTAATACAACTTTAGGTGCACTTCATCAATGATACCATGCGTAATCTTATGGAATTTACTGGTGATCGTATTATGACGTGCAACTGAAGTTTTATTAATTTCCTTTCCTATAGATACGAGTATAACTAGGTACCTATCATTTTCAAAAAATCCCGAGAAAATTAATTTTAATAAGTAAGTGCCGACATATTTCCAGTATTTTTACCTCATGATCCCCTATTGGTACTAAAATTTAACTAAAAAAACGTAAATCTCGTAATAGTACTTTTTATTGTTAGATCTAGTACTTATAGAGACATTAGACATTTATAAAAATCACCAGAAAATTCATAGCGGAACTGCGAAACCGAGGTGGCAACGCTGGTTCAGACTGAAAGAGTTAACGAGTTCGTACCAAGGAATTCCAAGGAAGACCTTGAATGATTGACCTTGACCTTGAAGACAAGGAATTCCAAGGAATTCCGAATGAATTACGAGGAATTCTGAGGAATTATTTGAGTTAAAGGAATTACGGTGTACACTTTTCCCTCTGCGGTTTACCCCTCGTGGCCGGCTAAGCTAAGAAAATTGCGGAAAACAGAACAAGATGGAAGGTTTTCACTGAATCATTCATTCGTTGATATTCATTTACTCTTTCATCGACGAACTAAACATGAACAACAAAAATTGATTTTTCATGTTTGTTTTGCAATTAGAACAGACCGCTTCCCGATAATATATCACTGTTATTCATTCCTATGGTCGAGAATACTTACAAATATATTTATATACACATATAATATACCGAGTGCGTCTCAAAAGTGGCTCACCCCCTATAACTTTTTTATTTTTTCAGATAAAAAAATGAGACTTATAATTTTGTATGTTACTATATGACATAAATTAGGATTGATTGACAATTATGGTATTAAATTGGTTTCGGTCACTTCCTGTTTCACCAGAAATGACTACAACTTTTGATTTTTAAATGGCACCCTGGGTATTTTTTTTACTGTATTCCATAGAAAATAACACTCTGAATAGAATGACATATCATTTTAACTTTTGACATTCTCGCTTAATTAAAAATCGTATTTTAAATTTCAATCTAGAAGTGCCATGGCTATGTTAAAAAAAATAGTTTTTATCAAGGAGCGTTGGAAAATAGATTTGATCGTCTAATGTTTTTAGTGTCTTGTCCTGGCTGGTTAAAAGGTGTCCAAATCCTATTTTTAATTATATTTCAATTTTTTCAAATGGAACGAGGGTGGCCCATTAGCGTATTTGGAAAAAGCATTTTTTACGAATAATTTGAGACCAGTCACTTAATATATTATATTACACAAATTACAAATTTTCGTTACGAACCGCAAGTTATAATTTCAAATAAACCATATGCGAAAATGTCAAAAGTTGACATATGATATGTCATTCTATTCAGAGTGTTATTTTCTATCGAATAAAGTAAAAAATACCGAGGGTGCCATTTAAAAATCACAAGTTGTAGTCATTTCCGGTGAAACAGGAAGTGACCGAAAACAACTGAATACGTCAATTAATCATAATTTATGTCATATACTAACATACAGAACGTTTTTTAACTGAAAAAATAAAAAAATTATAGGGGTGAGCCACTTTAGAGACGCACCCGGTATAGTATATTTTCTTTGATTTAGGTACCTATTTAGTTATTTTTGATTTTTGTTTTGTTGGATTAGTCTTTTACTTTATATTTTATTGTTTTTATATTTGCTATATTTATAGCGTTCTGCTTGGTTATAGATAGAAGTGGAAGAATGGCCGTAGGTTAAACTTCGCCCGCCAAAAATATATATACATATACATATATTGTATATTTATATTTCAATGTACGCTACTTTACAATAAAGACGTTTATTATTATTATTACTTACCATTGCAATTTCTTTAACTTCGTTATCTCGCTGAATCTGCGCCTCGTTTACATGTGGTATAGCATTCAACATCACCGATTCCAGAGCGTCAATAATTACTTTATGTCCGAAACACAAATTTTGCACGTAAAAACTAAGTTTGAAGTCGGGCAGAGAATAAATTTCCAAATTCGAATTCTCTCGCACCACAAATAACCAGTACGTCGATTTGTACGGAGTTAGATATTTCTTCCACCAGTTGTAAAATACTTTCGGTTTAGGTTGATGAAGGGCTGTAGGCATCTTAAAATCGCTATCTCCATATAATAAGTCGTCTTCGTTTTCCGTCTCCGTTTTCAGATCTTTTCCTTCGTGGATATAGTGCTGTGGTATATGAGTAAAATCGTCTGGTATTTTGTTGGTAAAGATACCCGAGGTATCTTTATACATGCATATCGTCGACACAGCTGGCGACTTAAAAATAAATCAATTATTAATACTCACACTCTATTGTATGAAAAGGTCTTACATTTGAAAGAGTGGATTTACTAATAACCAGTTTTGCAGCCCCGCGAGTTTCTCGTAGCATAAGAGTAATAACTTGTCCATCTGATGTCATTAAGGATATATAGGGATCGGCACTAAAATGTAAATGAAAAAAAATCGTAATATAGAAAAAGTTTAAACTCATAAAACGCTCCAATGCAGGTATTCTCAGTGGACAACCTCATGTTTGACTGCACCCACCCAACTCTAGTATATAACCACTTGATAATGGTCGGTGATACTTCTGACCGAAAAGTTGTGTAAGCAAAATAAATAAAGACAATGGAAGTTCGAAATTCTTTTAGTTTTAATACTGAATCATTGTCTACCACATTCAAACTAATTTGTATTTACCTTGAAACATGTACAATCGGTGAACCTAAATCCATAGGAACATGTTGTAGCTGTATAACACCTTGCAATAATCTGACTGACAAAGTAGTAACTTGAACTATAAATCTATTGTTGCCTAAATTTCCTGCAAACACAGTGGGATGTTGTGTGGTGAATCCAGTATTGTCTATTTCATTAATTTCTTGTCCAGTTTGCAGAACCTATAGAAATATCAAAGAAAAATAGTTAGGGTTAGGTTAAGTTAGGTTAGTATGTTTAACCCTTAACTGGTCCGGTAATAGATATGTATCATAAACGGTCCGGCGTAGTCTGTAGGACTACGCCTTCTAAAAAGTTTATTATATATTATATTATGTATTATTGTACTAATATAGACAAAAATTGGTTCAATTAATATAAACTTTAAGAAAATATAGTACAAAATAAAATAACATACATATAAATTCGAAAAAAATCAATTAGGTTTTTACTAAGCTCTAAAAAATAAAACCAAATTATTAACAGTCATTACAATATAGAAAGAAGTTTTTAATACTATATATATAAAAAATAAGTTGTAAAACTTGAGTTAAAAAAAAGTTTTTAGTTACAGCATGAGGCAAAGTTCAATGTTTTCCTAAACATGTTTTACAAAATGGATTCGTACATTCTAGGCATTAAAAATAATTAACTAGGACATAACATTGTCTTTAACTAGGATAAGAACTATAGGATAAGAATACCCAAGTAACATTTTAAGTTCCTTTAGGTTATATATTCTCAAGGTTAGTTATATAAAGGTTTAATAAATGTCTCATTGGTATCTTACAGTGTTTTGATTTATATAAGTGTAGCGTTGGTTACTTACATGCCCTAGACATTAAAGTACAGGTTTCTAATTTATATTATGAAGATGACATGACAGTCTCTATGTTAACTACTGTCTATGGTCTAGTTTATGTCTAGTTGACAGAATGTTGGTGATCCGTCAAGTTATTTTTAAATCATTATTTAAATAATTATTAATTCAGATATCCCAGATATTCCAGATTTGTCGGAAAGTTCAGTGATTTGTGTTTATAGTTTGTGTTTTTATTAGTTTGTGCATTCTGATACTTACAGTCGATCATCATTTTCGTGTTAGATACTAAACTTTTTTATTAAAGTCATTTTGACATTTTAGAAATAATAATTTATAAACCAAATAAAAAAATAGTTTAATCATAAATAACTAAGTACATAGTTGGTAATATATAGTATTTTTTAGTAACAGTTAATAGTAGTCTATAATATTTTTACTATATTATAATTTAGTTGTTAAATCAAAAAAAATAGGTGCTATGTGATCTATTGTTAGTGTTTAAAATGTATGTATTCATAATTTTAATTTTGTTTTAATTATGTTACACTTCTAGTGGTCTAATAAAATATAAAATGCGGTAAAAAAGTCTATATTTATTATTTTATATTTTACAAGGAATAATTTTGCGCTTGAATAACGTTACCGTTTTAATTAGCGTTAATAAGTAACGGAACGCTAAAATTATGTTATGCCAAAACTCTCCATTAGTTTCTTCCGGATCACCAGGTGGCTCTAAATGACGGACCCATTTGTTTTATATCAGTGTCCAATCTATCTCTAGTACGTGACATTAGTCTATGATTACTTATCACTAATAGTAACCTTAAAATGTTGTTTATCACTTTTCTTATAAAACTAGAGGTTCTTGTTACTAAAGGTTTCATAGTAAGGTTTTATAAAGGTGTTCACATCTATTTTATATAACTTCTGGTATTAGGAGTTAGAAAGGTACGCAAGATATACACTATACAATTAAAGGTGTTATTAAGAACCATTATGTAACCAATAACACTACAAGTTATATAATTGTTCCCTCAAATCGTTTATTTGCACCTTTCAAATGGTTGCATGCTTTATATAACCTGTAGTTGCCGAATATCAAACCTAATGACATAACCTCAAATTTTTAATATAATCAAAACAAATAATATAGTAGCAAGCAAAGCAATTCGGTATTATAATAAATAATAAAAAAAATAAACTGGACAAAACACAAAAATACATCTACGTTCAAAAGAAAGGTTCTTCAGAGTTTAAAAAAAATAGGAATAATCCAAACCTCATTTAAACAACATTTACCAATATTGAAAGCCAATATGCAAATTTACCATCCACAAGCAGAGATCAGGATCAACCTGAGGTATTTTTGTTGCCAAAACGGTCAAGAACAGGAATATGCCCGGTTAAGGCATTAAAGAATGCATAACATAAAAGAATGAGCTTTGCGCTTTAACATTACACATTCTGCACTTAAAGAGCTTTTTTCTATAGTCAATTCATTCATAACTGTTCTACCAAAGTAGCAAAGGACCCTAGAACTCGTTTGAAAATTCCTACCACTTTAAATACAGATCAAATTGAACCAAAACAGCAGAGACAGTATTATTTCAATTTTATGAGGTAATGTTTTGTTTTCTGCACATTTTCTGTCAAATTGCTGTAATGTCCAACTTCATTCGCAGGCAGTCGCTACAGTCAACACCTCGGGTTACATAAAGGTTTTCTGGGTGACTAAAAGTAGCCATAAACACCCCGGCATTTCTAATGGTGATTTGTATCACCTTTAGTTGTATAAAACACTAAAATTGGTGTTTTAAATAACCCAAACTCATTTACGCAACCTTAAGTAACCAAATTTATATAATGGTTGATGAGTATGTTATAGACCCTAAAGTAATATATAGCGCTTTAAATATAATGGACGCCATTATTATTGATGTCTTCATTTTTGGCTACAATGAGTATTTCTAAGATAACGTTGAAAAATGGTACAAAACTATATTTTGGCCAGTTGCCAGTTATTTCTATGTATTAAAAAAGTCGTATGTTCTATTATTTATATTAATAAATTTGACTTTCATTACAAAAATTTTACCATATTTTTTTTGTTTATAAAAAAATCTATTAAATAATTCTGCTTTTGGGGGCGTATGTATTTTTCGGAGGTAAAATTGATTTTCACACAGTAAATTTAATATCGCATATGTATTTAGTACTCTGGATAGGCACAATAGTTGTTATTAAGCCAGTAATTTCTATAGTCATTTGCATAACACAAACGCTTTTGTAGGCTATGACAGGGATGGCGTCATTTTGTCTCTTATGTTTCTGGTCTGGATTATCTCCGTAGGACAACTTGGAGCAATAAGATCATATCTGCTTTTTATGTTAAAAAAAGAGGCAAATATTAAAGTAGTTAGTCAGAAAGAAACAAGTATATTTTCAAAAAAAAGCGCATGCGCGATATTTCTATAGAGGTAGTCTCTGGGAACCTTCTCAACACCACTATATAACTATTATATACCCTTTTTCAGTTTTATAGCGGTAACTCGATAGGATATATAAAGGTGTTGAGAAAGTTTTCAGGACTTTGGTTGCACACTTTGAGTGTTAAGGGTTACCATAGGAACAGTTATAAAATGGACCGTTTAGGGCATATAAGTGTTATATAATGGTTACCAATAACTCACGACAACCATTCTAGATACGTTTAGGTTGTATAATATGGTGTTGGGAAGTTTCCTAACACACTTATAAAACAAAAAATGCTTCTTGGGTATCTCCGTGGGCATGTTCTGGTTGTACAGGAATTAGAAGTATTCTACCAATTGTAAAATGTATCTCTTATGGAATATTTGACATTGTCAAACGTATTTGTCTGGCAGATTATACTGTCACTGTCGCAGTCGTCATCATATCATTTTAATAGAGTTTCTTCATAACTAGAGTCGCACTCTTTTCGACGGTCCGGCCATATTTTACAAGAGTTTGTCACACACAAAATCTTACACAAACGATCCGGCGTCGTCTGAGAGACTACGGCTTAAGTAACTTCTGCCAGAACTTCTAAAAAACTAATCCAGTTTGGGTATAAATATGGCTATCAGTTGTTGACCGAGAGGGGGAGGATTAGCTGGAACGCCGATCCTGTAGGCGCTCCCAGTAACTAATGAGAATGAGTTAATTATTTGGCGTTGTCTGTCAGACGACGCCGGACCAGTTAAGGGTTAAACATTCCGCATAAACTTTTCAATAACTCAATGCCATAAAAATTCCCATTCCTAGCGAATTTATTTTACACTGTGCAGAAAATATACTATATCAATATCTACTCACCATGGTACTATCTTCTTGGCTCAGTATCAAAAATGCATGCCTCTCTTCCCCACTGCGAATCGTCCACATATTGGAACAACCAGGTAAAGTAAATGTGGTGACAATTTGCGGTTTAATAGACCTCTGTAGTACACACAATGCTCCATTCTTACCATATCCAGCAGTGGTAACTAATTCCAAATTTAAGTCAGGATTATTATTGAATTCCTCACTTAAAAACGCAGGCTCTCCCACAGATATGTTACCGCAAGGTCCAATGTTTAATAAAGAATCACATACTTCAAAAATATAGCTTGTGATTTGCACACCAGCTTGTTTCTGGTTACCATATACTTCTAGTTCTTCAGGATCTCTGATATCTATAATAAATAGTGATGTTGGTAGCGAATATTTCCACTCGAATTTTGCAGGAAATTTCAGAAATTTCCGAAATATTCAGTCCCAAAATCGCAAAAATCGCAAAAATCCGAATTTTGCAAGAAATTTCTTTTCAAAATTCAAGACATTGAGCAAAAATTTAACGAAAGTGTATCAAGTATGCCGATTCTTAAGTCAGAAGAAAAAGAATGCTTCTCCGCCTTACAAAATAAAAAACCTATGGCTTTTGAACCAATGCATTTTGCCGGGAATCTCTTGGACCCCTGTTTCCTGGGAGAGAACCTTAACAATGAAGAACACATAGCCACTATGGAATTTATCAACAATATCACCAACAATCATCCTCAATTTGTCAATAATAAGCCATTTTTACAGATGTAACAAATTATTGCGCCAAATCGGGTTTATGGGCTCTCGACTACGTTTGGATGTCAGTTAAAAATATAGACTGTCTAAGTTGGTGGCAAGCAATGTGTAAAAATACTCAATTGAAATATTTAGCTGTTGCTCTGCTGTCTTTACCAACGTCATCTGCAGCCACAGAGAGAAGTTTCAGTACTTACAGTTTTATCCATACTAAAAAAAGGAATCGCTTAACTGCACAAAGAGCCGGTAAAATAATGTTCGTAGCTCACATCAATAAATTATTACTACAAAAACAAAAAGTGGATATGGAGCATGATATTCAACATGAAATTCCTCCCGAACCACTAGAACTCGTGGAGGTAGATGTCCATCCTTCAGAATCAGAACCAGGTGATACATCAAATATATGTATCTGATTTGGAAATAGAAACTGACGAAGATAGTACTACTACTACTATAATTCCCTATGAAGATGGGACCAGTTCGGCGCCTGATATTCCGGAATAGAATAATTCAGTTATTTATGTTTTACGTTTTTTAAATTTATATTTCGTGCTTTTTTGTTTTTTTTTTAAATTCATAGTCATAGTTCGTGGTTTATCAAATGGCTATCTAATTTATTTCTTTATTGTATTGACAAAAAATATGTAAAATTATAAAATTTCCTAATATTTCATAAATTTCCGAAAGTTTCAGAAATTTCCTGCAACAATCAAAAATTTCTGAAATATTAACATCACTAATAATAAATTAGTCATTATTAAGTAGTGTTACTTTTAAAACTTCTAGAATAGAAAAAAAGGAAATAACGATTTTCTATCTTATTTTTTGTCTTATGTTTTAATGTAGGATGCTCCAAAGTAAAGAATAGACCAGGACTGCAGAGCAAACGGCCCTGTTTTGCGAATCGACGGTTCAGTTGATCCATGAGGACGAGTTTAGATACTTGCAATCTCTAATGCTATAAAATAATATTTCGAACTATTTCGAGCAGCACTGCATTACGCCGAGGAGGCGTTTACCGGCAAAATATTGATGACGCTCCTCGCCTTTTTTTTAGTTGTGACTATCTATACTAGATAGTAGACTAGACCCTGTCCCCCCTACAACAGGAAGATCTCCATGTATGATGAGTTATAGACTGTATGATGAGTTATAACTCAAGAAACGGGGACACAATAGATTTACTTTGAGTGTTGAACTTAGTTGTTAGAATGCTTAAGAACTTATTTTGGAAATGAACGAAAATTTACAATCAGTAACTTTTTTAAATTGCATTCTGAATTTGCTCTTTTTTCTTACTGCTCTCGAGAAAATGATGAATTTTAGGAACAAAAAGAAACAAATTGAGAACAAACTGGTATTCAGAACAAGTTATCCTTCTTTTTTTGAGCATATTTAGACTAAAAAAGTATCTATCCACACGACATACTGCAATCTGCAAATTATGGCAAATGGGTAGCGGTAGCTAAATCTAAATAACAAAGGTATATATTACTACTACCTATTATCCCTACATAGAATACTGTAGGGAATCCCCAAAATGGGGAATCAAATGTATTAAAAGGAGATAAAAGTTGGGTTGATACCATGTTGATATATTTCTTTTATGCGTTGTTGCCGGATTTTGCATCAAAATTTCAAACCGTATAAGTAGGCATTTACAAAAAATGTTGCATCTAGGGTTATACTTTATATAGAAACTCTAAAATTTCATAAAAACTCTAACTCTGTCTACAAATTCATTTACCCAATATGTATGTATAAAAAACATTTTAAAAACTCGTGTCTTAATAGTTGCTTAGTAAAAATTATTTTTTTTTAAAAAGGTACCTACGATTTTTGCTATATTTCTGAAACTAGAATTTCATAAACATTTCATAAACTACGTCTACAAATTGATTGATCCAATAATATGCATAAAAAACATTTACAATTAAATATACATATTTACAGTTAAATATAAAGAATCACTTTATTGTACTTCGTAATATCACACGTTTGAACTCATACATGCTCTTAAAAGGGAACATTCTCTCATCGCAGATGTAAACATTCTTTCTATTACACTACTATTTTCAAGTAAAGTAGCATCTACACCTATAATACCGGGTGCGTCTCAAAAGTGGTTCACCCCTATAACTTTTTATTTTTTTAGTTAAAAGAACGAGATTTGGTATGTTAGTATATGACATAAATTAGGATTAGGGAATGCAATCCCGCAAATGCTGGATCCCGCTGCGATTCCGCGGCATCAAAGTTGCGGGATTTACCGTGCGGGATCTGCGGGATTGACACATTATTACTGGGTAACGGAATACTTAAATCCCCTTACGCCTTGGCCATTAAAAGTAAGTGAAACAAACACGTTAGTTGTTAGATTTCTTTCTGGCGTATGTGCGTAAGCAGCGTAAGTGAAGAAAAGTGTTTAACTAGTACTTGTGGACAATTTCGTCAAATAAACTGCCGGACATAATTATCGGGACAAGCAAAATTTTAAGGTAAATTTAAAGTTGAATATCTCTTGAACTAAAAAAGATTTTGGGATGTGGTTGGGACCAGGTTTTAAATGCATCTATTATGACTAAGATGCTATGTGGTTTTCGAAAATATATTTAGCGGAATTATCGTATACAGGGTGTTTTACAAGAGTGTGAAAATTAGGTCAAGAATCTTTTTTTCCGCAAATTTACAATTCTTAAAAAATTGAAATTTTTACCAAGTACGACAGTACGACTAATCTGTATTGAAATTAGAAAAAAAAATACGACGTTTTTTCGAATATGCATTTTTAGTCATACGTATGGTCCTAAATGGTACAAAAAGCTTTGTACATTCTGCATATGCCAAAAAATTATTGATATAGAGTGTATCTAAAAGCAGATAACTAACACAAGTTAAAAAAAAACTTCAACATCAGAATAATATTTTTATTTATAAAATAAGTAGATAAGTTATAATAAATAAGTTTATTTAATATTAAATATATTCTTTGAACACCTTGTATACATCAGTCCAAATTTCTGTACAGCTAGTATAAGATACACGCTATATCAATATATTGTGGGCCTATGCAAAATGTACAATGCCTTTTGTACCATTTAGGACCAAATATATGACTATAAATGCATATTTTTCGAAAAAACCTCGTATTATCCTTAAAACAAAAATTTAAAAAAAAAGACCAAATTGTTTTTTTTCCAATTTCAATACAGAATAGTCGTACATAGTTAAAATTTCGATTAATTGCATAAAACCATTATATTAGCAAGTTTAATAGGTTAAGTACAAAGAGGAGCATTTATTGTTTACAATCCCGCAATTTTGCGGATCCCGCGGGATTGATTGCTTTAATCCCGCGGGTTTGCGGGATTGAGATTTTGGTGCGGGATTGCATTCCCTAATTAGGATTGATTGACGTATTCAATTGTTTTCGGTCACTTCCGGTTTCACCGGAAATGACTACAACATTTGATTTTTACATGGCACCCGCCCCCGTATTTTTTTACTTTATTCCATAGAAAATGTCACTCTGAAATGAATGACATATCATATGTCAACTTTTGACACTTTTGTGTGGTATCAAATTATTCGTAAAAAAATGCTTTTTCCAAATATGCTAATGAGCCACCCTCGTTCCATTTGAAAAAATTGAGATATGATTAAAAATACGACTTGAGCATTTTCTAACTGGCCAGGACAAGACACTAAAAACATTAGATGATCAAATCTATTTTTCCAAGGCTCCTTGATGAAGAATTAGTCTTTTTAACTTTGCCATGACCCTCTATATTGAATTTTAAAATACAATTTTTTATTAAGCGAGAATGTCAAAAGTTGACATATGATATGTCATTCTATTCAGAATGTTATTTTCTATCGAATAAAGTAGAAAAATTCCGAGAGTGCTATTTAAAAATCAAAAGTTGTAGTCATTTCCGGTGAAACAGGAAGTGACCAAAAACAATTGAATACCCCAATCAATCCTAATTTATGTCATATAATAACATACCAATTTTCGTTTTTTTATCTGAAAAAATAAAAAAGTTATAGGGGTGTGCCACTTTTGATACGCACCCGGTATAGTTGTAATAAATTCATAAAAACACATAATATGCACCTTAAATAAAACATATAAGACATTTTTGTAAACATACCCATTACATCACTCGCAATGCAATCAGTCAAAGAATCTAATACTTTTTCTCCTTTCTCAGTAAGTGCATCAGTTCTGGCTTTTTTTGATAACGGTTCCTCTGACTCATCTAAACTTATAACCTCATTAGCTTTTTCAGTAAATCTCAACAATAAGGAATTTCCTAAACGTGAACCCAAAAACAAAAAGTTATTTTCACATATACACACCTAGAAAAAATATATTTACTATATATATATAATCAGCAAAGAAATTCTACATACACATGTTGTCAATACACTGGCCGCAGCTTTTTCAAAATGAAAATTTCGTACATATCTCATATTATCAGCTAAGAGAGTTAGAACATATAACTCTCCACCTCTTAGTGATAAAACTAAAGTATCATCTTCTAAAAATCCAATTTGGGCACAATCAAAAGTTATTTTTACATCATCTTGTGGTTCTAAAAGACACAAGCAATTTTTTATAATTCTAAAAAGAAAATATTTATCAACAACTTACTGAGCGGAAAGTTTGAACAACTTTCAGCAATACTGTTTACTGATACACCATACGGAGGTATACTTTGATTTAGATATATTAAAGCATTAACTGAAAATATCAAAGTACCTCCCAGAGGTTTCTTAATCGGTACTGCTTTAGTACAATCAAAAGGTAAATTAGCTACACTCCAAATAATAGGATGAACTTTTTGCTGTAAATTTAATGAGATTGCTGCCATTGCACATGTATCAGTTCTAACAGCAACTCTCCTGTAATTGGTATATAAGTATCGATAAAACATATGTCTTAAATAATAAATGATGAAACATACCCTGAAAAAGTTTTCAGAGGTTCATATAAAATAAGCAATGTTGGTTCATAATAGCCATCCAAAAATTGTATATCTATAATATTATCAATTTTGTCTATAAAATCTTTTAATAAAATCATATACGAAGCTAAAATAGGAGATTTTCCAGATGAATTTGAAGTGATCATTGGTTTAATATCAGTATCAGTATCATCAATTGATGTTTCTCTACGAAATGGTAATACGACTAGCTTCTTCCCAAAAACAGTCATAATAGCACACCTATTCTCTGGATCAGCCCGCACTAAAGGTACATGATGAAAATGAGTCCACCCATCCTTGAACAAATAAAAGTAAATTTAAAAAACAAAAAAATATTAATGTACCTACCTTCATCTCCTCTTCTTCAAAATAATGTAGACTTAATGTTTTAAGTTCATGGAGTTCTGGATCATATTCTACGACTGATAATTTTGCATCACAAAATGCTAAGAGCAAGGAATCTCTAGCTGAATTTGCTAACGTTACACTTTGTAAAGAGACTATATTCCCAAATAACTGATACTGGGCCACACACTCAAGTTTCGATTTTGGAGGAAAAAATTCTAAAAGTTAACACGTTATATGCAGATTCAATTATTTTACATATTCTAAACTAACCTGAATATTTCTCATGTTTCGACTTAGCCTCAACATCGGGAATTAATCTAAAAACTTTAAGAATGTTTGCTCCTGCCGTAACAAGACTTTTCTCAGTTTTATTGAAGAAAAAACAACTAATTGCGTGTTCAACACCGGTAGCCTGATGAGTCTGTTTACAAATTGAAAACATGATAATAGCACCGCGTAAACAAGCAATTAAACAACTAGAACATAATATAGATCACTATTACTATATTATAATCAAAAATATTTTATTTAATTATAAGGATTTTAACTTTTCAAAACAGTTCACTTTCCATAACCTTAATCAAACAATTTATTTACTTCCTACTTGCCACAGAACACCGAGTTAAGGATATGACATAGAATAAATATTTAGTTTGTTTGAATCATAGATATCGAATCTCTGGTTTTTGCTTTCTTTATTTAAGCCTTGATTTAAGCCTAGAGCTATTCTTTGAGCTATCATACTCCTTCCCTAATTTGGTAATACCCCTAATTTTTATATTTAAAGGGGGTACCTTCACCATTCAACGATATTCTTTTCAAAGTTTTATTAAAGATTTTTTTAAATGGCTAAAGAATACAAGGACGCGTAACGCTGTAAAATTGGCTGTAAATATGTGATGCAGAGATATAGAGGTAATGTCTATATCTCTGATGTGATGTTAAAGGACGCCATTTTTTTGGTGCCATACAAAGAGTCACGAAGAGTTGAAGAACAATTTTAGCTATAATATTTTAAATACATAGGTTATTGTAATGTACTGGTGTACTAAACTTTGTAATTTTGTATACACTTTAACTGTTCTTGGTATAAGCTTTTATTACAATGCTGGGTATACCCAATGCTGATTTGTCCACAAGTAAGTACAGTTTTTTAAATGTGGAACATAAAAAAACTTGTATACCTATTACCTTTTATCATTAGCCCTGTATATTATTGCATTTTTGGCTTCCTCGCCACTTTACATAATCCTATGATATTATTAAATATGTTTCGATAGATTCAGAGATATTAATAAATAAATTTAAAAAAAAGTCGTGTTTTCATCCTTTCCAAAAAATATTAAAAATACAACAAATGTTCTGAAATCTAAATATATATATACTATACTAAATATTTACTATTGTTGTTCTGTACATACTTTGCTATAAATAACTACACAGGGTGTTCCAAAATTCTATGCCAAACTTTCTAAAATATAAAATAATTTTCCTTGGTTTGTTAAATTGAACACCCTCTATCCTGTATATTATTCCTTTGTTAGATGGAGAATTGAAAAATTAATATTTTTCAAAATTTAAGTAGGTACTTAAATTTTTTAACGGTTTGGCAAATATTCGCGTTTTGTTACATATGACTCTTTCAACGATGAAATATCAGACTAATATCAACACAAGATACACATATTTTGAAATATTTTAAATATAAAAAATGTGCATCTGTTAATTCTCCATCTAACAATGAACATACAGGATGTTCTATTAAAAAAAATAAAGAAAACTTATTTTATATTTCAGAAACTTTGGCATAGAATTTTGAACACCCTGTTTAGTTCAAGATTGCGATATTTATAGCAAAGTAAGTACAGACCAATAATAGTAAATATTTAGTATAGTTTTGATTTTAGAACATATTTCTTGTGTTTTTAATATTTTTTTTTTAAATATACTTCTTTTTTTTATTTATTATTTATTAATATTTTTGAAACTATCGAAACATAATATCTTTAGGATTAACCCAATCTATAATAATAATATCTTAGGTAAAGTGATCAGAAAGAAAGCCAAAAATACAGGGTGTTATTCCATTTAAAAAGAATCATCCCGATTTACCCACACTTTTTTAAGCCACCCTGTAGAGTTAGAATGATAACAGCACAGCCATTTGAATTCTTTTCTACTGTCAATAATATATGAAAAAACTTGTAATCAACTTAGAAATTCATATTATATAATATATCCTGTGTTCTTAAAACTAAAAAAAACCTTTCTTGATATTACAGGGTTGGTATAGAAATCAGTGCGACTCCCTGCAAATAAAGGGCTATTTCAAAAAAAGGGCAGATTTGGGAAAGCTGATTTTTTTATACGTGTATCAACATATCTTAGAGATTTTAATTTTAATAAATTAAAAGCGGAACTCCGTGGAACTCCCCACCAAGCAAAAAACCTCACATTACATTTGTAACATTGCAGTCAATCCCCAAACAGTTTGCTATGTAATGTTAATTTCTAAACGTTGTGTTGTGATTGATGAAACCTTGCTACAGAAACATTGTCTTTGAATGGTGATTAAAACGTTTTTTTCTGCAACATTGCAACAAAGATTCAAATGAAAGATCCGCGCAAGTTAATAATAATTAATAATATAACAAATATACTATAAGATAAAAGAAAAAAACGGCGTCTAGTTGGCTTGGAAATGAATATCGATGACATTCCCCATATAATTTTACATATAAAATATATAAAATGACAGCGATTTTCTTTTCATAGCCATCGTTGACGCATTTTTTTGATCATACGGTATAAGTTAGAAGTTAGGTTAGGTTAATGCAGTTGTTTTTTTTTCATATACGTATTACTTTTTACAAATATACTCAGGGTTCCCTATTTAACCCCATGTACAATTTCTGTGCCGTAAGAAAAAGACAACATAACCCAACTCCATATTAAAACTGCATAAGTCTATTTCACCCGGATATGGATTGAACTGCGATTGCGCCAAACTCCGATTGATTGTTGTTTTAGTTCTGTTTGGATTACTTTTTATTTGTGCGCGTAAAAGTGTGGTTTTGTTTAGTTTATTGTTTCCAACTATTTTTTGATATTTTTCCAACTCCCATGATAATGTGTTATAAATAATAAAAATATAAATAAAATTGAAGGTTAGCGCACAGAATATACTAACGAAAAGAAACCCAAGTTCCTTGTAATAAATCGGTTCCATTTTCGTAACGCCATCTCTCGACATAGCTGACATTATAAGGGCTTGCCAAGGGGTGCGGGGAATTGGGAAATACACTTTTTATTTTAATTATATTTTATTCCCTATTTGCAATTTTATTTTTTAAAACATATTATGTGAAACAAATCCGCATAATATGTCTTAAAATAAAATTACAAACTTGAAACTAAAAGAATTAAATAATCTGAAAATCTACAAAGTTTATTGATAAAAAAAAGTTAGGCTATGCAAATTGATAAATATATTAAATATAACATCTTTGGTTCATAACATTGTTAAACAAACATTAACAAATCATAACATATCAGATCATAGAACTAAAAAGTTACTATTACATTAAAACAGGTGATACAATACTTCAAAATTAATTTTAACATAATATCAAAATCGAAAATCAAACTGCAAACACAACCACACTTATCACGTAAGAAATTAACACACACTTCCACGGCAAAATGTCCAAGAAAGACTGCATAATCATTCACCTGATTGGTCCTGGTGAACTGTCGTAGCTCAACGTCGTATTGTCGGTAAGCAAAATCCCTTTCCAAAAACTTTTGACGATCAGCGCCGCGTCCGTCATAATTGGGAAAGTTTTTGCTGGAACCATTTTTCGATATTTTTCCAACTCCCATGATAATGTTATAAATAATAAAAATATAAATAAAATGAAGGTTAGGGAAATGTCAGTCAACCACTTCCTTTAAAAACATCGACCAATGAAAACTTCTTCAGGTGAGGCATGCTCAGTTAAATGAATATCCGGGTGAAATAGACTTATGCAGAATTCCATATTGTTCTTTCACTGTTTGGGCTTCACTTTTTGGAGATTAGGCTGAGTATATTTGTAAAAAGTAATACGTATATGTTTTTTTACGTTTTTGGTATCACGTTTTATGCTTTTCGAATGATATTTTAATGAATGTAAATGTAAGTATAATTTTATTATCATGTGTGTTTTAATAATGCTTAGCTATGAATAAGTATAACAAATTTTGTTTAGTTTGTTTATAAGCTAAATTTTGCTTTAGGTTAGCTTTTAGCCAACTGAAAATTGAAGTAGATAAAACCAGGATACGAGTATATCAATCTAATGATAAAATCACAAATAATATTCAGTATTAATTATTCTCAATAATATTTTTTAATGATGTTTTAAGGATATGACATAGAATAAATATTTAGTTTGTTTGAATCATAGATATCGAATCTCTGGTTTTTGCTTTCTTTATTAAGCCTAGAGCTATTCTTTGAGCTATCATACTCCTTCGCCATTCAACGATATTTTTTTCAAAGTTCTATTAAAGATTTTTTTTAAATGGCTAAAGAATACAAGGACGCGTAACGCTGTAAATATGTGATGCAGAGATATAGAGGTAATGTCTATATCTCTGATGTGATGTTAAAGGACGCCATTTTAATGCACGTATGTATAATTTGATTATCATGAGATAATAGTGTTTTAATAATGCTTAGCTATGAATAAGTATAACAAATTTTGTTTAGTTTGTTTATAAGCTAAATTTTGCTTTAGGTTAGCTTTTAGCCAACTGAAAATTGAAGTAGATAAAACCAGGATACGAGTATATCAATCTAATGATAAAATCACAAATAATATTCAGTATTAATTATTCTCAATAATATTTTTTAATGATCATTTGAGATTTTTAAAATAAGGACATAAAGGGGCCTCAAAGATTACTGTCACAAGAGGTAAGTTACTCATTGTTTTATTTATTACAACTGATTGTATTTATTTTTACTACTTTAGAAATGATTGGATATAGATTTCAAAACTTTACCGAAGAGGAATTTGAAACCATGAATAAGACAATTCAACATGCGAAGGCAAAATATGAAAGATTCAAAAAATCAATTAAAATATAAGTTTGCCTTTTTACTTTATTTGTACATATATTTAATGTTATACTTTCCTTTTGTATTTTATAATAAGAAATATATATGTTTATACTGTACCTATATATATTTTGTATTATTTCAGACATTCAACTTTAAGATTTTTTTAGAAATTCGACTCAGAGGTCGGAGTTGTGTAATTCCTTATTTAATGAGCAACCGAAAAGATCAGTAAGTTCTCAGTACTCGACTGTATTTTTGATATTTTTGAAACAAGTAAGTGATAAACATTGCCTGGAAACTTATATGGTGAAATTTTGAGTGGTAGGAAAAATAATTTTTAGAGGTTACTAGTTTATTTGGTTGCCTGTGATATGCATATACAGGGTGTTTTCTAATTAATCTAAAAAATAAAAAATCGTTAGAAAACGGCTTAAGGCAGGCTCTTAATAAATATATTTATTTTTTTTCTCGGCAACCGTTTGATGAACAAGAAAAACTCAAAAGATCAATTTTGTTGAAAAAGGATGACCAGTCAAGAAAAAAATATATTTTCTTTAAAAAAGCAGTAGTGTACCATTTGTGTTAAGCAAAATATCGATTTTTTTTTTAATTTTTAACACCCTGTAGATCAGAAAGGAAGTACTTTAGACCTAATGGTTATATCAAAATTGTTTTAAGAACAAATGAGAAATCACACCACAATTTTTTAGACTAATTAGAAAACACCCTGTATATTGTCAACTTGACAATGATTGTTGATAAATCAAAAAATACCTTTTCTGTGAAAAAAGCTCGATTTTCGCAGGAAAATTTTTGGTTTTTATTGAATTTGGGCCTGCGTCTGCAAATATCGGTATGTTTTTTAATATTCTATCTATCCAAATTTTAAATATCATAGTCAGAAATAGTTTTATTATTTATTAACTGTAAAAATGGTATACTTATAAGTTTTATCAAATATTGTGATTTACTTCTACCTTGTAGTCAAAATTTATATTTAATAAACTGTAAAATATATATATTCCTATGTTTTATTAAAATTAGTTACTCTGATATACTAATATATCAGTGTAACTTTAAAACTAAATCCGCTGAAATCAAAATATAAACATAAAAAATATTTACAGCAGAAAAGGCGAAGGCGCTGGGTTAAACGTAGTCTCTACTAAGAACACGGAGGGGCGCTTTGACCAAAAATTTTACTATTAAGTTTCATATCTATCTTAATAGAAGATTATTTTCTTTTATATATGGTGATAAATTTCCAATTTTTATTTGTTTTTTTCTTTGAAGTGACACTATCGCGATTTATCGAAAAAGATTCTAAAATAGTTGGTTGTGTAGCGTGCGGTAGATCTCGGCAAAAATTGAGTGAAATAATGGAACAACTTTTCGCTAGTAAGTGACTGTATAATATACATACCTACGTGTAGTAAACCGATCATTTATGAAATTCGCTTAAATTAACTAAATTATATATTTTTCTTGCATTTTAGCTTTTATTTATTACTTGTCAAAGATTAGATGTCAAAGAATTTAGATCCGTTAATTTGACTTACCTGCTTCAGTAGCGTATCGGATGTTTGTGTTAATAAATACTTATTATAACTTATCTATTTTGATTAGAATTATATATTTTTATAACAATTTTAATAACTACCAACATTTATTCACAACGTAAAATAAAACAACAAATTATTGAGTCTACCTCACGTCTACCCTACATCATAGTTTTACATTTTTTAAATAAAATTAGAACGACACTGATAAACCGG
The DNA here is from genome assembly GCF_002938485.1 of Sitophilus oryzae. Classification (NCBI taxonomy): domain Eukaryota; kingdom Metazoa; phylum Arthropoda; class Insecta; order Coleoptera; family Curculionidae; genus Sitophilus; species Sitophilus oryzae. The sequence goes on along the minus strand of NW_022146345.1, from coordinate 697,907 downwards.
AATTAAAGTCGGCCATATTTGAGGCCCATCGCGGTGTACCTAAGATTTTTGATATGCTCCTTCCTAAGTCTTCTTATTCAAAGGTTTTTTTTCAATTTGCTTGACAAATTCGACTTTCTTGGTAGGGATATATTTACACCGAGCATTTTTAATTTTTCTAAGTCAATGGATATAGAGATATGCATATTTTTATCAATATTGTTTGTTTTTCGTCAATACAATATTAATAAAAGTATATTATACCTATCTGAAAGTCTACAATTTAATACCCATTAATGTTTCTGTTGATTATAACCTATTACTGATGTATTATTTTTAACATAAAATTGCTAATGTTCGTAAAAAAACTTTTTCATTAATTGATAAGTAAATATTAAAAAATCATTTCTATGTATACTCTCCTATAAATGAAATGTTTTTTATTTCGAACATTATCTATTTTTTGCTATATTATTTTGACAATAAGTCAGTTAATAAGTTATAACAAAATAGAAAGTTTAATGGACCATAAGTTTTGAAACATAGGTACAATATAATTTTACCAATATTGTATTGACGTAAAATTAATAATATTGCTAATAAATCTCAAATTAGTACTTTCTTGAACGTTACATTAGCAACGTTTCAATAATATTGTGAAATCTTCTCACGAGGTTGTGACAAGGTTTCAATAAACTTGCATCAACATTTTTTTCAACCTTGCACTGCAATGTTATTTGGCGGAAGATTAAGCTAACCTGCCACCTTGCATAAACCTCCCTACAATGAAAAAAGCAATGTTACACCTTGCTTTGCGAAGTTTTGGCAATGTTCCAGCAATACATTTTGCTTGTTGGGTTATTACTATATAACTCATTATGAAAAGAAAATTGAGACAGTGAGTGGATGAACATTCGAAAAAAAAATTGTAATTTCGATTTTCTTCAAGCTAAACATAGCATTTTGCCGTGTGTGCGATGGCTATCTTCTCCGCTCCATCAGAAAGCGCTGCGCTGTAAACGTGCGAATGCTATTTCATGTTTTCATCAAAGCCGAGCGAGTGCTATGGCGGAATCTGGAAAACCTGGGTACCTATTTTTATTACTAGCGGTTATTTATTTACTTTGTGAAAGGAATAGTTTAGGTCTGTAAAAATTAATAACTATTACATAATATGTCGTTTATTTCAGTTTTTATTTACTTTTACTATTTTTCACATAATAATATCATGGTCTTGTAATTTCCATAATAAAGGTACGAATGTCGCTGGGATTTAATGTTATTTCTAGATTATTTATATCATCTTTGATAGTTGCCTTTGTATTATCGCTTCTCTCGTCAATCCAGGCGTTTTTAACTACACCTGCATATTTGGAATTAGTACTGTCATGTTTAATAAGCAATTCTTCCAAAGTACTGTTGGTATTGAATTTTAGACGATTACTGTCTTTCAACCATTGGTTTCCACCCAAAGTGGTTTCTTCTAACGACACTATTTGGAATCCAGTAAAGAGATCCTAAAAAATGCAATGAAAATATATGTATATTGACAATGTATCAGCTATATATTTTCCTTGTTTAATTCATATAAAATTACTTCAGATCGACTTATTTATACACAAATCGAATTTAAAAATTGATCTGGTAATCTAAAAGCATATCTTAGGGCACTACCCTATAATGATTTTAGATTACGAAAGTAACCTTAACCATATCGCGCACTTATGCGAAGCGCGGCGCGGCGAAGTGCGGCGAAAAACCGTGCAGCGGAATAAATTTATGTTATACAGGGTGTCCCAGAAATAAGTGCAAGTATTTTAAGGGGTGGTAGATCTCGATAAAAGAAACATATTTTCTCTTTATCGTTTTTCAAATAACGGAGTTATTTTACTTTGAAAATTTCCAAAGAAAAATATTTTTTGCTAAAATTTTGAAAACCACTGGATATTTTCTGGATTTTCTTTCTTGTAAATTTAATCTAATACCTATGTTGCCATATTATCAAGAAATTATGTTTTTTAACTAAAAACTAAAAAATTTTCGCGAAAAAAACTCATAGACGTTTTTCTGGGACTGAACTATACTACCAGTTAAAATACTTGCACTTATTTCTGGGACACCCTGTATAATATGTGCGTCCGCTGACTCAAGCGAAGCAACCGCTTGCTCCAGCCGACGAGAGTTCAAACCATCTCCTCAAATCTTTTAGCCATGAGTTCTGGCGTATTCCTACTGATCTTTTCCCTTGCACTTTGCCCTCTATTATGAGGCGCAGTATTTTGTATCTATCACCTCTCATCACATGACCCAGGTATTGCATTTTTCTTTCCTTGATGGTGTTCCGTGTCTCTTTTTGTTTCTGCATGCGCTGCAGTACTTCATCGTTGGTGATCCTTTGTACCCATGAGATTCGCAGCTTCCGTCTGTACACATACATTTCGAAGGCTTCTATTCTCTTTTCGGTCTGTGAATTTAGCGTCCAGCTCTCACATCCATTAGTAAGTAATCACATCCCAGTAATGAGAAGACTTAAGCATTTGACCATTCGAGATCTGAGATCCGCACGAGGTCTCGTCTTGTAAAAAATTATTTCATACTCACGAAGATTTTTCTCGCTTGCTCAATTCTTGAAAATATTTCTCTTTTCGGGTCGCACTGACTATTGATGTTAGCTCCTAAATACTTTATTGAGGTCACTTGTTCGATTGTTTGTCTCTTGACACGCAGGTGTGCATTTATTGGAGTCTTAGAAAAGACCAATAGTTTGGTCTTGGAGACATTGAGATGCAGTCCAAACATCTCACTATAGTGGACTACGGAATCTATTATGCTTTGCAGTTCTTGTATATCGTTGGCTATTATAACCGTATCATCGGCATATCTGATATTGTTTATTGGGATTCCATTGAACTTGATTTCCGCCCTGGATTCGATCCAGTGCTTCTCTAAATATAGTCTCCGATTACAGGTTAAACAGGAGCGGAGACAAAACGCAACCCTGTCGAACACCCCGTCTGATTTGTATATCTTCCGATGTTGACTGTTTCATCTCAACTACCGTAGTTTGATGTCAATGAAGTTCTGATATGAAACGTAGGTCTTGTTCATCAACTCCGGTTGTTCTTAAAATTTTGATCTGATGATTAACACAGTCGAACGCCTTACGATAGTCTATGAAGCATGCAAATTCATTCATATTCATGTCTCTACACCTCTGTGTCATTACATTTAGGGAGAAGAGTGCTTCACGCGTTCCGAGTCCGTTTCTGAAGAACTGGGTGTTGTCCATCTGATTTTCGCACTTCTTGTAGATTCGCGTGTGAATGATTCTAAGAAAGGTTTTGAGGACATGGAACATAAGGCTTATCATCCGATAGTCATCACATTGTGAGGCGTTGGCTTTCTTTGGCAGGGTTACGAATGCTGATTTAAGCCAATCTGACGGTATTTTGCTTGAGCTATATATAATTTGTTAAATAATAATGATTCTACGATTAATGTATTACTAATTGGAATTTATAATAATGATTCTACGATTAATGTAGTACTGATTGGAATTTATGATGTGTTTAGTCAAGAACCAGTTTGTTTTTTTTTGAATTTGTTTCTTGAAATTTAATTATTGAGATCATGGATGATGAAACATTAATTTTGATTATACAGCAAACATTTCTACCAATGTACAAACTACTTAATTTAGAATAAAGAAAAGATATACCCATTTAAGGAAACATGCATTACATAAAATAATATTCTCTATTTCTCTATTAATTATTCTCTATTAATTTTATTTAGACACTATTAAAAACTTGCCTGAGACAAACTCAAAGTCTTTTCTTAACGCCAATTGGGCAGCGAAATCTAGAAGTTTGACGCTCTATATTTGGTTTTAACAAAAAAAGAAGTTCAGCAAATTTTTCGTGGGCCGTTCTATAATACTTGAAAAATTTTCTTTCGCCTTCCTGTTTTCGTGTTCCTCACATCTGAATGAAGGTGTATTTTCCATACGTATTTCTTTTTATATTAATGTTATTAATCCAAGATTTTCTCTTTTTGTTCTCACGCATTTCTTTTTCTTTAGCTATTGTATATAAAATAAGAAAATCTCGCTCTGAATTGTTGCTGGAACTTGAGGACATAATGAAGTTTTAATACACCTTTCTCAAACCGTTACAGAGATAATACTAAAATTGAAAGGGTCAGCTCAAAACAACTTTAAATACCAACCGCGTACGAAAAAACCTAAGCGCATAAATTAGCGCGCCTATCAAAAATTCGCTGCGCTTGGTCGCACCGCGCTTCGCACAAGTGCAAGACATGCTTTAGGCAACCTTAGAGTAAAATAGCGGATTATTTAGAGTTTAAATGGAGTAGCTGCATCTAAAGAAGCCACTGTGTCATTAATCTGAAAGATGGTGAACACCTTTTCTTGAAGTTCTGAGACGTTCCGCGCAAAATAATTTCGAAAAATGATTTATAGCGTTAGACGATCTAGTGGCTCTATTCGTGACCACAGCTAGCATCTTCAAATGTTACTCGCTACCCCGAGAAAAATCTATACGCAAAGTTGCAAATGATGTTGAGAATAGGTACACAGCTACGTCGAAACACCGGAACAAACATAGATTCTTTTTTGTAATTTTTGTGTATGTCGTTTCTCAAAATCATATCTGATATCCGCTGGACACAATGTAAAGTGTGAGTTGAAATTGTTGAATCTGTTTTTTCTTCTTATACCTTAAGTTTTACAAGAACTGGCTGTGATAAAGCAACGTCTTCGTCATTATCAAAGACATGCTCAATTCTGAGAAGAAACGTTGAATCTCTCCATGGTTCCAAAGTGAGTATTTGAACGTTTTTAGGCAGTCCACTGGTTAACCCAGAATACTAAAACAAAGAAATATTTTTAACTCTATACATCGAGTTTAATACTCCCTTTATACCTCCATAACATATTTAGATTTGTAATCGTCAGAACTGCCTTCCAGTGGTGTAACAAATGTCCAGGTGTCAAGTAATCTTCTTTGTGCAATATCTTTTTCTATTGCAGAAACTGAATCGCCTAAAACATGTTAAATAAATGTATTAATAAAAGAAAATTGGAATATGTTCATATTTATGTTGACATCATGTTGAGGCAGATAAAGCTTTATCGCCGAAAATATAAAGTAGGAGTAGGCGTCAAACTCGTATTTATATGTTTTAAGCAACTTGGTTTCTGATACACAAGGCGTTTTAATTTTTTTCAAAAAATAATAAAAATGTGTTTTTTACTCACCATTTTCGTTATTTATATATCCCACTGTTACAAAGTGTGAACCTCTAATTACTAAACCAGCATCAAACGCAGTTTCATTTAAAGCTTCTCCAACTCCAAATGAGTCATCATGCAAACAGTTTCTATGAATCTGAAGAAGATAATTGGATTATATTACGCAATGTATGTTATACAATTATAAAAGTTTTTTTATTATACAGGGCCCGGCAATAGTGCGTCGGGCATCTGTAGCTCCTAGAATAAAAAACTTGAGAATTTTGTTTAAGTGCAAACCTAAAGTATGTACCAGGATGTATTTCAGGATAATATTTCAACTTCTATAGGGTGGCTCAAAAAAGTGTGAGTGGATCTGGATGATTTTTTTTAAATGGAACACCCTGTATATTATTGCATTTTTGGCTTCCTTTCAGATCACTTTACATAACCCTAAGATATGAATAAATATATTTCGATAGTTTCAGAGATATTAAAAAATAAATCAAAAATATATTTTTTTCAGCCCTTCTTAAAAAAAACTATTAAAAACACAGGAACTGTTCTGAAATCAAAACTATATTAGGCATTTACTTTAGATGGTTTGTTCTTACTTTGCTATACATATGGTAATCGGAAATCACACAGGATGTTCAATATTCTACGCCAAACTTTCTAAAATATAAAATATTTTTTCTTTGTTTTTTTAAATGGAACACCCTGTATATTATTTTTTTATTAGATGGAGAGTTAAAAAATGAACATTTTTTGTATTTAGAGTATTTCAAAATGTTTAACGGTTTCGCAGATACACGCAGTATTATTTCATATGGCGCTTTCAATGGTAAAATACTAGAGAAAAATCATTGGGTGGCTTTGATAAAAATTTACTGTAGAAAATGCCATATGAAATATAAAACCGCAAATATCTGCGAAACCGTTAAAAATTTTGAAATACTCTAAATACAAAAAATGTTCATTTTTAATTTCTTCGTGTATTGAAAAAATAATATACAGGGTGTTCCATTAAAAAAAAACGAAGAAAAATTATTTTATATTTTAGAAAGTTTGGCGTAGAATTTTGAACATCCTATATGATTTACGATCTTCATATCTATAGCAAAGTAAGTACAGACCATCTAAAGTAAATACCTAATATAGTTTTGATTTCACAACAGTTCTTGTATTTTTAATAATTTTTTTTAAGAAGGGCTGAAAAATATATATTTTTGATTTGTTTTTTAATATCTCTGAAACTATCAAAATATATTTATTCATATCTTAGGGTTATGTAAAGTGATCTGTAAGGAAGCCAAAAATGCAATAATATACATGGTGTTCCATTTAAAAAAAAATCATCCAGGTCCACTCACACTTTTTTGAGCCACCCTATAGAAGTTAAAATATTTTCCTGATATACATCCTGGTACATACTTTAGGTTCGCACTTAAACAAAATTCTCAAGTTTTTTATTCTAGGAGCTACAGATGCCCGACGCACTACTGCCGGACCCTGTATTCCTCTATATTTGTTACATAATGCAGTTTACCATTATTTCAATTTCTCCATTATTTAAACTACTTCCTCCTTGTGCTCTGTCAGTTAAAACAGCAAGTTCGATCCCCTGGTCCTCATCTCTGATAGAAATTTTTGACGTAATCGGATAGTAATTTCCCGAAGCAAATTCTGAATTGTTTAATTGCCAAGTAGGTCTAAAATCTCTAACGCGCTTCAACATCTCTTTACCATTGGAATCTGTATAGAATGTTCCATTGGTAGGTATACTGGTGCTGTATCTTGATACAACTTCAATTCCATTTGTTCCACTAAAACGTTAATTTATTTTATTTGTTAATTTCTTATAATTTTATTACCATATCTTTGAACTTAAAATTTAAATTGACTTGAGAAATATGGTTAAAGGACTTTATATCCTCATAATATCGTCGCATCTATCTACATAATAGTGGAGAATTTTTTATTTTCATAATTTTATGCAATGGAGGATAATCGATACACAGTATGATAGAATAAGATTAACATTCAAGTGTTTTATAAAGTATAGTAGTGGGCTATGGACAGAGTTAACAATCCTAATATAACTTTTCCTTCTGATAGAGTGCTAGGATTGAGATACAATCTAATACTATATCGGGTGTTCCATTTAAAATAAATAATCAATCTATTAATACTGTGTAAAATTTCACTAAGTTAATACTGTCCTAAATTTTCAGTGATTTTCTAGATATACTTTTTCATATTGCTAATTGCTATATCAATTTCAGTAAGCAGGATTGATTGACATATTGAATTAAGAACTAGTTTCGGTCACTTCCTCTTTTACCGGAAATGATACAACTTTTATCTAGAGTTCAATAACAACAGTAAACGTAGCGAAATATTGACTCGAAATTCAAGTATGTGTTACCAAAATTATGTGAAAAACATGTTTTTTTGGAAGTTAGTGGCTAATGAGCCACTAATAAGACACAATAAACATCATACGATCAAATATATTTTTGTAAAGGCCCACATTAAAAATTGGTGGTTTCAACACTCATTAAAAATGGCAAAAAATTGGCACACACTGAAATTTAAAATACCATTTTTTTGTAATTGAAAATGTCAAAGTTGACATATCATATGCCATTCTATTCAGAATGTCACTTTCTCTAAAATAAAAAAAATATCGAAGGTATCATTTGAAAATAAAAAGTTGTAGTCCTTTCCGTTCATACAGAATATGTCAATTAATTCTGATTTATGTCATATACTAAGATATAGTATTTTCGAAGTCAATTGAAGGGGTGGCTGCAATAACCAGGCAGCTCCATTTTTTTTGTGGGAAATCGAAAAAGAGCTATTCGGTTCTTACTGCAAACACAGAGCAGGGCAGCTCTAACTAACGTCGCCATTTATGTACTGTTATATTGAGAGAACGGATTGTTGCAGGAAACGATCGGCCAATTTTTTTAAAGGGTAATTCATTAAAAATCACATTTTGGAAAAAAGTGGAGCTGCCTGGTTATTGCAGCCATCCCTTCAATTGGAAATACTAGTGGCAACAATGGTACAGTAGTGTCAACAAAGACCGTGCCGACAGAGACAGTGCCGCCATTAAGAGTCATAATCTATTCCACCTGACTTCAGAACGACTATGCCAAATACTTTTTTTATCTGAAAGAATAAAAAAGATAATATAGGGGTGAGCCAGTTACGAAAAACCGGGATATGATGAGTAGTAGTGATAGTAGTGAGTAGTAAGTACTTACTTGGTGGGTATCGGTCCAATAACCCAATCAAATTCAATATAGTTTTCCACTTTGTTGATTCTAATTATCTGGCTCACATACTCGTTAAATATTTGTCTAGCCTCGGAAACCAGAGCCCCTTGGTAGAAGACAACAGAAGCGTTTTCCGAAACTGTCGTAATGTTACCGTCAGGCCTGAAGACGTAGGCTCCAGATGATCTGTTTTCCGACTTACCGTTGTTGCCAACAAAGCCGCTATAGTAATAGAAATTTTGGCTGAGGTAAAGTGTTACGTTGTTTAAAATTAGTTTCGTGATAAGGCCTGAATCCGCATCGACAGAGAAAGAGCCATTAGTTGCCTAAAAAGAATTTAAATTTAAGAATTAGTGTAGTTGGTGACATACCGCATGCTAAAATTAAACATATTCATTTAATAGGTCTTTAAGAATATATTAATGAATAGACACAAAATTAGACTATTGACTTCAGTGATGCATGGTATGAATTTTTTGTTTGAATATTTGTTTGTATCTAGAATGCTCTTGGAGGATATTGTTATAGTTATTTAACCTTTAACGGCTAACGTGCAATGGGAACATAAGGACAAAAATAAGTATTTTTATCAGAAGCATTTATTCATAAATTACTTAGAGGATAAAGAAACTGAAAAAAAGGAACACATATTAATAAATATATTCTAGGAAATGTAAACCTTTTGCTTATTAGACACCCGAGCTGGTTTAAACTCTCTGTTCCCTTTCCCCTGGTTCTCAAAACCTACAATATTACACGACCACTATTATAAAATAAATTGAACTTGATATTCATATCATCAATACATAGAACACAATATCGATTAAGTTCATCCGGTTCATCGAAACTTTCAACTTTTCTTTTTCTAGAGTCTCAAATACACTAAGATTTTCTAAGCCATATTTGATATCGATGTCATATTCATTTTCTTAATATCTCTTGGTCTCTGGACGTGGAAGGCAAAATAGATTTGTCAAGAGCGTCTTGTATATCTTTGGCCCGGGAAAGTATATCGCCAAACATTTATATTTAAATTCATCAGTTACTTTTCTTCCTTTAGCTGATTTGTTAATTTGTGCAATTTGAATAACAAAATTTGCTACGTAGATAAATCCATTGATGGACATAATTTGTACGTATGTACAAATACATGTGTATATTGTTCAATAGATATTTTATTATTTAGTTCAATAGATATTTATACTTTATTAGGTAGGGTATTTCTTTACTTCTTGTTTGTAACTCCTGGCATGTTTTTTAATTTTAATTGTCTATTCTCTACAGTTAAATGTTTAATTGATTTTTTCATTTTTACTTTTCGAGGAGTATGTGCGGTTAACGATTCATTTTTGTTTAGACAAAAGTATTGTGTAAATAAAATTGAGTTTCAGTCAATTACAGTATTTTTTTAATACGACCCTGTCTATCAATAGTTTATGTTCTGTGAAATTTTTTGATACGTTTTAATCCGGCCCTGTCTCGGCATCCATAATGTTGTTGTCAAGGTAAAATTTTATAGAAATTTTAAACCATGGGATCTAGGCAGAGTTAGCCTGCCGTGTGATTTATATGCCGTGTCAATACAGTGTATACTCTGTACCTATGCTGTTATACATCGTTCTATCTTGTGATATGAATCATACCTAATGGCTATGAGCAGAACTTATGACTGAGAAAAATCAAAGATTTCACTTGATTTAAATAAGAACAATCCTCGGATTGTCATGGGGTTTTTAACAGGACACTGTCTCCTCAACGAACACCTCAGTAGAGTGAAGCTGAGAAACAAAGGCGAATGCAGGTTCTGTGGGCAAAATAGGGAAACATCAGAACACGTCATACTAGCGCCGAGACGACAACCGTTCGTGCCATAAACGGCTGATGTCGGAGATGGAGAACTGGCGTCTGTGGAGCTGTCTCAGATACTGGCTTTTGTCAAAGCCCTGAGATTGTATGATGAGTTATAACTCGTTATTACTCAAGAAAGGGGGCACACAGTAGATCTGTAAGATTGCGGTGATTAATCCTTTCCCAAATATTTTACATTCTTCTTCCACAATAGCTATGGATTTGAGCTATGGGCATATAGGTTGGTTTGCGTATTGGATATTCTAACGATGAAGCTGAACTAATGATATTAATTAAATAATAAATTATTTACAACTACTTTTATTATACTATATTGCTAGTGATCATGACAAATTTTATCATAAACTTTATAAGTGGCAGTTATAGGCGCAAACATCTATAATCAGGAAATGAAAATGGAAATTGTAAATAATGCCAATCTATACACAAATTTAAACACTTTTATCGTCTACTGAATGTTAATAGAATTTTTAAAGTTTAAAGAAATAATATTTGATAGACAATGGTTTGTGTTCTGCAATGTCCATGTATATTTATTTGTAATTTTAATGACGTAAATTTTTTTGAATTGATTTGTATTGTATGATATTTTTTTATTATTTGTATATTTTTTGTGCTTTTGTTTCTTTTGTAAATGCTTTGTCGATGAAGCTATTTTGGCTTTTTGTACAATAAAGCAAAATTATTTATTTATTATCTTACGTGAATGGTAGATGCACCAGTGCGGATTTTGGATGCTACAATTCTCGAGTCGGACGAATTATCTAAAGTTACTATGAACGATTTCCATCCTAATGGCGGAATGTTACTTGCAACGAAATACAGATCGTTTGTGGCATTGCTATCTCTTCCAGGAATATTCTTTACAAAATCAGCAACTTCTAACAGTTCATAGTCATACGAATTCCCTGCAAATTTGTTAGGTACCATAAAAAATGAAAATACTGCGAGTAATCTTAAATTACCTTCTTTGTCGACAATACTGTAAGCGTTTCCTCTGACTGGTAAATTTACGAGTTTGTCTACAGATCTGCTTAGGGGATTGTAAACAGTAACGACAAAATTGTCAGAGTTTTCAGTTACTGCGCATTGACTTATGTTAGCTAATGGACATGTGGTCAATGGTAGAAAGGTTTCTTGGTCTTCAGTGGGTTGGATTAGTTTACTTAAAAAAACAAGTAGCAGTTAGTAAAGAATCCAGTATCTATACAAAATACCTACTTATTAGGTATGTTTATCTTATATATCGTGTGTTTAAACTCTGGTTATTTATTATTCTTCGATGGTTCTAAAATTTGCTTGTCTTCTGTACAAAAAATACTTAAATACTATTTTAATCAAAATTTATTTAAGAAAAAAGGTCAAAATTAAGAATACATTAAGTCATATAATTTCAAAATTTTAAGTTTCTTTATTTGTAGTTGTATGTTATATATGTAGGTAACAACCTCTATCTTAATATCAGTTTATACTTTATGATGAAATTAGTTTTTGCAAACCTACTGGAAGAAAATTTTGATAGAAAAACTGCTACTTTGATAACATCTTCTCTACTTTTATCATAAAAGTACAACATCTTTTGTATTGTAATTGGGAAAGTATCTACAAAATCCAGGACAATAATTACTTATAGTTGTAATCAACTTTGCGGATCTCGCACCCTTCAAATAAGGACATCCTCAACATGTTGGATACGCAATGGAATCTGTTGAATACTGTAAAGAGCAGAAATGCATTGTACTACATCACAAAATACAGGAAAAAGTGGAAGGCTTTAACTATCCTGGATACGCAGTATCAGATAATGGTCTAATCTCACGTTGAAGAAATATTTCGTACGGCAGCCGATAAAGAAAGGTTCCAACAGATCGTAAACATGACGATAACTGACATCTGAAGACAGACAAGGCACCAGAAGAAGAAGAAATATATAATCAGTATACAGCGATTTGTGGTATGATTGAATCTTTAAGCTAGATATTTCCCTATGAAAGCTTTAAATGACCAATTTATCTAAAACATTGAATGAACTGTCTTTATATTTGAGAACAGAATACATATACAATTCCTATACACCTATACAGTACGGTATCATGTTATAAAAAGAAATAAATTGCATTGACAACATTGACTTAAATATAACTTTCAGCTTCACTTCAATGAAGAGATACATGAAATAAAATATCTTCTTGAACTGATATTGTGTTAAATTTCCATAATTGAAGTTCGAACTACTTTAAAATTTAAAACGGTTGTGCTTATATTGCAGACCAAGGCATTCACCGGTGCCGGAATGATGAAGACAAACTTGTGAATACTTGTGGACAACCCGGGCTTTCGACCACTCAATGATTTGTTGCTAAATTGGTATACGTATTTATAGTAATATCTTTTATTTTTCGTTTCTTTAAACTTACTTTAGTGCTGAATAAGTTATTTCTTCGCATCCACTGATAGCCCTTTCCAACTGTCTTGAATAATCATTTGCCACATGCTGTTTTTCTGTGCCAGCAACGGCATCGTGATGTTGCATAATGCCCATCACTTCTCTCAAGTTATCTAAGCTTTTATTATCATCCGCTCCTAAACCAGCCAACGAATATAGTTGTTTACATACCTACAAATAAAATTCTGTAAATACGAGCTGTTATTTTATTATAATTGGTACATACTTGCAAGAAATTGTTTCCTATTCTTTCGTAACGTTTTATTGCTGGTCTGGAGATGAAGTAGCCGGTCCAGTAAGAGTGTTCGTCAGAGGCGTAAGGGAAGAAGTCGTCTTGCTTCAACAGCCAGGTTCTGTCCTTGGTTTCGTCGTTGATGGCTTTGACGTAGCAGGACGGAGTTGAATATATTAAGTTATACAGAGATCCGTTTTCTTGACGTTTATTTACATAACTAAAAGTAAGTCAAAACAAAATTTATGAAAGTTGGGACAGGAAATGCGAAACACGAAGTATATGGGCGGAACAAAAGTATCAGAGGCGTGGAAAACGATTAAAAATATTCGACGAGAAAACAAGCAATCTGCTCATATAGATATGATAAATATGGAAAAATGGCAAGATTATGATAAGACCTAATTCACAGAAGACAGAGAACACTTCAAAGAACCAACAGAAGAAATTAAAATACAGGTGGGTACAGAAAACATAAATATAAGTGAAACAGAAAAAGCTGTTAGGAATATGAAATGTGGCAAAGCCTCGGAACCAGAAAACATATTTACAACAAATCATACTACTTTAACAGATGACTCATACAAGGAGATAATATTCCTACAAACTGGAAGATATCATATATTAGTTCCATCCATAAAAAAGGAGATGTATGTGGAAATTACAGAGTTATTAGTGTCACAAATGCAATGGGAAGGTTGTATGGTAGAATTCTGAAATCGAGAATTGAAATGGAGAGCCAAGAACTAGAGAAGCAAAGTGGTTTGCGCGCAGGAAGATTGAGCTTAGATAATATTTTCACCTTGCAACAAGTCATTGAAAAGAGAAAGAGCTCGAAATTTACCCACCCATCTGATTTTTATCGATATTCAAAAAGCATACGTTACGGTACCCATAGCAAAACTTTTTAAAACTCTGACGAAAATCCGCCTAAACAAGGTATACATCTGCGAAATCCATAACATTTATAAAAAGGTAACAAATGCCGTAAAAATTGGCAAAAATATATCAGAACCCTTTAATATCTCGAAAAGACTTAACTTCGGTCGTTGCTTGTCGCCCAATTTGTTTAAAATCTATAGCAAGGAGGCTCTGGATATATGGAGACGTAAGTGCTCAGGAATGGGGATACAGCTTCGTAATAATTGCTTAACAACCTTGTTGTTCGCCGATGATCAGGTTATAGTTGCTAATGATGAGGAAGATATTAACTATATGCTCAGAAAATTGGAGTACGCAGAATGGGGATTGAAAATGAACATGACAAAAACAGAACATCTAAAAATGGTTGACGATGGACAAATTAACCGGAACTTAGAACTTAGCAATATAAAACAATGCGAAGAGTACAAATATTTAGGAACTATAATATCTCAAAAAGGAACATCTAACAGGGACATTCAACATAGAACACAGCAAGGGCAGAAATGTATCCGAATTCTAAGTTCAGTATTTTGGTCGAATAAAATAAAATTAAAAACAAAAATGACAATCTACAAATTGATAGTAGAGCCAATTTATCGTAAAGGTCAGATTATGCTGGCAATTAATAAAAAAAACAGCAAAAGAGTGGACATTGTGGAAATGGATTTCTTGAGAAGAGCGTGTCAGATATCAAGAACAGAACATATTCGAAATGAAGATAAAAAAAGGAAGACAGGAAAGGTATACACAACTATCGAAGATCATAGAAACAAGACAACTTCTCTGGTATGGACATGTGTTGAAAGCTGAATGGAGGAAGACCAATGATATCATGGGAAGAAGGAACTAGAAGAATAATGAGTGATAGGACCATTAGAGATGACGAAAAGGACAGAGAAAAATAACGATCGAAATGCGGGATGCGGCAGAGGCTGTAGGACCACCGCTATATATATATATATATATATATATATATATATATATATATATATATATATATATATATATATATATATATATATATATATATATATATATATATATATATATATATATATATATATATATACAATATAAGTCAAAACAAAATTGGGACATTTATAACTGATGATGCTATAGAGAATGATTTTGACTGGAACGGGCAGACTAATTAGATGATAACATGCTGAAATTCTTGGTAGAGAATAGTTGTGTAATGTGTAAGAAATTATTTGAATTAGTACTGTCTATTAAGTGTTTCTGATTTGGTAGCCCGTTCGATTCTACAAATTTCTGGAGCTACAAATAAACAAAAACAAAATGCTTTGGAAAGAAAATAGATATATAGAAGGCTACTGGGTATAGTTCAAATTCCTCTGAAGCTTTTGAATTATATTCCAATGAACATATTCATTGAAGAAATTTGTCTCCATTTATTATAACCCTGATGGTTCTAATATACAATTTTAATTTTTCGTTTTTAGTAGTAATAATCTTCAGAGATCTTCTTTCAGAAAATATTTAGATTCGATATGTTAGAAGTTACATTATCAGTTAATTGCTTCATTTCGGGTATCGACTATTGATAAATTAAGAAACCAAAGTATTAGTACAGTTCTACAGTTTATTCAGTACCCAGCGGGATAAGTATCTGCATATTTTCAATAGTTCGTGTAGTATCTGCTGAGAAGTATCTACTTTTCAAATTTATGTACATTTGACAAGAATATTTATACTTCAAAGTAAGTCGCTGAAAAATATCTGCCGAAATGGGTATTGAATATTCCGTAAAATTGGTTCAGTTTCCTTATTCAGTTCAATCTTTCTTCTATTTATCAATTTATTATTTCCTTACTATATCAGTTTATCCAAGTTTATAAACCAGGCTTCTGCATCTTGATAATTAAAATCATCACCCATAGTAATCAGAATGTTACTAGTGTTATAAATTTGAGTTGCCCCATCTACGTATTTGATGAAGTCATTCACCTTAAAAGAGAAATAATTATTGTTTTTTGATATTAATTTCTATATAGATTTATTACAATTTTTTAGGTATACATATGTTTGACAATTCTGTTGTATCTGTTCATGTTTATATCACCTTTTTTGGTTAATATTTAAGTAGCCTTTGAAGCTTATTGAAAATGTATGTGACACCTTGAATTTTATCACGTTATAAAAAACTATTTTTAAGAATATTTTTTTGTAAACATAATTGCAATAAATCTAAACCATATTTCAGCTCAGAAAGTGCTTCTATATTTGCAGAGAATATAATATTTTTATACTATTAATTTAATATATCAAATCTATGTAAAAATATTATTATCATTATTTAAACAAATATTATTATGTTTGTTTAATCATTCAACATTTTTGTTTATTTAGTCATTCAGTAATTCATTTATTCACATATTTTTTAATATCTTTTATTTGAAATTTAAAGAAGGTATCCATTTTTCTCAAAGAGACCTAATTTGTAAATTATAAAGAAAAAAGACTCAAAGTCTCGGTCTAATGTACACTTAAGACCCAGCTTGAGACTGAGTATTTTATTATTTTAATCTTTTATTTGCCTTTTAAGTTTATCTATAGGCTAATCATTAGATACCTAGATGAATAATAAATTTATGTGTGAGTATTAATAAATTAAATTATGAATATGTAAAGTTTATAAGTATTTCTATTTTTTAAGTAAGCTTTTTATTTTTATTTTTATTTTTTAAAAAGGTCTTTTGTACTAAACCATCACTCTTACGGAAACTGTCTGTAGGTATTATACTGCAATAAAATTTAGGTCATAACAAAGTATTGAGGTAGTTCTATATATGCAAATCTAACATGGAGTTGGAGAGATTTAGTAGCCCTATATGTACTACCAAGGTACTACTATTGTAAATAAACTAGATTAATACTACAAAATCTAGAGAGCAGTTTTGACAATCTATAGATAATTAATATTTTTATGTTTCAAGACTGTTTGGTCAAACTTGGTCTAAAATTGATATATTAAAGGCTTATAAATAAACATACCCTGTCATCAACATTATATTCAAAACTGTCTGGATCATCAATAAAAGGCAAGTCAGAACACAATAAATCGAAACAAAAGCCTGGAGGAGGACTGTATCTGTTGTATAAAACACCAGTGAAAATATCAGAAGACTCTCCTGAAAAATATTATCACAACAATAAAATTAAAGCAAATTTACACAGGTTACCATACAATCTCACATTTTACACCAAAACACCTTATTTCGAACTCTGGATGCAAGTTTCAAGGTTCGATGATGATGCTAGTTAGCGATATGGTTAGCGAAACGTGAGTCCATATTTCAAAATATGGTGTTTTGGTGTATTGGGGTTAATTAGTGTTATTTTGCTGTTTTGATACCAAAGGTCCAACCTAAACTGAATTAATAGAAACCATAGTTAAATGTAAGTTCTGTACCTAAACTTTTGCTGCCTCTCCATACAAATTCGGGTGATTTAGTTTTCCATCGGAAAGCTTTGTCTTGGTAGTCGATTCTTCCTAGGAGGAACCCGTCGAAACCTAGTTGAGCGAAAATATTGGCCATTTCTTTGCTGTGACCAAATGGATCAATCTGCCAACCAATTTTAGGCCTTCCACAGGCTCCAAAAGTGTCATTAAGTTTTCTAAAATAAAGAAATACTTGTTATTGGCAGCAAGAACAGCTATTGAATCATCAGTATGAAGAAGAAATTATTTAACAGGTTAAAGGAGGATGAGCACTGAATCGACTCGGACCGGTCGACTCAGTTAAGAGTTGTCGGCAGGTTTTGGTATGCATAGAAATAAATGTAATCTATCGCACTGCATCGAACCAGTCTTACTATTATTGACATACAGCTTTGCATTCACGTACTTTGTATATTTAAAAATCGCAATTGGGTGAGTAAAATGAAATAAAACCCTTAAGCTGCTTGAAACACAAAATGTAAATATTCCACTAATACAATTAAATGAAATCATAAATAACGAAAAAACAATGTGTCGAAGATCTACTTAGTCATTATAATTCAATATAATGAAAATCTATGAAATAAAGTGGACAGGTTTAGGGACCAAGAAAAGAAAAAATCTTAATGTTTGAAAGGTTACAGACAAGGATCAATACCAGGGACTCAGATAACCAGCAATCTTAACCGCATGCGAACTTTAGTTGAAAATAGCCATAAAAAGACGAAAATTTATACAAAAACATCAGTAACTTTTCAAAACAAACAGTTTTTAATTTCTATTTCCTAAACCTGCAAAAGTAATTTCATATCTATCATAAGGACGCAAATCAACCACAGTAATAACTAGAATAATACTACTAAGTAAAAACGCAAAAAGGTTATAGAAAATCGACAAAGATAAAAGGGACCAACACTAAAAACAGTATAGGACCTAATAAACTGGCTAACGTTTATAGAAACAACAACCTCTACAGCCATATTGGCGTAGAATGTAGAACGTAGAGTTAAATCTTTACAAAAATGACTTGACTTGAAATAAAATGACTTAAGTCGGAGACTTAAGACTAAAATCATTTGAACTTTATGTCGAATTTGACTTAAGATTTAAATTTTAAAAACGACTTAAAACTTAAGTCTTTTTAAAACTGACTTGTTGCAGCTCTTTCGTCTGATCGCGACCAAATTTGGTAGGTAGGTTACGTTACGTGAGTTGGATACGACGTTTTGTTTACATCTCCATCAGGGTGGGACTAAGGATTTGATATTGAAGAAAAATGTGGGTCTATTTCGGCATAATTGTGGACGGGCTACAGGATGACGCCCTCGACGTTTCGAACCGATGCCTCTAGATGGACGAAATCAGGATTCTTCTTAATTATGGGTCGATTGGAACTAATCTTGGCACGTGGATAAAGGTACTCGAATGGAGTCCTCAGACGGACAGATAGACAGGAGGACACACGGTCATTTTAATACAAATTTTGTGAATGTGAATCAAATTTTTTATTAGTTTTTAATTTATTATCTTTTCAACATTTCAAACTGCACTTTTTCAAACGTTCGTTCGTTTTTTCATCATTCAAATCCTTCAATTTTATAACTGTTAGTAAGAAGTTTTACTTCAAATATGCTCATATAGTACACACACAATTTTTTTAATAAATTTTGTTAGTTGAATTTGATTTAATTATCCACACGGAACACATCAAAAACGCAACACTATTATAGCATTACCTTAATCCCCACGCCATTTGGTCTATGATTGAGTGGTAGTGAGTAGCAGCTTCGTCGTTCATACTCCATCCACCACCGATAAACTCTAGACAACCATGGTTGACGTAATTTTTGACTTCTTCCTGCATACTCTCGCTTTGCTTGATCCACCATTTCCAGAAAAATGCAGTTTCCACGTAGATAAACCTGCAAGTACGTACTAGAAGCTAATGGTTTATTAAATACCATTGTGTTACCTTCTATCTTTGTTTCTCTTCAATGAGTCCATTACAGTTTCTATAATATATTGCACACCAGCTTTTTGTGTATTAGAGTTGCCTGAAATAAATTATCTTAGTCAGTAATTATACTATCAATGAGTAAGTGTACTTTTTGTTTCTCACCTTTAAAATAAATTACCTATTATTATATTACTGTTCTAAATCGAGATAAAAGTGTATTTGAAAAAACATATATATATATTAGTTTGAAACAAAACTAATTTTTTAAGGTATGGGTAACGAGTTTGAAACTGAAACTAATACCAGAAATATATTGATATAAAATATTAGGCAGTATAAATTATCATTCATTGATCTTTTATCTCCCAGAGCCTCAAAAAAAATGAGCCTATTCAAAATCAGTTTTGTACCTTATTGTTAGTAAAATTTCTACCCCAATGGAACACCGTCCAAATTTGCAAAATGTGATTTTCTTTTATATTCCATCATGTGCAATTCTAGACTTTAAATTGTTTCATTTTCTAATAAACTTACTTCCATAATAATACTGATCAACTGTTTTTAGCCAACCAACATCGTCGTGAGTGTGAGGAACAATGTGAACGTTTATAAAACCGTCTTTGACTGGATGACAAGACTGAAACAAAGTATTGAAGTTGATATTCTATTTAGAACTTATAATATTATATTTATACCTCATATCCACATATTGCTTCTGATACAGGATCATAGTTTTTTGATGGAAAACTGTACAGTCCCACGAATAATAGGAGTACATTAAATAATATTAGTTGGAAATGCATCTTTAAGTAGACCTGTAAAATATTATTAACAGTGACATATTGTTGGTTCTTTTTATATTTTGTGTTGAGCTAATATTTATTTAACTTTAAACAAAACTATTTTAAACTCATGGTATTAATATCACCGTAAATTCTCAACAGAGTTTTTAATTTTTATCATTAAATTTTTTAAGTATAGCTGCTTCAATAAAATGCATAGTAGTCCAGAAAATAAGAACACGAAAAGACTCAAGTCTCAAGTTTTAGGCTGATTGTACCTTTTGCGAGTTTTGGGTTTTTATCCAAAGAGGACTCCGCATCACTGAGAGATGGTGCAGGACTGTCGGGCTGAGTATTAACTAGATAAAACCGCGGTAGTGCCATTCTCCAGAGAGCAAAGTTTGAAAAACTTGAAAAGAATCCATCTAGATGGAAAGGAAATACTGCCATCACAGAAAGTGAAATATCTGGGAATAACCCTGGATCGGAAACTTCTCTGAAACAGGCATATTAAGAACATTACCAGCAAAGCCACAAAGGCTCTCATGATATGCAGAAGACTGGCGGGAAATAGGTGGAGCTGCTCCCATAACACTTTGCGCTGGATGTATACCATGATAGTAAGACCCATGATTACTTATGGAGCAGTTGCTTGGTATACAAAACTAGAGCAACGTACAGCAAGGCAAAACCTGTGCAAAATACAGAGACTGGCATGTGTCTGCATCACAGGTGCTATGAGAACATGTCCAACAGCGGCAATGGAGGTCATTCTAGACCTAACACCACTGCATATTGTCGTCGGTAGTTATGCCAATGCGACAGTGATTAGAATGGTCATTGACGGAAACAGTAATGGGAGAATTTTCAGGTCTGGAACACCCTCAAAAAGAAAATTCCACTTCTCCTACTGCCAGTGGATGAGATACAAAGAATTTACAACTTTGAGAAACACCTCACTGTAGTATTGAGTAACAAAAAGATTGGAAGAAAGAAACGCTTACTCAGCATATAAAAGACCATACCATAACGTGGTATACTGATGCTTCCAAAACCAAAGCAGGGAGAGGGATAGGAGTATTTGGGTCGAAAACTAAATATTCCGAACCAATGGGCACCTATCCCAGTATCCCTCAGGCAGAAATTTACGCTATCGAAAGATGCGTACAATTTATCTTAGATAGAAACTATCGAAAACAGGAAATTGCCATCCTATCCGATAATCAAGCAGCACTTAACGCTATCAACTCGGTAACCATCAATTCGAAGTTGGTCAAAGAATGCCTAGAGAAGCTCAACAAATTAGGCAAAGAAAATAAAGTCCTCCTACTTTGGGTGCCTGCTCACCA
The DNA here is from genome assembly GCF_002938485.1 of Sitophilus oryzae. NCBI lineage: Eukaryota > Metazoa > Arthropoda > Insecta > Coleoptera > Curculionidae > Sitophilus > Sitophilus oryzae. The sequence continues at coordinate 676,371 of NW_022146345.1, read as the reverse complement.
AGGGATAGAAAGGCAGTTCGCAACCAGAACTGTTCTGATTTCCAAACGGGAACCAACTGAAAGCGGAACTGAAGAATCTGGAAGACTCCATCCGTAACTTAGAATGAGTGTCCTCCAACGGTCTAAGACACTCGAAAATGTTCCTCAGAACTTACGACAGAGAAAAATCAAAGGTTTTCCTTGATTTAAGTAAAAACAATCTTCGGATTGTCACGGGATTTCTAACAGGACACTGTCTCCTCAACGAATACCTCAGTAGGCTGAAGCTGAGAAACAACGGCGAATGCAGATTCTGTGGGGAAAATGGAGAAACACCAGAACACCTTATCACTGAGTGCGCCGAGACGACGACCATTCGTGCCATGAACTTAGGTACGAATATGGAGAGCGGGCCTCTGTGTAGCCCTCTCAGATACTGGCTTTTGTAAAGGCCCGGAGACTGTATGATGAGTTATAACTCAAGAAAGGGGAACACACAATAGATCTATAAGGTCGCGGTGATTAACTTTCCTCCTAAACATTCTACATTCTACGGCTAAATATGGCTCGAAAGGTCCTCAGCCCAAAAATGTTCAGATTTTTACAAACTTGTCAAGATTTTTTTAAAGTTGTTTTTAGAATCCCTTTAAGCAACTCCGAAAGTTTGAAGTATTTATTTAAGCTTAAGCACATTTTAATAAAAAAAACTTTCGTGAATGTATTTTTTTCCGCTTTTTTGGAATTTCCGGAAAGTGTCATAAGCAATAGAAAATTGCATAATAACCTTACAAGTAACAAACATCAATGACGAGTTAGAAATCAATGATAAAAGTTCAAAATTACTTGAAATATCACTTCGTTTGAAATATCAGCATCCAAGGGACATCCTACGCCTCTTGATGGTCTAGGGGCTGTGGAACATGATTTATAAAATTGTATATGGCAATGCTTGCGATACCTGGCACCCGCACAAAAAAAAATTGACAAATAAGCTATTATTAGTGAATACGTTTGTAAAAATTTGAAAATTTTTGGATCAAGGAATGGTTTGCCGGGTTTTTTATTATTATAAAATATGACAAAATTCAAACAACTTCCAAAACGTGATAGCTGTTGCTTCTACCTTGAAATGAACTTCGTATTGTCAAAAAATATTAAATTTTAGCCGAGTTATTAAAATATTTGTCCTATCAATCAATGATACGCTTATTATGAAATCTAAATCCGGAGCGTTAAGACTTGGAGAGAAAATTCAGGGATCTTTGAGGTGTAATATCCCGAAAACTACCAGTCCTACGTAAAAAATGATAAGGACCATTTTTGTATGTTATTATTTACATTTTTTACTCCAAGAAAAAAATTGCAAATTGTATATTTTGGCAGATATTGGCAAAAAACTGATTTTTTTGGCTAAAGCTGGCCGAGTACAGTATTACAACTTTTTCCCTAAAACTACTCCCCAGAAGGTACACAATCCGCCTGAAAAGTCCCGGTCGACTGTGGTTTCAACCTTCCTTTACTGGACTATAGTTTCAAGCATTTTTAAAGTGTAATTATTAAATAATAATTAACAACAGAATATCCGCTATTAGTAAACAGTAAATAATGCTAAATGGGGACTATAAATAATGCTAAATGTCAAGTAGAAATAAGTCAAAATCTGCAAGGCAGTAAAGTAAATAAAATAAATATTGACATAAATGCATTAAAATTATTCATTCACCATAATTTTTTACATTTAAATGTATTTTTCCTTTTACAATTTTATACTTACATGAATGAATTCAAGTATTTAATGAAACAACTACTTTGTAGCTAAATTAGACAAACAGGTGCTGATTTTGTTCTGAACAATCCTTAAATAATTTTTAAAACACTTGAAAAGTTTATCAGTCAATTAGACTACAGAAGATCATGTTGATTGATGAACATTTAAATACTACAAAAATATTGTTGTTTATATTTCATTCAGAATAAAATCCCCTTATGTTTATCTATTCATCTTTGTTACGTAGAATATATATTGACTCTGATTAAAAACGGATTTTGTCTTTTATTGAGTGTTTGTATCTAGGGACCGCTACAATCTTGATTAAACTCATTTTTAATGTATGTATGATTTAAATAAACTATAGAAATAAAAAAAACGAGTTTTAAACCAGCAACATTTATTTAATAAACAACTTATATTATAAAAGAGAAACTTTGAATTTATCTATACCGGATGCGTCTCAAAAGTGATTAGGTTTTGAGATGCCCCTATAACTTTTTTATTTTTTCAGATAAAAAAATGAGATTTAGTATGTTAATATATGACATAAATTAGTATTGATTGATGTTTTGGTCACTTTGTTTTGTCACACAATTGTTTTTGGTCACTTACCGGAAATGGCTACAACTTTTGATTTTTAAATGACACCCTCGGTATTTCTTTACTTTATTCGATAGAAAATGACACTCTGAATATAATGACATATCATATGCTTTTGACATTTTCGCTTACAAAAAAATTGTATTTTAAATTTCAATCTAGAGCGCCATGGCTATGTTAAAAACACCAATTTTTAATCAAGGAACCTTGGGAAAATAGATTTGATCATCTAATGTTTTTCGTGTCTTGTCCTAGCCGGTTAAAAAATGCCCAAATCGTTGTTTTAATCATATCTCGGTATTTCGAGTCAAATTTTCGTTATGAAATGCATGTTACAATTTCAAATAAACCATATGCGAAAATGTCAAAAGTTGACATATGTCATTCTATTTAGAGAGTACCCATTTGAAAATCAATAGTTGTAGTAATTCTTAAACAGAAAGTGACCAAAAACAAATGAATACGTCAATCATTCCTAATTTATGTCATATACTAACATACCAAATCTCGTTGTTTTATCTGAAAAAATAAAAAAACTTATAGGGGTGAGCCACTTTCAAGACGCACCCGGTATATACTACTTCCTGTAATTCAAGCCTTTAATTTTTATCTCTAATATTATTTTTTAATTTAATTAGATAGTTTATACGGAGTAAAAGACGAAAGAGTCTAATAAAGAAAACTATCTTAATCGAATAAATATTTTAGGTTATACATATTTATTTATGTTTATTTATATTTTTTATATTTTTATAAATATTTAATGCTATGATATATTTCAGTTAATTATCTATTTTTGATATATAAAATGATTTGTTCTGTCTTGCAGCGTAATGAACGAAAATTGAGAGATTTAATGAGAAAATTAATATTGCATTATTTTCTCTTTACATTATATTATATTATTGATTGTTTCGTTGTTTCCTGATTTTTACTTTAGTTGAACTTTTCCTACTTCTTGTCTTCATTTTCACAAATTTCTTTATTTTTTGAATTAAGATAGGTATAGAAATAGTATCATAAAAATTGAATATGTTAAATGATATGAGGTGTTGTCTAATGTGCGTTAATTTGCATTGTTTTTGTTTTTAATATAATAAACGTTTCAAGAGTTGATAAGTAAAACACCTGATTTGATTTTTAATATGCATTTATAATTCTATGCCGTAGTTACACAATTCAAAATCTTCTAATACCAATAATAAAAGTACGAATATCACTAGGATTCAAAGTTATTTCGAGCCCGTCTAAGTTATCTTTTAATGTCGACTTTTGTTTGATTTTTGGTGTTTCTATCCATGTATTCTTAACAACATTTGCATATTCAATATTCGTATTATAATCTTCATAAAGGAGTTGCTCCAATGTGCTGTTGGTTCTAAATTTCAATCGATCACTATCTTTAAGCCATTGATTTGCACCTAAAGTTGTTTCCTCCAAAGATACAATGTCGAAACCTGTAAACAATTCCTGAAATTGTCGTTTAGAAATATGAATATAGGAATTACAAGTTTAAGTAGATATCACGGCGCTTACCGTTAAGTTTACCAAAGCGGGTTGAGATAGAAGGGAATCTTCGTCATAATCAAATAAGTGTTCTAACCTAAAAAGGAAAGTAGAGTCCTTCCACGGTTCTAGAGTGAGTATTTGGACATTTTTAGGTAACGCACTACGTAATCCAGAGTACTAGAATCAAACAATAGAAATATATGTCTATTTAAACTTTTTTTTTATTAAAAAACCCTTTACCTCCATAATATATTTGGATTTATATTCATCTGCGTTACCCTCAAGAGGTGTAACAAAAGTCCAGGTATCTAATAGCTTCCTTTGTGCAATATCTTTGGCTATTGCCGAAATTGAGTTACCTGCATCAAAATTAGTTGCAAAAAGTAATTATTATAATTATATACCACAAGTTACCGTTTTGGTCGTTCAAGTTACCCACAGTAAGAAAATGGGATCCTCTGATAACTAATCCTTTATCGAAAGCTGTTTCATTTAAAGCTTCTCCAACGCCAAATCCGTCATCGTGAAGACAGTTTCTATGAATCTAAAAATTTTATAGGAATATTATTTTTGTCATCTAAAGGTGCGTCCACACCGGCTGCGCAAATCATTTTTTTAACATATACTTTTGTGAGCGCTAAAAAAATACACTTCAAAAGTAGCGGCGCAGCCAGTATGAAAGCACCTTTACACAATAGGCAATATAGGACAAATAATATTGTTTAAAAAATGCGTCCATCGATCCCAAAAAGACCTGGTTTATAAATATAAAAGCCAAAGCAACAAGACTCTAGAAATATAGACCGAGACTTAGAGTCTTATTGCTAGGGCTTTTATATAAATAATATTATGCTGGATACTGATTGTTATGGTTCTGAACACACGTATTATATTAAAAATTTATCTGACCAGTCAGAGTTAGTCGAAACGTTGTCTTAAAATAATATATCTTAGAAAATTATTATTTTTGGCTAATGTAGCTACTTATAAACTACACAATTCTTCAGATTTTATTCCTCAGGTTACTGTCTTTATTAAGAAACAAAAATTTTTTATACAGTAAGCAACGTATTTTATGTTTTCTAAACTGTTTCTGACAGCTTTTGCTAAATGTACATATTTTATTTTGTAAGTAAATGCTCACTAGCCCTTTACCTACAAAGACATTTACCTAATCTACAACTTTTATTAAAATATTTTCATATAATTATTATTATACCATTATTTCGATTTCTCCATCATTCAAACTGCCTCCTCCTTGAGCTCTGTCATTTAGTACTGCTAATTCTATACCTTGCACCTCATCTCTAATAGCGATTTTTGCTGTTATTGGGTAATAATTACCAGCCGCTGGTTCTGAATTGTTCAGTTGCCAGGTTGGTCTGTAATCTCTGACTCTTTTCAGCATTTCCTTTCCGTTTGAGTCAGTGTAAAAGACAGAATCCGTTGCTAACTTAGTTGAGTATCTCGTTACTACTTCTATTCCATTGGGACCACTAAAATATTATATTTGATGGTATACTCTTTAGTTAAAATCTGTTTCATAATACCTAGCAGGTATCGGTCCAATAACCCAATCGAACTCAATGTAGTTTTCAATTTTGTTGACTCTGACGGTTTGACTGATGTACTCGTTAAAATTCTGCCTTGCTTCTGATACTAGGGAACCTTCAAATAAATTAAGTTCGGCTGTATCATTAGTTTTGTTAATGTTCCCGTCAGGCCTGAAAACGTAAGCTCCCGATGATCTTTTTTCAGAATCTCCATTATCTGCCACGAAGCCCTTGTAATAGTAGAAGTTTTGATTTAGAGCAACTGATATATTATTTAGTGACATTTTTTCTACTAATCCTGTGTCATCATTAATAACGAATGATGCGGTGGAATCCTAGAAAATTAAGAACACATATTTTAATAATCTGCTTAAAAAAATAAACAGGTACTTACATCAACTGTTAGAAAACTAGCTGATTTAGTTGAGTGTACTGGTTTTAAACTAGACGAATTGTCTAAGGAAATTATAAAGGATTTCCATCCAAGAGCAGGTACATTTTTTGCCACAAAATAGAGATCGTAATTTGCACTGCTGTTTCTGCCGGGAATATTCTTTACAAAATCTGGTATTGGTAAAAGTTCATTTACGTATGTATTTCCTAAATGAAGTAAATATTTTAAATCAAATTTTATGGTTTATTAAAAATTTTACCTTGTTTATCTGTTACATTATAGCCTTCTCCCTTTACAGGTAACTTTACTAATTTATCTACAGATCTGCTTAAAGGATTATAAAGAGTAACCACAAAGATATCAGCATTTTCTGTTGTAACACATTGACTTATATTTGCTAACGGGCAAGTTTTTAATGGAACTGTATTAGTATATCCACTTTCTGATTTCGATGTTTCATTATTGAATAATTTACTACAAAATATACAAAGTTCAGTTTGAAATTGATATTAATATATTTTCTTTACTTTAATGCAGTATTTGTTATGTTTTCACATCCGTCGATTGCTCTTTGCAACTGTCTAGCATAATCCTTGGCAACGTGTTGTTTCTCTGTTCCAGACACAGCATCGTGATGTTGCAACACACCCATTACTTCCCTCAAGTTGTCTAAGCTTGTGCTCTCACCTACGTTTGCTAAGGCAGAAAGTTGTTTACAAACCTAAAAACCAAAAACGTAACTGACGTAACTAACGAACGACGACTAAGAAATACTTGAAGGAAATTGTTGCCGAGTCTTTCAAATCGTTTGACAGCTGGTCTAGATGTAAAATATCCGGTCCAATATGAGTGCTTGTCTGATCCGTATGGGAAAAAATCGTCATCTTTAAGTACCCAGTTTTTGTCCTGAGTTTCGTTGTTTACAGCTTTTACATAACACGATGGAGTGGAATATATTAAATTGAATTTTGATCCGCTCTCTTGGCGTTTGTTAACGTAACTGAAATAATGAAATTCGTTTATTAAAAAGTTTTTACATAAATAATGGTTTTTACTAGATAAGTTTGTCCAAATTGACGAACCAAGCTTCTGCATCTTGGTAATTAAAGTCGCCACCCATGGTCATAATGTAGTTGCTTGTAGTATAAATTTGAGTGGAATCATTTACGTATTTAAGAAATTCATCAACCTAGAATTAATTGATCATTTATTTTGTAAAGTATAATTTTACGAATATGATATTGATTTTATTTTGTTCTTTTCCATAAAACAGTATAGTTTTAAATCTGTCGCTACAAACAATAAATTAAGAAATCAAGATAGTTGTGTCAAAATAGGATAAACATGTTTTGTTATTTTCTAATTTCTTTATAAAGAACTCCTTTAGCAGAACGAAAAATGTCACGAATATCATTGAAAAAATGCTCAGAAGAATCTTTTCTCTAAGATGTATAGAAGATATCTTTTCAGTTGGTGTGGTGAGTAGATAAATTTTGTACTCATTTTGTTTGTGTGTCCAATACACGAACTGGAATATAATAAACCTGATATGTACCCTGTCGTCTACGTTATATTCGAAGCTGTCTGGATCGTCGATGAAGGGCAAATCGTTACAAAGAATGTCAAAGCAGAATCCTGAAGGAGGCCCATATTCTTTGTATAAAACACCAGTGAAGATATCGCTTGATTCGCCTAGAAAATAATAACAAGTAATTTTTTGGTAAATATTTGATTATCTCTATCTTTCTGCATCTATTTCGTTTAATATTTAATTATAATGTAGATTGTTTAATATCGTATGCTTAAATTATACTCTTCAATTATGGATGGATTTAATACAACAAGTATTTCAAATTATGCTGGAGATTTTGTTTTTGTGTTAGGTAACATTCATTGGTCTTACCTAAACTTTTACTACCTCTCCAAACTACTTCGGGTGTTTTAGTTTTCCATCTGTATTCTTTGTCTTGATAATCGATTCTACCTACAAGGTAACCGTCAAAACCCAGCTGGGCAAAAATATTAGCCATTTCTTTGCTGTGGCCGAATGGATCAATCTGCCATCCGATTTTCGGTCTTCCACATGAACCAAAAGTGTCATTAAGTCTCCTATTGTATTACAAAAAAAATTAAAAGAAAATTATTAGCATTAAAATTTTAGGATGCATTACTATGTAATGCGGAGTTGCGCCAATTATGGATATTTTAACAACGAAATCTTGATAGAATAATTCCGTTATGGTATTATTTTTATTTATCATCTTATTACCTTAGACCCCAAGTCATTTGGTCGATAATAGAATGATAATGTGTAGCAGCTTCATCGTTCATACTCCATCCTCCACTAATAAATTCCAGTTGTCCATTATTAACGTAATTTATGACTTCTTGTTTCATGCTGTCACTTTGTTTAATCCACCATTTCCAGAAAAATGCAGTTTCTACATAGATAAACCTTAAAAAATATTTAAAATTAGTACAATTTTTAAATTTTTCGGCTCTAATACTTTCTATCAGCATTTCTCTTTAACGAATCCATTACAGTTTGTAGAATATACTGGACACCAGCTTTTTGGGTATTCGAGTTACCTAAACATTATTTGAATCATTGTTTATATAATTAATAAAATTGATTTGTACAGAAACAATAACTACTCACTCCCATAGTAATACTGATCAACTGTTTTTAACCAACCAACGTCATCGTGGGTGTGTGCTACTATATGAATATTAGTGTAACCTTCTTTAACTGGTGTGCATGACTAAAAATATGTTTTCAAGTTTTAGCTGAATTACTACTTACTATGAAGTTAATAAAGGCAGTTACCTGGTATCCACAGTTTGCTTCAGAGAGCTTTCGATTGTTTTCAGATGGAAAACCTTCTGTTCCTGCTAATAGCAGGACAAATGTAATTATTGCTGGTTTGTCATACATTATTAAAGTACCCTACAAAGATATATATTTAATTTAGGCTCTCATCACTCTAATAATATTTTAATAATCAAATAATGCCAATAAGTTAGAATCTCTTATAAAAAAAACCGCGTCAATTTTGACTAGGTCAATCTTTAAACGTTATTTACTGAAAATTGACTAAAAACTCTTGTAAAAATTAACACTAATTATAAAAATATTAAAAAAGGTTCGAACGTATCCAGATACAGAAATCTATTTCCAAAAAGAAAAAAATTAATAATTTTAGTCTAAACAATTAAAATTCTTTTTTACTCGATATGAAAATAAATAACAATCATCTTAAGGCTACTGTCAATTTAAGCGCCCTTAATAACTAAAGAAGAATATGGGCCAAGTAATGATGTCGAGGGCTTGACCTCCCCAAAATTACCATCGATTTTTATTCCCCAGCCGTCTTTCACGGCGTTTATTTTTTCGACGTATTTGTTGAGTATTTTAGAATCTTAATAGTGACTTTGGCCAAAAGAAACGAAAAAAAAAATTTTTTTTTTAGATTCGAATAAAAACAAAAATCTTTAATATAGTTTAATTACTTACATGCAGAAATAATATATTATAAATAACTGATTAGTGTCCCGTCTATATATCAAGTACGATCGATTTAAAATATTTTCAAGATTATTTGGATAGCTTTCTACCTATCTAGAAAAAAAACACTTGAGTAGTAATCGAGACTCCTGACCAACAAAATGTGGTATTGATTGATGGTGTTATTTTTTTCATAATCACATTGCAATGAATAAATTGAATTCTTTATTTAGATAAGTAATAGTATTTGCTTTTTTTAGATAATATATTATGTATGACTATATTTCATTGATATTTCTGTATATCGTTATCTCATCATAATTCATTTTAATTTTTTATAATAACTGACTTTAAGAAAAATAAACTTAAATTATGACGACATTTAAAACAGATTTATTTATTTAGATTTGAAATGTATTAGGTTCTAGGTATGGTTCTAGGCATATTGAAAAGAACATTTCTACAAGCGTCAGTAAAAATGTAATTTTTAACGCATGCTGTCAGTGCCTAAAATGTGACATTATGTCACTGATGGTAAAAGTCATTTACTTTTAGCACTGGTGCTAAAAGTAAGTCACGTGATTTACTTTTAACACTGAAGCGATAACAATTACCCTTGCAACCATAAACTTCATAATTAATTTGATTTCAGAATGACATATTATGAATTATTCATTAACGTAAAAAGTAATAATATCTTGATATATCCGAGCATAAACTTGTTTGTAGAAAAATAGTGTATGATATGTGTGCTAAAAGTGATTTTATATTGTTCGAAGGGATGGAACCCTCCGCCATCGGCATCGTGTTCCGAGCTTCCCTTCTCACAAAATAAAATAACAATTTTAACAATTATATCATAAATAACTATTAAGTTTATTGGACGGGGACTTTAATATTAATGCATTAGTTTACGAATACAAAGAAAGCAGGTTGCCTGCTTGCTGGTAACAATAAGCGTTTATAAGCGCCAACGCGCCAATAATTAAATGCGCTTTTAAACACACCCGCACACAGAGAAAACTGATCGGCGCTTGTTGTCAAATGAATTTTTAATTCTTGGTCCCTGGTTGTCGCTGCCGAGTGTGCATTCTTTCGCATTGATAATAGATATAGAATTATTAATTTCAGTCATTTTGCAATGAAACGCAGGTTTTGCCTAATCGCAATTTAATTTTTCCCAAGATATAGTTGAATATCAGAAAGGCCATTCTCATGTATTGAAAAAAACGCTCTTGTAGTTGCGCTTGAAATAAATGGTGATATTCACCTTAAACTTTTCGTTATCAATTCATTGGATGGATATCTTGATTCGTACCATTCTTATTGCAAATTTATTTTCCAATAATAAAAACTCTTCATCTGAAGATGCAGCAGATGTCTTTGTAATGTAGAAGTTGTTTCTAAACTGGCCGAAAACCAGCGTTCATTGTGTCCTATTGAGATGACTTGTAGGCGCTGGTTTTCGGCGCCAGAAATAAACGCTGATTAACCAGCTTTTTTTGTTTGAAACCGAAACCATAATATGCACACCCAGCGCAGACAATAAGCGACCAAGAATTTCGTTCCGGTAAAAAGTCGGCGCTGGCAACAAGTTTTTTCTTTGTACCGGTGTGTTTAAAAGCGCATTTAATTATTGGTGCTTTTTTTACATTCATTGGGTACTATTTAGACGACTTGTAGGCGCTGGTTTTCGGCTCTGGTAATAAGCACTTATAACCAGCTTTCTTTGTATTCGTACTCCTAGGCTTCACTCACAGTGGACGAAGATACGCGCGGTGTCCGAATGTGCAACCTTGCTTATACCTGCGTTGAGATCGCATAGTGACTGGGATAAAAAGTTGGGAGCAGCAGTTGCAGGAATAGTTCAAATGTCGGTTCAGGACATATTTTCTCTAGAAAATACTTTTTTACGACCGTGGATCATTTGCAAAAGAAGAATGAGGGTATGAGTGAATGATATACTAAAAAAAGGAATTAATTTGGTGAATTTCAACATACCATAAACACATTCAATTCCGTTCACGAACTCATCCCTATCCATTATCATTTTAAAGAGAAACCCATCAAGAAATGTGTGAAAATGTCGCAAATGTATGCTTGTATACCCGTGAATCAACCTGCAGCTACTGTGATAATTGCATTGAAATAAGTGGTTTGCAAAGGTTGCCCAAAGACGCGTGTCCTACAACTCGTATGTTGACGCTTCTACTGTGCGGCCGGCTTTATATGTATAGCGATCTGTTATATCAGAGGACGTCTGATATTTAAATGAAAGAACATTTCTACTTTACTATAAGCTGAAAGTATTTTTAATGAATTAAATTTTACTATTTAGTTTCTTGTATACCATTAGATAATCATTTTTCTATTTTTATAAATAATAAGCATAAAAAAATAAAAACAAATGATTCATTGCTTCATTATTAACTTCTTCACATAACTCAAAGCAGGAACATAAATTTAAATATATTGTACATACAGATTTGAATTGTGAGCCATCACGCACTTAGCTAGTAGACCGTGTATTCAATTTTATTCTTAAACCTTCAGTTTATGTTCCAGTTGATTGTTTTTAGAATAATAATTCTTTATCTTATTTTAATTAAGTAAATATTGTTTTCAATTGTCTGTATAGGTTTAAGACTAGTTTTTATTTTTATTATTTTAAGATTTAAAAATGATATCGAAAATATGAGTTACAATCATTTTGATATAAGTTAATATTTCCAGTATGTTTTAGATTATTTAATTCCTTTAATTCTGTGTATAAATATACAAAGATTACTTGATAGAGGATTACTGTTTTATGCTGAACAAAAAAATAGACAGTAAGGATTAACTGAAATGATTTGGACTTGGTACAAATGTCATGCTTGTCATTGTGCATGTTTTTTTAGAATGAGCAAAAATCGCAATATTAAGCTTCGAACTGCCTTTTCGTATAACTTAATAAAACATGTGTGATAAATAAAACAGTAGAGTGTATTTCTATTATGCATTTATAATAATTTTATGCCAGTGTTTCAATTCAACCTAATTCAAAATCTTTTAATACCAATAATAAAAGTACGAATATCACTAGGATTCAAAGAAATTTCGAGCTCGTCCAAATTATCTTTTAATGTGGGCTGTGGTTTGGTTTTTGATCCCTCTATCCATGCGTTCTTCACAACGGTTGCATACTCAATATTAGTATTATAATCTTCATTAAGGAGCTGTTCCAATGTGCTGTTGGTTTTAAATTTCAACCGATCGCTATCTTTTAGCCACTGATTTGCACCTAAAGTTGTTTCCTCCAAAGACACAATTTCAAAACCTGTAAACAAGTCCTAAAAGTGTCGAGTTAATATGGTAGTTATGGGATTAAGTTAATATCACTGCGCTTACTGTTAAGTTTACTAAGGCCGATTGAGATAGTACGGAATCCTCGTCATAATCAAATAAATGTTCTAACCTAAGAAGGAAAGTAGAGTCCTTCCAGGGTTCTAGAGTGAGTATTTGGACATTTTTAGGTAATGCTTTACCTAATCCAGAGTACTAGAAAAAAATAAACAAAATTTAGATTTATTTAAATATCCGTTTATTAAGAAACCTTTACCTCCATAATATATTTAGATTTATATTCATCAGCATTACCTTCAAGAGGTGTAACAAAAGTCCAGGAATCTAATAGCTTCTTTTGAGCAATATCTTTTGCAATTGCCGATATTGAGTTACCTGTATCGAAATAAATGTAAAAAGTTATTATCATAAAAATATAAGAATATTACCGTTTTGATCGTTTATGTTGCCGACAGTAAGAAAATGGGAACCTCTGATAACTAACCCTTTGTCGAAAGCTGTTTCGTTTAAAGATTCTCCAACACCAAATCCGTCATCGTGAAGACAGTTTCTATGTATCTGAAAATTATATATTATTTTTGTTATCCAATATGATAAGTTACATAGTTTTATTATGAGGGATACTGATTGTGGTTCTCACTGATAAACTCATTATTAATATATTAAAGTTTTATCTGGCCATGCATTTATTGGCGAAATACCCATAGGACTTTTAGGAATCCGCCACATAGGTATAGATATTTTTCATGCATATTTAAACGTTGTCTTAAATTAAAATAGTGCCATTTAAACAATGAAGCTATCTACGAACTATCAGCATTTTTTAGAATTAGTTACTGTCTTTGTTAAAAAGCAAATTAGCCTCTGCAAGCAATGTACAATATATTTTCTGTATTATTTCTGCTAACATCTTTAAAAATTGATGCATATTGTAAAATATCTCTGTCTTCAAAAGTCATAGATAAATTCCCCACTTTCATACATTACTAAAATATTTACTTCTAGGTAATAGATATATAGGGTGTTTCAAAAAACATGTGCCATCTCTCGTGGGGAAATTCCTCACGTAAAAATAAGATTTATTTTTCATATCAACATAGGTCCGATTCTACTTTGTTTCGTAGCTACAGGGTGTTAAAGTCTTAATAATCTTTCGATATATTATAATTTTCTTCCAAGTACTTTCAGTGATTCGAATGAAATTTTGAGGGTAAAAGTTACTATAAGTGCAACATATTTTAATGCTGAAAAAGTGTCAATAAATTTATCAGGGACGTGCATATGGGTTATCACTGGAATATTTTTCCAAAAAAAAATGTGCGCCACTGACTTTTTTTCTTTTGATATCAAGATTGTGTAGGCCGTTTAATACCAATTAAAAATTATCTCTTAATATTTTGTCGAAATTTGATGATATAAACGCAATTTTATTAATCACAATTTAATAAAATTAAAATCAAAATAAAATTAATAAATTATATATTTTACCCAGTTTATTATTAAATATTATTATTATTAGTTATTATTAGGTACTATTAGTCCAACCTACAACAATTTCAAATAAAAAATTAATGGTATTTAAGATATTACAAAAAAACTATTTTTTTTTAACTTCCTGTAATTATAAAACTATACATTTCCATTCCCATGTTTATAAGAACTCATGTTTATAAGAACTTTTTTTCGTATTTTTTGACGAGGAATCAATGAGTATTTATTTAAAGCTTTCACAAGTTAATGATATTAACATTTTTTAAAGGTTGCTATTAGACCTGAATCCAGGTAAATTAATAAAATTGCGTTTATCTCATTAAGGAGATCGAAATCGCCAAAATATCAAGAGACAACTTTTAATCGGCATTAAACTGTTTACAATATTTAGTTAAAAAGAGAAACGAAAGCAAGTGGCGTACATGATTTTTTTAGAAAAATATTGCAGGGATAACCCTGATATGCACGTCCCTGGTGAATATGTCGACACTTTTTTAGCTTTGAAATATGTCGTATTTATAGTAACATTTACCCTTAACATTTCATTGGAATCACTAAAAGCATTTGGAAGAAAACTAGAATAAACCGAAAAAATATTAAGACTTTAACACCCTGTAGCTACGAAACAAAGCAGAATCGGACCTATATTGATATGAAAAATAAATCCTATTTTTACGTGAGGAATATCCCCACGAGAGATGGCACATGTTTTTTGAAACACCCTGTATATCATATAATTCATTTATTATAGAGATTTCATTTTGTGTTTCATGAAGATTTTAGAATTAACCATTATAGTACCATTATTTCGATTTCCCCATCGTTTAAGCTGCTTCCTCCTTGAGCTCTGTCATTTAGTACTGCTACTTCTATACCTTGCACTTCATCTCTAATAGCAATTTTCGATGTTATTGGGTAATAATTACCAGACGCTGGCTCTGAATTATCCAGTTCCCATGTCGGCCTGTAATCTCTCACTCTTTTCAGCATTTCCTTTCCATTTGAATCAGTGTAAAATACAGAATCCGTTGCTAACTTTGTTGAATATTTTGTTACTACTTCTATGCCATTTGGACCACTAAAACATTATATTTGATGACATACGCTTTTAAAATGCAATCTCTTTATTTTATAATATTACCTAGTAGGTATCGGGCCAACGACCCACTCGAACTCTATATAGTTTTCAATTTTGTTGACTCTAACAGTTTGACTGATGTACTCGTTAAAATTCTGTCTTGCTTCTGACAATAGAGAACCTTCAAATATAGCAACTTCAGCTGTATCATTAGTTATTTTAATACTCCCGTCAGGTCTGAAAATGTAAGCTCCTGATGATCTTCTATCAGAATTACCATTATCTGCCACGAAGCCTTTGTAATGGAAGAAGTTTTGAGCTAGAGCAACTGACAAGTTATTTATTGATACTTCCTCTACTAACCCTGTGTCATCATTAACAACGAATGATGTGGTGGAACCCTAAATAATTAGGAATATATACCTTAGTTATCTGAGTAGAATACTATAAATATTCTTACGTTAACTTTTAAAGAACCAGGAGATTTAGTGGAGTGTAATGGTTTTAAACTTGAAGAATTGTCTAAGGAAATTATAAAGGATTTCCATCCAAGTGCAGGTAAATTTTCTGCTACAAAGTACAGATCGTTAGTTGCACTGCTGTTTCTGCCAGGAATATTTTTAACAAAATCGGGAATTGGTAAAAGTTCGTTGACATACGAATTTCCTAAATAAACAAAATACTTGCTATTAAGAGTATTGGTTCAATAACAATGTTACCTTCTTTATCAGTTACATTGTAGCCTTCTCCTTTTACGGGGAGCCTTACTAATTTATCTACAGGTCTGCTCAAAGGATTATAAACGGTCACTACAAAATTATCTGCGTTTTCTGTTGTAGCACACTGACTTACATTTGCTAACGGGCAAGTTTTTAATGGAACTGAATTAGTATAAATACTCTCTGATTCTAAGGTTTCATTATTAATTAGCTTACTGTAAAATATACATACAGTTATGTTCGATGTTTATACCGAATGATCTTAAAAAAAACGGCTGGGCCGGTTAGCTGCGAAGTGACGATCAATGACATCTGCCATATAAAATGACAGCGATCTTCAATTCATAGCCATCGCTGACGCCGTTTTTCTTTTCGATCATATCAATAGATATATATTTTTTTACTTTAAAGCGGTATATGTTACATTTTCACATTCATCAATTGCTTTTTGCAACTGTCTAGCGTAATCCTTGGTAACGTGCTGTTTCTCGGTTCCAGACACAGCATCGTGATGCTGCAATACACCCATTATTTCTCTCAAATTGTCTAAACTTTTGCTCTCGCCTAAGCCTGCTAATGCCGAAAGCTGTTTGCAAACCTAAGGACCGAGAACAACGAGTATTATATACAGTTCAAATGTTATGTGACAAGACATCATGTATAAATACCTGAAGAAAATTGTTCCCGAGTCTTTCAAATCGCTTGAGAGCTGGTCTAGAAGTAAAATATCCCGTCCAATAAGAATGCTTGTCTGATCCATATGGAAAAAAATCGTCATCTTTTAGAACCCATTCTCTGTCTTGGGTTTCGTTGTTTACTGCTTTTACATAACACGATGGAGTGGAATAAATTAAATTGAATTTTGACCCACTTTCTTGGCGTTTGTTAACATAACTAAATATTAAAATATGTTTACTAGAAATGACTCACATAAATAAACTATAGTCTCGTACTAGATAAGTTTGTCCAAGTTAATGAACCAATTTTCTGCGTTTTGGTAATAGAAGTCAGCACCCATGGGCATAATATAGTTGCTTGTAGTGTAAATTTGAGTGGACTGGTTTACATATTTAAGAAAGTCATCTACCTGAAATATATTTAAAAAAAAATATTTTTATGAACAATATCAACCAAGTACAAGTAAAGCAAGCTTGTTTTGTTACAACACTCTCTTTGATTTAATATTCTCCTAGGTCAGATCTCTATCAAAAACTCGCTATTAAGAGCTAAATATTAGATCTTTTGGATTTGTATTCTACCCTGAATCACTATCTTTATTATATTATATAAAGAATATTATTGAAAACCTGTTGAGAAACGTGTTTTTAAAAAAATATCTGGAAGATCTATTTTATGTTCTTTGATTGCAGACACAAACTGAAAATATAATAATTAATCTGTACCCTATCATCCACGTTGTATTCGAAGCTATCTGGATCATCAATGAAGGGTGTGTCATTACAGAGAATGTCGAAGCAGAATCCTGAAGGGGCTTTATATCCATTGTATAAGACACCAGTAAATATATCGCTGGATTCTCCTACAAAATAATAACTGACAAGAAGTAATTTTTAGAGAATCTCTTTTGTCTTTCTGCCGATTTGGTTTTATGGTTTAACTAATATTTAAATTTTAGTGTAGTTTTTTTTTAATATAATTCTGTTGTAAGTTTTGAGGTTTTATATTATATTGATTCATCTTACCTAAACTTTTGCTACCTCTCCAAACGACTTCCGGTGTTTTAGTTTTCCATCTGTATTCCTTGTCTTGATAATCGATTCTACCTACAAGGTAACCATCAAATCCCAGCTGGGCGAAAATATTAGCCATCTCTTTGCTGTGACCGAATGGATCGATCTGCCATCCGATTTTAGGCCTTCCACAAGCACCGAAAGTATCATTAAGTCTCCTATAATATTATTTAAAAAAACGTGAATAGTTTTACGTAAACTGTAAAAGACGCTTAACTTGGTGATTCTATTTAGGTATGTTTTTCTTCTAGTATATGATTATAAAATGATTAAACGCTCAGTTTAGGTTTCGAAAAGGGCTGGCTTATTTTAAACGCCAAATTTTAATTTCTGAATTGAACAATCTAATAAAATTTTGAACTTGGTTTAAACCTGGACCCACCCTGAACCGGGTATGAACAACCTTAGTGCATTATTACATAATACAGACTTGTGCCAAGTTAACACTGCTATTTTAAAAAAGTAGGCTCTGTTAGGCGAAGCAAGGCAATGTAACATAATGTATGTTTTGTACGCAGATGTTTATGTTGAAACGAGTGAAACGATACTTTCTGCGTACAAATTCGTTAAGTTTGTTGGTAATACCATTGCTTTTATCGTTTATCACAGCTCCGACATAAATTTACCAATTTAATTTTAACAAAATAAGGCATTTTTATTATGTTATTTTCGTTTTTAAAACTCGTTACCTTAGACCCCAAGTCATTTGGTCGATAATAGAATGATAATGTGTAGCAGCTTCATCGTTCATACTCCATCCTCCACTTATAAATTCCAGCTGTCCATTATTAACGTAATCTATGACTTCTTGTTTCATGTTGTCACTTTGTTTGATCCACCATTTCCAGAAAAATGCGGTTTCTACATAAATAAATCTTGAAAAAATATTTCTCCAGTTAGATTATCATATTTATTAAACGAGAAATGTATAGGATTTATTACTTTCTATTCGAATTTCTGTTCAGTGAATCCATTACAGTAGGTAGGATATACTGAGCACCGGCTTTTTGGGTATTGGAGTTACCTAAAAATTATTTCAATTATTTTTTGTATATAACTAATGTGTAACTACTCACTTCCATAGTAAGACTGATCAACTGTTTTTAACCAACCAACATCATCATGGGTGTGTGCTACTATATGAATATTAGTATAACCATTTTTAATTGGTGTACATGACTAAAATATGTTTACGTGTTTTAGTTGAATTATTATAAAATTTAAAAAAAAGTTACCTCGTAACCACAGTTTGCTTCAGAGAGTTTTGGATTGTTTTCAGACGGAAAACCTTCTGTTCCTGCCAATAGCAGGAAAAGAGCAAAAATTCTTTGTCTTTGTTTTTCATACATTATTAAACAATCCTACAAAGCCAAATCTATACTCACTCTAATACATTATAATCTCAATAGCGACTTTAGCTAAAAGAAGAGGAACAAAGTTAGTTAAATAAATTGTAAGATTACTGAATATTTGAATTAAGCTTAATTACTCACTTGCAGAAATAATATGTTATAAATAACTGATTAGTATCCGTCTATATATCAAGTATGTCAATTTCAAAACATGTTTAAGATGATTTGAATAGATTTTTAATATCTAGAAAAAAAAACACTTAAGTGATCGAGACTCCTGACCAACAAATCCTGTTGATTGATGGTGTTTTTTTATCCAAACTTTTATATTGCAATAAATAAATTAATTGAGTTTTTATATTTAGATAAATAATATTGTTTGCTTTCTATCAGATAAGTATTTGTATATTTCATTAATGTTTTCTGTATATTGTTATCTCAACTTAATTCAGGTTTATTTTTCTATTACTTATTTAAGGCTGTATATGGAGTGATTTGACATTGCTTTATTATTATAAGGGTTCAACTTTCGTTGAGCTGAAATCTGTTATATAAAAAATGACTTTATATATACGTTCTAGAAGGCGTTAGGAGTACAAATATACAAAAATTTTCCTGCGGAAATGCGTCATTTTCATTTTTCAGACTTTAGTATAGCCGAAATCTGTTACATCAAAACTAGTCTTCGGGGTGTGTTTTTGACATTTTTCTAAACATAAAAACACAAAAAAGTGTCTAACGGAAATTTTTTATCTTTATTTTACATAAAAAAAAATCTTTGACTTTAGAATATCCGAAATCAGTTACATGAAAAATGAACTTATATTTGTTTTATACGAACCTTTACGAGCAAAGAAATACAAAAAAAATTCTGCGGAAATGTGTTAATGTCATTTTTGTGCACTTTGTTTTTCATACATTTTTCAATTTATATAGAAGCTTACGGGACCCGGGAGCGAATAGGGGTGCTGGGTGGGGAAAACATCTTTCGGAGGAATAACAATTCTTGTAGAATAGATAACATAGGTTCTTGTAAACTATAAGTACCTCGGAATGTTGCACTTATTCTTGTTTTTTATTAAAGCGTTACGTAAATAGGGCTGATTCAAAACAAAAAATCATTGGATCATGCAGTTTTCTTTTATATTTTAATAATTAACTGTGATTTTGCAAAAGTATTATTAGATTGGTTAGGATTTGGGTTGCTTTGGTTAGCTTTTCTTTGTGGAAGCTGTGGTTTTTATATTTTAATAATTAACTATGATTTTGTAAAAATATTATTAGATTTATTATTATATCCATTGGTTAGCATTTTAGACACTTTTAAATTATTTTTTTTTTGGTTCAAAAGTGCTTCATCCAAGGATTTTTTTCTTTTAAACTGTTCTATAAGCATAGGACTTTCTGGCAAAAATTTATTTGCTAAATTCGTGGGTACTTGTACTTTACCAGACCCGATAATAAAATAAGGAACAAACAGAAAATGAAGCATTTCCGCAGGAAATTTTTTATTTTCCTGAGTTTGTAAAAAAAAAAATATATTTGTTTTTTTATATAACTAATTTCAGCTATTCTAAAGTCTAATAAATTTCCTTAGAAAATGAAAACAGCTTATTTCCACAAGAAAATTTTTGTGTTTATATGTTCAGAAAAAGATTAAAAATAAAACGCAAAATATATTTTTTTATAGCAGATTTCAGTTATTCTAGAGTGCGAAATTTGGAAATTACGCATTTCCGCAGGAAAATTTGTGTTTTCCGTGGTTCACAGTAGCTTTTTAAAGACAATTTTTTTTCTAATAACTGATTTCAGCTAAACGAAAGTTGACCCATTATAAGTATTGAGAAGTTATATATTTAAAATTTATTATACATGGAAAACAATAATGCACTATATTAGAAGAACCTGATATAATAGAAGATTTACGATATAATTTAACTGGAATAAAATTTCTCTTTTACTGAGCTGAAAATTATTTCTCATTTATTTTTTCTTTATTCCTTCTTCTATTGTGACAGATATGTAGTAGTAGTATTTTTCAAATTCCTATTGTTGTTGGTTCTTTTCCTCAAATTCATTATTTTATACAATGTAGATTCATTTCTAATACTATCAATGTTTTTTAATAACAAATGTAACAAAATATATAAAAATTGTTGGCATTGTCTATAATTTATTTTTACAAAAAAGGCTGAAACATAAATTTAATTATATCGCAAATACACCATATTGAATTTTAAGTATAATAGGTTCATTTTGTTACAGCAGGTATTAATTTACTTCACAAACCTTGAGTTGTTTCCTAGTACTATATTCCTAGCACTATAATCTTATTTTTATTAAGTAAATCTTTTTTTATTGTAATAGATTTAAGACTTTGACTAGTTTTTTTTACTTATTTATTTAAAGAGATTATATAGTGATATTGATTGCAATTAAAAAAAAAACTTAGAACATCATAACTTTTTTTGAACACTCTGTTTGCAACAAAATATCTTTAGAATATGCAACATTATAGAATAGACCGTGCAACATTTGTATATAACTTTTTTTCATATCCTTTGTTAACAGGATATGAAAAAAAGTTTCTGTTGAAAGAGCCATGTGTTATAATACCACAAATATCGTTAAAAATTTAGAAAACACTTTAAATACAAAATATGTTTATTTTTTAAATATGCCATCTAAAAGAAAATTGACATAAAGGGTGTTGCATTCATAATTATAAATATACATATATTTATAATTAATTTATTTTTGTTTCCTAAAATATTAGATTAAAAGAAAATATGTAAAAGTGGGTTCTGTGATATTAGACTTTATCACATTAATGGGCCACCCTGTACGTATACTATAATGATACCGTGTTATTACTGAAAAGTGACAAAAACAATTTATTTGAAGCTTTACCATCATAACCATCGCCTCCATGAAGACAACTTTTGACACTCATTAGCCATATGATTAAAGATTGCAACTCCAGTAACTGTTTCTTGATCATTAGTTGATATTAATTATAAAAAAAAGTTAAACCAGCAAGTACTAAGAAACTACTAAAATAACTTTTCTTAGTATTTGTAAATCGAATGGTAGTAGTCGTCCGGGATTTTTTTAATTCCGGATTTGGGTAAAGTGTCCCGTATTCTGGAAACTCAGTATACTATCCCGGAAAGCGTCAATCAAATTATAAAATAAACTGTTTTAAAGTTCCCAAAGCTAATACACACTTACGCTTATTATTATTTCATTACATTTTTCGATTTAGCTTAGCGATACAGGGTGGTCCGAACTATATTCCGGAAACTTCGGCAGCATATTCTGCAGTTAAAAATAAGTAAAAAAGTTCGTATGAATGTATGTACAGGGTGTAGGTCACTCATTATTATTTCACCTTATTCACTTCATATTATTCCCCACTTTTGTTTCGATTGTATCCAAATAATTTCTGAAGTAACGTTAATATTTGGATGAAAATTGGTGTCTGGGAGTTTTTTGATATGAGAAATTTGATTTTGATGTCAATATGTCTCCTACTTGTAGGGGACACCACCTGCATATTTTCTAACTGGTTAAAAATATACAGTTTCGGTGAGTTTCGTTATTTTTTTACGTAAAAAAGGTCTCTGTGTAAAAATCGCTACGAGAAATGGTTCTCGAGATATTTGCAATCGAAATTATCTATACCTGTCGTCATTGACATAAATTAAACATGTTGACTGAATAGTTATTGACTGAAATCACAAATTTTAAATGTTTTTGTGTCAAAAGTTCAACAGAAACTGTTAAAACATTTTTTCGAAGAAAAAATTATGATTAATTTAAAAAAGTAAAAAGTTCCCAAATTTATCATTTCAGTCAAATAACTATCTACTCAAAATGCTTATTTTTGTCACATATATTGACTATTTCCATTCTAAAAATCTTGGGAACGGTTGCTCCTAGCGATTTTTACCAAGAGACCTTTTTATGTAAAAAATAATGATAATATATATTGTTTACCCAGTAGTTTTATACAGGTACGGACAAAAAGTGATTACGCTTCAATACAGTTAAAACACATATAGATGGCGCCCCCTACAAATAGGAGTCATATTGACATCAAAATCAAATTACTCATGTCAAAAAACTCCCAGACATTAATTTTCATCTAAATATTGACGTTACATCAGAAATTATTTGGAAAAAAATCTAAATAAAAATGAAATTTTACACCCTGTATCACTGAAACTAAGCATTTTAGGACATACATTTATACGAATTTTTTTATTTATTTTTATCTGCAGAATATGCTGCCGAACTTTCAGGAATACAGTTCGGACCATCCTGTATAACTACTTTCGTTTTTCGAGAGCGTCGTTTTTCCTTGCTCTCGTTTTTTTGCCCTCGAATTTAACGAAATTTAACGTAAAAATATTGCAATCCTAACTTGCAGTGAAAAATTGCTTACCGTGAATTTTCCAATTTTTTTAATGGTGTTTAAGCTTAACATGAAAAATTTCGAACTTGAAGGTGTGAATATTTTTCCTAGTGAAGTTTCAGTGATTTGATGTTCCAAACAATACTGAAATGCATGAATTAACTAAAATGATTTTGGGTAGTTGGGTTATATCATCATGCTTCTACTACTTTGAGTATACCCTCTAAAATGAACATACCATTTAGTAGTTTATTATTACAATTGACTTTGTGATGTAATAAAAAATTATAAGTTGACAAATAAAACAGTCGAATGAATTTCTAATATGCATTTATAATTTTATGCCATTATACATAATTCAAAATCTTCTAATACCAATAATGAAAGTACGAATATCACTAGGATTCAAAGTTATTTGAAGATCGTCCAAATTATCTTGTAATATTGACTGTGGTGTGATTTTTGACCTTTCCATCCAGGCGTTCTTGACTACATTTGCATACTCTATATTAGTATTATAATCTTCATATACGAGTTGTTCCAATGTGCTGTTTGTTTTAAATTTTAATCTGTTGCTATCTCTCAGCCATTGGTTTGCACCTAATGTTGTTTCTTCTAAAGATAAAATTTCGAAGCCAGTAAACAAATCCTAAAATTGTCGTGTTAATACAGGATTTACGAAATTAAATCAATATTACTACGCTTACTGTTAAGTTAACTAAAGCTGGTTGAGATAGAATAGAGTCTTCGTCATAATCAAATAAGTGTTCTAACCTAAGAAGTAAACTAGAATCTTTCCAGGGTTCCAAGGTGAGTATTTGAACATTTTTAGGCAAAGCACTACGCAATCCAGAGTACTGGAATTAAAATATATAAATGTATATTTCTTTGATTATGTCTTTAAGAAAAAATATGTACCTCCATAATATATTTGGATTTGTACTCATCCACATTATCTTGAAGGGGTGTAATAAAAGTCCAACTGTCCAATAGTTTCTTTTGTGCAATATCTTTTGTTATTGCAGAAATCGAGTTACCTATGTCGAAATACAATATCTGTCAGAAATCTTTAAACTAAATAACTAACAAAACATTATCTTTAATAAATAATATTGATCTACCTTACCATTTTCATCGCTCAAGTTGCCAACAGTTAGAAAATGGGAACCTCTGACTACTAATCCTTTCTCGAAAGCTTTCTCGTTTAGAGATTCGGAAACACCAAAACCGTCATCGTGATGACAGAGTCGATGAATCTGAAAAAGTTATATCATTTCC
The DNA here is from genome assembly GCF_002938485.1 of Sitophilus oryzae. Taxonomy (NCBI): domain Eukaryota; kingdom Metazoa; phylum Arthropoda; class Insecta; order Coleoptera; family Curculionidae; genus Sitophilus; species Sitophilus oryzae. The sequence continues at coordinate 651,629 of NW_022146345.1, read as the reverse complement.
TTGTGTCAGTATAAGTAGAATAAAGAATATCATGATGAATATTCACGAATCGAACTTTTTAACTGTCGAAAATATTTGTTTTAATACAGTAATCTTTCTATTGATATTCGAGAAGTTGTTTTGAAATAATCATTTTAGACAATGACTCTGTCTATGAATCATTGGAATTAGTTAAATTAGGATTAGCCATTGACAATATTAAAGACCAAATAATATACAATCTTCTAAAAATATATGTGTGTGTGTGTATATGTGCGTGTTTGATATAGCAAAATACTTAAAATAGAAAAGTTATAATAAGAAAAGTATTTAATAACACCAACATTAGATAACTTAGCTGGGAAACTTAAATGGAAACGACAGTTCATTAGAAATAGTTTTTCCTCCAACCACCAGTATGCCGAAAATTCCAAAACTGTCAATATCAAAATGAAAATGCCAAAATTTGATTTTTAAACACGATACGCTTTTGTTGTGATTTTGCGGTTTGATTTCGTTTTGATCTTTCGAAATATTGTAAAGTATATTCCTAACTTTAGATTTTTTGCCAGTCTTCTGTTTTAGACAATATTTTGTAATAATGGTGGGCCAATCTGTGTTTTTGTATAGACTCTTATTTTTTTTTTGTCATAGAGATTAATTGTTGCACACCGATTTTGCGAATGATACAATTACAATGGTAAGTAAATTAAATATACCCATTAATATAGATTTTTTTTTCAATTAATATGATAATAATAGCTCCCGTATATAGCGTTTAACACCTTGGGAGTAGCAAGGTACAGCTTGCCATGCTAGAGCCGTTCGGTATACAAGGAAGGTAATGTGGCTAGCACTACGCTTCAACCGCCTATTATTCAAGTACTCATTTAAGGCTGAGTTGACCTAGGTACCCAAACTATTTTTATTTTAATAAAAATAGTCGGCTGATGAAATACCGGGTGTGGGATTCGAACCCACTACCTTGAGATTGGTAGACGAGAGCCTGTACCTCTACACCACCGGGCACTTTTTTTTCGATTAATACTTGTGAATAAATGCTCCTTTGCTAGTAGATATTTAAAAAAAAATCGGTACATGTAAGGAATTATGGACGCGCGTTGCGCTTTGTTAGCATAACCAGGAGATGTTTAAAATTGATTGAATTTGTTTGTTTTTATTATTTCATGTCTCAAACGGAAACAAACTCTGAGATTCTTGCCTATACAAAAATTAAATAGCTCTTTCCAATTAACTTCAAATGGAAGAAAATTATGTAAAAGAGCCTGCGATTTGCAGAAAACTGACAATAGATTAAATTGTTCAACCTAATTCTAAAGCTTCTAAACCTAAAAAGCACATAAATTGCTCTTACATGTCTAAATTTATTTTAAATCAACAAAAACAATCCCTTCCTCTCCGTTTCCTTCTCATTTTTTCCTTCAACCACCAGGTAGCGCACTTGTATAAAAAAAACAAAATTGTAATGTATTATAAGTTGCCTATCTATTTAATATGATAAGTTTTTTATCTCTAATTATATAACATACTAATTGATAAGACAAACTAACGTATCTTTATTATTTTTGAAAAGCAGCAAATAAAAGGGAAAAAGCAAGAAAGAATATGGTCGCGTTCATCAGGACGTAGCGCTACCGCAGCGATCACTAATTTTCTGCTGAACGCGCCGATTAGTTGTGAGCGCTCTGGGATCAGCCGCCATTTTTTCCATCAGATTTAAAATACGCTACGCTACCGATGCATGATGGATTAAACGTCACATACGCCAAATGTCACAAAATGTTTTGGAAAACGAAAACAAAGCATTTTGTTTATTGTTCTCGGTTCACTAATCCCCTCGATTTGTGCCAAAAATGGGTGAAAACAATTTAATATGCATTACTTATGATTTTGATCTAAAAAGCACGTTCAGCAGGACAACCAATCGATGGTACATCGCTCACTGATCAACTTGTCCTGATGAACGCGACCTATGTAATTAGTTAATTTCATAAATGATTAGTTTACTATACGTATGTATATATTATAGTCACTTGCCAGTGAAAAGATATTCCATTATTTGCCTCTTGTACATTACATGAACTATTTTACAGTCTTTTTTGATAAAACGCAATAGATTCACTGTTAATTTAAATCCTGACACAATTTCCTTCCAGATTTACTACTTCTAAACCAAAACCAGTCGTAGATAAAATAATAGATAACATAAAATAAACTCAGTAAAGACAAACAAATCCACAAAAATTCAAATCCAATTCATTTTTTTTACATGAAGCGTCAAACAAAACTGTCAAGGATCCCCCACTCTATATAATGGCAATTCCGTCTACCATGCATTTACATGCATATGCATACACATTATACATAGATAGAATAAAACTCCTTTTTCAATAGTTTTATTCAAATATATAGAACTATAGACTTTTTTCCAAGTATGTACATACATACATTTATTTGTATATCAGAATTTCGTTGTTGAAATAGGCGTACTTGTAAAAAATGCTTAAAGCTTCTTGCACGTTTGAAAATTTATTTTCTGTAGATGGGTGGGGGAGGAGAATATTTTTGAAACTCTTTAGTATTTTTTAGTTGGTTAAATTTGTTTGTAGGTATGGAGTCATGAGTTTTGTCTTTATCCATAAAAAAAAAATTAAGTTTTAGGTATCTTGTTTCAATGGTGCTATTTCCAGAAGATTATAGAAATATTATAATATTTTACCATTATTTCAATTTCTCCATTATGCAAGCTGGTTCCACCTTGAGCTCTGTCATTTAGTACTGCAACCTCTATCCCTTGCTCTTCATCTCTTATAGCTATTTTCGATGGTATTGGGTAATAATTACCAGACGCTAGTTCTGAATTATCCACTTCCCATGTAGGTCTGTAATCTCTCACTCGTTTCAGCATTTCTTTTCCATTTGAATCAGTGTAAAATGCAGAATTTGTTGATAACTTGGTTGAATACTTTGTTACTACCTCCACTCCTTTGGAACCGCTAAAATGTTATATTTTAAAATATATATTATTATTGATAAAACCTATGTTTATTACTCGGTAGGTAGCGGCCCAACAACCCAATCAAACTCGATATAGTTTTCAATTTTGTTGACTCTAACAGTTTGGCTAATGTACTCATTAAATGTCTGTCTTGCTTCTGATACAAGAGCACCTTCTAATAAAGTAACTTCAGCCGTATCATTAGTTTTAATAATATTTCCGTCAGGCCTAAATACGTAAGCTCCTGACGATCTTCTCTCAGGATCACCATTACCTCCAACGAAGCCTTGGTAATAGTAAAAGTTTTGATCTAGCGTGACTGACAAATTATTTAAAGATACTTTCTCTACCAGTCCTGTTTCTTCATTAATAACAAATGATGCGCTAGAACCCTATAAGGTATTAAGGACATTAAGGACTTCAGTTAGGGGGCTAAATAAAATACAATAAATCTACTTACGTCAACTTTTAGAGAACCAGAAATTTTAGTGGAGTGTACAGGTTTAAAACTTGAAGAATTGTCTAGGGAAATTATAAACGATTTCCATCCAAGTGCAGGTACATTTTTTGCCACAAAATAGAGATCGTGAGTAGCACTGCTATCTCTGCCAGGAATATTTTTCACAAAATCGGGAATTGGTAAAAGGTCGTTAGCATATGAATTCCCTAAATAAAAAAAAATAATTAAAATTACAAAGTTTCATTTAATAAGTGTTTTACCTTCTTTATCTGTTACATTATAGCCTTCTCCATTTACGGGTAACCTTACTAACTTATCTACTGATTTACTTAAAGGATTATAAATGGTAACTACGAAGTTTTCTGCATTTTCTGTTGTAGCACACTGACTTATGTTTGCTAATAGACAAGTCTTTAATGGAACTGAATTGCCATATTCTTTTTCTGAATTTGAACTTCCATTATTGAATAATTTACTATAAAATGTACATTTAAATCTGAAATTTATATTAGTATTCTTTATTTACTTTAAAGCAGTATTTGTTATATTTTCACATCCATCTATTGCGTGGTGCAATTGTCTAGCATAATCCTTGGCAACGTGTTGTTGTTCTGTTCCAGACACGGCATCGTGATGTTGCAGCACACCCATTATTTCTCTCAAATTGTCTAAACTTGTGCTCTCACCCAAGTTTGCTAACACAGAAAGTTGTTTACAAACCTAAAATCAAGAAAATTTAAACTAAGTGTCATTAACACAATATTAATAATAAAGGACATACTTGAAGAAAATTATTGCCAAGTCTTTCAAATCTTTTCAGAGCTGGCCTAGAGGTAAAATATCCCGTCCAATATGAGTGCTCGTCTGAGGCATATGGAAAAAAATCGTCATCTTTTAAAACCCAGTCTTTGTCTTGAGTCTCGTTGTTTACAGCTTTTACGTAACAAGATGGAGTAGAATACATTAAATTGAATTTTGATCCGCTCTCTTGGCGTTTGTTTACATGACTGAAATAATAAGGTTGCTGCATTAAACATTAGCTTTCACAAATAAACTAAGGTCTCATACTAGATAAGTTTGTCCAAATTGATGAACCAAGCTTCTGCGTCTTGGTAATTGAAGTCGCCACCCATGGTCATTAAGAAGTTGCTTGTAGTGTAAATTTGAGGAATACCATTAACGTATTCAAGAAATGCATCAACCTAAAATTGATAATTTATATGGTAAATGTGAATGGGAGTTTGTGCCTCCAATAAAAACAGCATATCTACTGGTAAAACTGTCTTCAAATAATAAATTAATAAAGTAAATATACCTATGAGTCTCAATACTAAAATAATACTATGATTACGCACAATGTTTGTCACGCCCATCGGCGTGACCAGGCAATTTTTTTTTCATACGGGCGTGCGCAAATTAATTTTCTGCACGCAGAAAATTGATTTTCCCGGTTTTCCAACGGTTTTTTTATGGATTTTCGTTTGAGGTCTTTTTTTATTTATTATTTACTCTGATAAGGGGGCTATGGCCCCCCTCCGTGGTTACGCCTATGGTCACGCCAATGACAAATTTTAGGTTTTTAGTGTTGTTTGTGGCAAGAAGATATAGGTAACAAGTAGGAGCGATAGTAAATGAAAGTTAAGTAAGTGTTAAAAATGAATTTTTAACAGAACGTCAACGGTTTCTTGTAGACGTATCTGTTTTAAAAAAGTAAAGTGTTCTCGAATAGTTGAATTTAAATATTTTAAATAGTTTTTTTTCTTATTCTTTGTATTTTTTTTTTGCTTCCGACGACGGAAAGATATAATTTACCGAAACGTTAAGCATTTTTAAACCTAACTTCTGACAAGCAGCGTCCGTTTAGGTTTAACGCAGAAGTGTTTACAAAAAATAATTATTTTATTTTGTAGATTTTCTTGCAGTGCAGTGGCGAAATACTCATAAAGGATTTTTTTGGAAAGATGAATCCGCCACATAGGTATAGACATTTTTTACATTCTTTAGGTTTGCACTTAAACAAAATTTCGAATTTTTTTATTTTAGTAGCTTCAGATGCCCGACGCACTATTGTCGGACCCTGTATAGTGGGGGAAATAACGACAATTTAATATTGTATGATAAAATAAGGCAGGAGAAGAAGCTGAAAGAATTATTTTTTTATACAGGAATAAACTTGAACATTTTCTCAGCATATCGTATCTGTTTAGAACATTTTGGAAATATGCTTATAAGAATATTTTACGTATCGGGTGGACAAATAAGAATGGACGCCGGCTGTATCCCAAAAACTTCTTCTACTTCTGGTACCGTCCGCTTCAGTAGCCTGTTGGCGTTCATAAAATATGTTCATTAGGCGCGATAAAAAATGTGTACCCTCCTTAGCTCTCCTAAATATCGTGGCAGCATCCGCAATGTTATAAGCTATTCCCGCATATTGCGAAGCCATGAATGCTGCTACCAGCATGGTCCTCTTCTTCTTTCGACCTTTCTCATAACCTAGGACCTCGCAGAAACTACATATCGTATATCTTTGTGAAAACACTGTAGTAAATAAATCGACCAAAGGAAATCGCTCGAAATTATTTTCAAGTTCGAAAAATATCCGCTAGGAGGCGCATCTGTAATGGCCAATCAGAAAACAAGATTTTCTTCAAAAATATGCAGGTGAAGATGTGTTTTAAATATTGGTATTCTAATCAGTTAATTGTATTTTTTTTCTCAGATAATAAAGTGCTGGGAGAATGTCAAACTTGCTTTTATTAAAATAAGGATAACACTGGTTTGGGTTAGCCGATTTAAATACACTAGGACTCGTTTAAAAGAGCTTTTCATTCTTAATAATCTCCAATATAAATTTTGTTTCCATAGATTTTGTCGTGTTAGCTATAGGAGGGCGCTGTTTTACATCATAACAGATATTGCGCTTTTGAATATAAAAAATTATATATAGATATAGATATGTTTCTTTCTCACAGTTTAATAGAGCACAACATTTCTAAAAGATCACCGTAAACCGCAACTTTCTATCTTCTCTCTAACGGGAGGTATTAAGAGAACAAATCATGTTAGGCTACCGCCTAGGATTATAAGGTCTAAAACTTATAGGACCTAGTAGGCTAGGAAACAAAAAGGGGCAAATTTGTTTTGTCAAGATACCAAAACGTTTAAGCATAGTTTTCATGCATCGGAATTTCGGACGTTTTCTGAGAAAAAAAGATCTCATAAATTTTTAGAACTGTTAGTCTAACATTATCGTCCATGCATATATTTTTTACGAATAGTTAATTTTATGTAGGTATTTGTCAGATTAAAATGTCCAAAAGTCGGACAATTAATAATTTTTATTTATTTTTTAGGAATTTTGTGTCGCCATATTGCATTTAACAGAAAACGTCTGAATTTCGTATTCTTGGGCTGAAACCTCGGGTTCAGGGAATTCTTGGGCTGAAACCTCGGGTTCAGGGAATTCTTGGGCTGAAACCGAGGGTTCAGGCTAAAGTTATTTAGTTATTAATCCAAGTTCGTTCTTGATTTAACTTGTTTTCGTGTTTTACTTATTGTTTATTTATTATTAATTATTATATTATTAAGTTTATGTTGTTCGCATCACTTTTCATATAGCAACAAAGGTGCGAATCTCAACAATATACACTACTGGTTTAAATCTACCCTTTTGATGCAAATATAGAGATCAGTACCAAGGCCGTTGGTCAGTAAATGTTTAGGCAGGAATTCTAGGAGGACGAGTGATTGGACTTTTTTAATCATCGAATGGAATGCACTGTCCACAATTTCTAAGAGAGGAATTGCCAATTTTGTTAGAGGATTCATGATGAAATTACATTTGTTGCTATTTTAGCATGATATTTTAGTTATTGCAGTTGTGCAGCTTATTTTGGTATGAAAGTGTTGGGCGTCCTGGATACCACTTACTTCAATAGATAGAAACGCTGGCGCTGGACCGGCATATTTCCATGGTCAGCTTGGTCACCGGATTTAAAACGCATGGTTCTTTATTTATGGGGTCGAATCAAGAACGAACATGGCATTAAAATGGAACTAAACTATACGTTCTGATATTCTGACGTAACCAGTTTACCTCTTTGTGTTTCCTAGCCTACCACTATAATTTTTAGACCTTATAATCCTAGGCAGTAGCCTAACAGGATTTGTTCCCTTAATATCTATCGTTAGAGAGAAGTAATAAAATTGCGGTTTGCGCTGATATTTTGGAAACTTTGTACTTTATTTAACTATGCAAAAAGGAGCATAACCTGCTATTATTTTTTTTTTATGCAAAAGCGCAATATTTGTTACGATGTCAAACAGCGCCCCCTAGTTATCACGAAAAAATCTATGAAAACAAAATTTATACTGAAGACGCTTAGAACGTTAGAGAAGAAAATCTCTTTTAAACGAACCCTAGTTAGTTTAAATCGGCTAAGCCAAACCAGAGTTATCCTTATTTTAATAAAAGTAAGTTTAAATTACCTCCACCACTTTATTTTATGACATAGAGCAAAGTACGCTATATAAAAAAAATTACAAATTTTCTTTTTATTTATAATAGCAATGTTTAAAATACCTCTTCACCTGCATTTTTTTTTTCGGAGGAAACTCCTGTTTTCTGATTGGCCATCGCAGCAGCGCCCCATAGTGGACATTTTTATAAGTCGAAAATAATTTCCAGCAATTTCTCTTGGTCGATTTACTTATTACAATTTTTATCCCAACATTACAGGATAAGTAGTTTCTGAGATACAGCCGGTGTCCATTCTTAGCTGACCACCCGGTACGCTGCGCTGAATAATTGTATTTTTTCATTATTTTTATGATTATATATTTAAAGTGAAATATCGCAATTTGTCTGTACCCTATCATCTACGTTGTATTCGTAGCTGTCTGGATCGTCGATAAACGGTATGTCACTACACAGAATGTCGAAACAGAATCCTGAAGGAGGTCCATATTCATTGTATAAAACACTAGTGAAGATATCGCTGGATTGTCCTACAATATAATAATAATAATAATAGTGAACATAAAAACGTGTTTCTACTTAAATAATATATGCTGTATTAGTTAATTAATAAAATTATATAAGGATTCTTGCCACTTAACTGCTGACATAGAAATTTAATTCTACGCTGTGTTTGTCACAATGTGGATCAACTTGCTCTCGCTACCGGTTTCGGAGCCCTACTCCATCATCAGGTGAGCTTGGGCAGATCCACAAAATGGCAACCACAGCGCAGAGTAGTTAATTCCGACTTGTCGGAAAGTATCGGTTAGATATTAAGTCCCGAACGGGAGATAGCGGCCTGCGCGCAATAGCCGGTAGTGAGAGCAGGTTGATCCACATTGTGATAAACACAGCGTAGAATTAAGTTTCTGTCAGCTGTTGAGTGGCAAGAATCCTTATATAATTTTATTATATACCTATACTGCAAGAAATTTCTTTTCTATTTTATAATTTGGCTTGCCTGAAAAAAAGCCTTTTACCATCCTTTTAGTATCGATAGTTGCGCCTCGGTGGTACTAAAGTACTGCTATTGCACGCAGGCCGCTATCTCCCGTTGGAACTTAATATCTAACCGATACTTTCCGACAAGTCGGAATTAACTACTCTGTGCTGTGGTTGTCATTTTGTGGATCTACCCAAGCTCGCCTGATGTTGGAGTAGGGCTTCGAAACCGGTAATGAGAGCAGGTTGATCCACATTGTGACAAACAAAGCGTAGAATTAAATGTCTATGTCAGAAGTTAAGTGTCAAGTATCCTTATATAATTTTATTATATACCTATACAGCAAGAAATTTCTTTTTTATTTTAGTTAATTAATACTCCTTGGAACATTTTTAAGTATCGTCATATTCTATTAATACTAAAATAAGTTTCTTGAACTCGACAGAGTCTTATGTTAAAAAATAAAGACATTTGTATATGTCCAAAAAGTTACATGGTCGAAATGTACTTGGACCAAGCCAGCCGGATGCTGTCATATATATCAGTATAGTTTGACTATATAGGTATAGGGATAAAGGAATCCGGCACTACCCAACTTTGGGTGTCTTATGGAAGATTCATATTTAGCAGCATTATTATAGGTATGTTATATGGCAGCATCTAAGTGTACTTAGATCAAGTACTCTTTAATGTGACACTTTGTCAACCCGTGTTTAATCTTATCAAGCTAGTTGATGTATTGCTGTTGAATAACATCTTTATAATGAAGTATTATTTTTAACTTTTTAGTTTACTTTACTATAAAAGTGTGTTGTTTAGTTCTTAAACCCTAAGTACCTATACATAGATTTCTAAAATCAATGTAGTCCAATTGCCCAGATAAAAAATATAAATATTAAAAGTTGTTTTTATTTCTTTGAATGTGAGTCAAAATAAAACTCGATTTTTTATTTAATTATAATTTTCTTTCAAGGTATTATTATAATTTTCGTAAGTAAAGTAATTTTAGCGATTTGAGTGAAATTTTTAAGATAAAAGTAACTATACATGGTACATAGCTTAATGCTAAAAATGTGTCGACAGATTCACCAGGGAAGTGCATATGAGTTATCACTGGAATATTTTTCTATGAAAAATTTTGTGCGCCACTGACTTTTTTCTCTTGTTAAAACAGGTGTGTAGCCCGTTTAATGCCGATTAATAGCTTAGTCTAGTTCACAGCTCGCAGTGGCCGCCTACCTTTAATCGGCATTAAACGGGCTACACACCTGTTTTAACAAGAGAAAAAAGTCAGTGGCGCACAAAATTTTTCATAGAAAAATATTCCAGTGATAACTCATATGCACTTCCCTGGTGAATCTGTCGACACATTTTTAGCATTTCAAACCAAATCGCTGCGAAAAATTCGCTGGAACCTGTCACGAACTAAAACGAGCGAAACTAAACTAAGATTTGAATTTTCGTTCACATATTTTCGTTTAGTTTCGCTCAAGTGGCCGCTGATGCATTTGTATGGGAGCTGATATTTAGCTGCAAAAGTATGGGAGCTGATTTTTAAAAATTTTATCTTCGCTTGGCTTAGTTTAGTTTCGCTAGCAGTGGTCGCCTGCCTTAAAAGTTGTCTCTTGATATTTTGTTGATTTCACTCTCCTTGATGGCACACTTTTATTAATTTGCCTTAATCTAAGGCTAATAACAATCTTTAAAAAAATGTAATGCCACTAACTGGCTCGCTAACTGGTTAAAGTGTTAAATAAGTATTCATTGGTTCCTCATAAAAATATAGAAAAAGAAGGTCCTATAAACATGGGTGCGGAAATGGATAGTTGAAAAGTTACAGGATTTAAAACTTTAAAAATAGGTCTTTTGTAATTATCTTAAATATATATTTTTTTTAATTTGCTCTAGGCAGCACTGAATATCAGTGTTATAAATATTAATAAGTAATAATAATAAAATAGATTAAATAAATAATTTTATTTTAATTTTTTTAACTGGGATTAATAAAATTTCGTTAATCTCATCGAAGAGATCGAAATCGACAAAATATCAAGATACAACTTTTTTAATCGGCATTAAGCGGCCTAGAGAATTTTGCTAACAAAAAATATTCCAGTGATAACCTATATTCACGTAACTGGTAAAGTTGTCGACACTTTTTTTTAGTACTAAACTATATCACACTAATAGTATATTTTACCCTCAAAATTTCATTCGAACCGCTAAAATCACTTGGAAGAACATTATAATAAATAAAAAAAAATCTTATTTTTACGTAAGGAATCTCCCCACGAGAGATGGCACATGTTTTTTGGAATACCCTGTATATGCCAATTCCGATGAGACATAGGTAGTACGATGTGTATTAAGATATTGTGAATTATATGGTAGTTTTTTCTTTATATTGCTTGGTCTTACCTAAACTTTTGCTCCCTCTCCAAACCACTTCTGGTGTCTTAGTTTCCCACCTGTATTCCTTGTCTTGATAATCGATTCTGGCTAAAATGTAACCATCAAAACCCAGCTGGGCAAAAATATTAGCCATTTCTTTGCTGTGACCGAATGGATCAATTTGCCATCCGATTTTGGGTCTCCCGCATGCACCAAAAGTGTCATTAAGTCTCCTATTATTTTGTGTAAACAGAAAATAAAATTAATTAAATTATTTTGTTAAATATAAATAAATCAGAATAACTCTTATGATCTGGCAATTGCCCAGTAGCAAAGCCAAATCCGAGACAAGACAAGACAACTCTTATGTTACATTATTACCTAATAGGTACTAATATATACTTGTGCCAAGTTAACAATGCTATTCTAAGAGTTAAAGCTTGACAGAATCTTATGGTATAAGGTTCTGTCAACCCTTATACCTCTTTAGGGTATCATTGGTATCATTTTTAAAGCTTGTTACCTCAAACCCCAAGTCATTTGGTCGATAATAGAATGATAATGTGTAGCAGCTTCATCGTTCATACTCCATCCTCCACCTATAAATTCCAGTTGCCCATTATTTACATAATTTATGACTTCTTGTTTTATTCTGTCATTTTGTTTAATCCACCATTTCCAGAAAAATGCAGTTTCCACATAGATAAACCTAAACAATCAATTTAACAGGATTATCACTTAAAAATGGACAATACAGGTATCTATTACTTTCTATCCGAATTTTTCCTCAAGGAATCCATTACTGTTTCGATGATATACTGGACACCAGCCTTTTGAATATTCGGGTTACCTAAAGTTTTTGAATTATTATTTTTGATGTTATTTATTTGTATAACTACTCACTTCCATAATAATATTGATCAACTGTTTTTAACCAACCAACGTCATCGTGTGAGTGTGCTACAATATGAATATTAGTATATCCTTCCTTGGTCGGTGTGCAGGACTAAAAATATATTTTTCGGGTAAGGGATTCATTATAGTTATTAATTCTCACTGCATTGTTTCTGTTGTTCCACTAAGACTAGCTCTCGGCTGTATCTCATAAAGCATTAGCCATAGAGAGAGCCCGTGGAAAAACTATTTATAATTAAATTGGTCATGATAAATTGCTGGAAAATATTTTCAAGTTTGCGGAAGCCATAGGACAAATAAGAAAATGGAATTTTTACAGAAATTTGCCTAGATAAAGGGTACAATAAATAATTGTATTATAATCTTCAGCAAGTTTCGGATTATTTTTGTCTGGACAATTTTGTGCTTTATTCTAAAATGAAGTAGTGGGAAAAGGTTATGTCTATTTTGATTTAATTATTAATAACCCCGGATTGGGTAATCGGAATCCAACAAACTAGGGCTCGTTTTAAATAACATTCCTTTCTCTAAATTATATCATATAAACAATAATAATGAGCATTCGAGAGGTGTCTCAATCGGGTAAAAAATGTACACGTACTGCCAAAATATCCTTCCACTGCGACTGCCATCTTCCTTGCGACTGCCAATGACTACGATGCCAATGACTACAATGCGACTGCCATAAGACTGCCAATGACTGCCAGCGACTGCCAAGAAAATGTACATGTAATTCCAGTAGTGAGGCACCCCTCGTAAGCATTTAACAGTAGACGCTAGAGGGCGCTCTCTTACAATTTACACACATTGCGCGTTTTTTCGCAGTTATAAATAAATAAATAAAAATGATTTATTGTGCAAAACTGCATTACAGTAATTATACACAAAGGGTAAGAGATTTGACGTAAAGCCACTATTCCACTCCACCCAAAAAATATGCAGCAAAGAAATACCTAATATAGAAATACAAAAAATACATACTTTATAAAATTAACTACCAAGAATAATAAACATTAGTATCCAAATACAAATAGAAATATCATAAAGAAAAATAATTATAGTTTAATAGCGAGAAAAATAAAATAAAAAATATCTTCTAGAAAAATATATCTAGAAATCCAAACTATAAAAGACTATACCTTTACGTAAATAGACGACACCTAATCTCATTTTTTAAATTATGATAGTGAACAATACCAACAAATCTAAAATTAAAAAAAGACAAGTTGCCATATAGAAAAAACAGCTCTTATATATCATAATCATTATATTTTTGCTAATATCATCAGTTTAAAAAGAGATATCAAGATGCGGTTTTAGCTGACTTTTTAAACTTTTATTTCTCTTTACTAATAGATAAAATAATTACACTCGCGATAAAATAATTACACGCGCCCTCTAACGTCTACTATTGAATGCTCATTATTATTGTTTATATGGTATGGTCTGCGAAAGGCTAAAAAGAAAAAAAAAAGACGCAGAAGGAAATCTTATAATAGACACGAGGAAGCAGATTATAGAATGGACGAATTATATCGAAATTCTTTTTCATGATACTAGACCGGAATTGAATCTTCCTCTTACAGAAAACATTGGATCAAAAATTTTGAAGGAAGAGGTGATTTATGTCATAAAACATACTAAGGCCGGCAAAGTCAGCGGTCCAGATGAAAGTCCTATCGAACTCCTAAAACTAATTGACGACGACTCAATTGACATCGTTGTAGACTTTTTCAGTGATATATATCCGAAGAGTGGCTTCAATCCATATTCATAACACAGCCCAAAAAAACCGAATGCTAGATTACAGAAGAAGCTTATTACAGAACCATTTCACTAATGAGAATGAGTCATACACTGATGGATCTATTCTACAGCAGGATATACTCAAAATTAGAAATGGCAATTCCCAGCTGGGATTTAGGAAGGAAATGGGTACAAGGGAAGCGCTCTTCGGTTTAAATGTTCTTACGCAAAGACGTTTAGGCGTAAATCAAGTTGTATACATTGGTTTTATAGACTTCGAGAAGGCGTTCGACCATACTTCGACACGAAAAGCTAATCCATAATATTACCAAGAAAGAATATTGATAGTCGAGACCCGAGAGATAAGATTGATACTGAACTGATTGATTGAACTGAATTGATACTGAATTTAAGCTCTCTTGTATTGGGGACAGGCCACTAAGATCAGATTAGATGATGATTTTTCAGAAAATATACAAATACAACGAGGTGTGCGTCAGGCATGATGTCTCCCCTTCTTTTCAAGTATATAGTTAGGCCATCTTTCAAGAAACTTTGGAAGAGGGAGATGAGGGAATGGTCGACGAATCAACAATATCGAATATGCTGACGATGCAGTAGTAATGACAGATAATAGTGAAGATCTGCAGAAATTACTTCAAAGAATACATGTCTCGTGCAAACGATATAGGCTGTATATGAATTTGAAAAAAATAAAATTCTTGATTATAGCAAAAGATCAAAATATAAATACTTCAATATCAATAGACAGCACGCAAATAGAAAAGGTCCAACACTACAAATATTTGGGCACAATAATAAGTGAAACTGTCGAACAATTACAAGAAGTAAAATCCAGGATTGATATAGTCAGAAATTCTTTTTTAAAACTAAAGAAATTTCTTTGCAGTAGAGACATAAACTTAAATTTAAGAATATGAATGATCCGATGCTACGTGTTTTCGAACTTATTGCATGGTGCCGAAGCGTGGACCCGTAAAACAGCCAAAGTAAACAAACTGGTGGCTTTCGAAAGTGGTGTTATCGTCGCATGTTACGGATTTCTTGAGTCGACAGAGTTACAAATATCGAGGTGTTACGCCGTATGAACAAGGAAGAGGAAATACACAAATCCCTTAAGAGGAAAAAATTAGAATATTTTGCACATGTTACACGAGATCCTAAATAACAATTACTCCAGAATATTAAGGAAGAAAAAATCTAAGAAGGACGTAGTCGGGGCAGAAGACAAACATCCTGGGTGAAGAACCTCAGAGAATGGTATGGAATGATATCAAATGGATTATTTAGAAGAGCCGCAAATAAAATAAAAATGGCCATGATGATAGCCAATCTCCGTTACGAAACGGTACTTGGAATGGTATAATATACGTATGTACTATGTACGTATAATATGGGTACGGCTCTAATAAATGAGCTCTAGTTTGTTGGATACCGATTACCCAGAGATGAATGATTAATATTTAAATAAAAACAAACTTAACCATTCCTTACCACTTAATTTTAACCGATAGGACAAAATTGACAAAAAAAAACAAAAAAAAAATCCAGTACAAAAATGTCACTTTCTTATTTGGTTGCAGTTTGGAGCAGTTACGCTCCTTTGAGGTCCTTTCTCAAAATCGAAAATATTTTCTATGATTTTATCATGGTTAATTTAATTATAAATATTTTTTTCCGCTGGCTCTACAGCTGAAAGCTATTCTTAGTGGAATACCCTGTACATATTAAGCCTTGCTTAATTTGTAAATAATTTGGCTAATTTCTATTAAAAAATGAGGAACAAAATATTTGAAATTCTACTTAATTTTAAGTGCCCACTCAATGTCGATCGACTTAAATATTTAGGAAATACCTAATGCTTGAGGATCTTTTTATAGTTTACGTAGTATATACTAATGGACTATAATGGCGCAGTATTTTTTGATTGACAATAAGTTACTTTGTGAATAGACTTCGTTTATTCACATGTTTTATGCGAATCAGTTCCTTATTCTTTCAGAATATGTGTTAATGTTTCTGGTTTCTTGAATATTCTGTAGAAAGAAAAAAATAAAGTAGTGTCTAAGCAGATTTTTTACCAAAGTAGTACTTCAAAGTTCTTTTTCCATTTCTAATCAATAACTTTCTTGCCACATTAAAAAAGTTGATATATTGAGTTATACTACTTATATATTTTATGTAGCTCTTTTAATGTGGGTTCTGATCTTATGCTTTAAGATACCTATGGTGAATAAGAAACTAAGTGTATATTAGTTTCGGATACAACCACGCATATTAGAGTGTTAAGTATTGATTGCTAGATTGATCGATGGTAGTGTTCTCTGCAGCATTAATACTTTAGGAGTATAACCAAATCTATCACATTTCCGTGCACTTAAGATGCAGTCTTTTATGACAGCATGTTATATCCTCGTCAATTTTGTTGGTCCTCACATTATACGTCTGCTATTTCTGCATTCATTCTATGTGAACGTTCTACATTCTACTCTGGGCCTAATCCGTATACTAGACATAAAACAAATCAGATTTAATTGAGTCTATGAATGACCTAGAAAGTAATATTCAAATCACTATTACTTAATTTTTTTATTAATTTTTTAGGTAATCGTATTAAATTTTAAGAATGAATATCTATACCAAATGATGAAATTGAGCAAGTATCTTGGAATGGACACCCTATCCGGATGGGATTGGAAAGACCGCCACTGCTAGCAACAGAATATTCTTCTTCTAATGCAACTCCATTAATCGATGTTTTTGATAATATTTTACATTGCTTCTCTGTGCCTGGCGGTGTTACCACGATTATACATCGTGTAGCTGTCCACTGTATAACACGCCTTATTGGGTGCTTTTCGCACCACACCAGTGGAGGGTCTTTATGCCTTATCCGGATATTCTTTCTTGTATCATAGGATAATTCTCCATACTCTTAATTATGGAATATCCATTAAGTCAAAGCCTTTTTGGATTGACTATGGCAAGTTCCTCGACTTACAATACATTGAAAGGTATACTGTTCATCCTAAATACCAACGCCCTATTAATATTAGATACCACCTATTTTCCTCCCAACAAAACATTCCTAGTATTTCTGTATCCACGTTTTCCGACCCACTGCCTCCTCTATGGAAGGAGGATCCTATTGCAATTAATATGGAACTTTGTAAATTAAAAAAATCTCACTAGTATATATATAACTAGTCTAATACAAATTTTAGACGAAAAATATCGTGACTGTATTTGTTTTTACACAGAGGGCTCGAAATCTGACCAAGGTTATGGCTGTGCTTTTTACAGCCCGATTTCTAATAAAAAATCAGATTACCTAATTTCTCTGGCATGTTAGCAGCCGAACTCACAGCTATTTATCAGGCTCTTTTCCAAATTCGGAGCATGCTACCGATTGAAGTAATACTAATAATAAAACCCTATTTCTTATATTATGTGTATTTTGAACTGTTCTGTATATTATCATGATTTGATGTTGTTGACTTCTCTCTTGTTTCATTGCAGACTGCCAGATCCGCAATGTAAACGTGAGAGCAGTCAACAGCAAGAGAAGAAAACCCCCTTCTGCGTCATGCTTGTGAGTCTAAATGTCTCTAAATGTTTCACAGGCATCTCTTGCATGATAAGATACGCTTATGACATTAAAACTGTATTTTTTAGCGCCAAATTTCTGACAATGCTTCAAATAATAGCTTCTGTATGCATGAACAATTATTTTTTTGACTCAAACAAAACGTTTTTTTTTTTCTTTGTCCACACAAAGTTACAGAAAAAAACACACACGCATGTATGTTTATGTATGTTAAATGATTATCGATGTTAACGAACTTTGCGGGAACTCTTGCATTTTCCAAATGCTTGAGAAAATTTGACTAGATGTACCACGTCAGTTATATCGATTTTCCGTCCAAGGTTACAAACTTCGCCGGTTTTAATTAAATAAATTCATCGGAGTATAATATCTGCTTGAATTATTTATATTCGAAGACAAATTGATTGGTAGCGTCAGCAAAAATTAGTCCCGTTTATGAACATGCATTATTAAATTCTTATACCAGGATATTGTATTTTCTATAAATTTTTGATTATTTCGAATAACGTAAATTGTTTTGTTGCAGCTGCGCAGATCCCCCAACGAGGCAGTAAGTAAAATTACAGTATTTTTCATAAATATATTAAGAACATTCATATCTTTCGAATATCCTATACTTAAAAACTCTACACTCTACAGGGTGGTCCGAATTGTATTCAGGAAGCTTCGGCAGTTTATTCTGCAGATAAAAATAAGTAAAAAAGTTCGTATAAATTTATGTCCTAAAATGCTTCGTTTCGGAGATACAGGGTGTAGAAGTTTCATTTTTATTTCGATTTTTTTCATAAATACATTCGTAAATACTAATAACTAATATCTGATTCACTTAGTTTACTCAACAATATTGCTTCGTTAAACTCCAAAAACTCTCTAACCTGCAGCATTAGAAATCTGGTATATAAACTTACTGAAAGAAACTACAATATTAACTTTATGTGGATTCCTGGACTCTCTGACATTGCTGGTAACGACCGAGCAGACAAACTAACTAACGAGGCAACGATCTTACACAATATTGAAGGAACTCCATCCGCTCTCTCTCTACATAGAGAGAAAGCGTATATATGTTCCTTTTCTGCTACACAATTAACATAAATTTAAAGTCATTACCTCATATCCACAGTTTACTTCGGAAAGATCGGGACTCTTTTCCAATGAAAGACCTTCTATTCCAGCCAATAGCAGGACTAGGATAATTATTGTCCGTTTGTCATACATTCTTAAGCAACCCTACAAAACAATTATGTAATTTAAGCTCTCTTGAGGAATAACATTTTCTTAGTTAAAGAAAATCAGTAACTGATTTTACTATTTGTAATAAATTTAGTAATTAATAATTAGGTTAGTTAGAATCTTAATTCTGACTTTGAGTAATACATGGTAACCGTAAATATAAAAAAGCATAATTATTTTTAAATATCAAGTTTAATAAATATTTGAATTGAGCTTAATTACTTACATAAAAAGGTATATAGTGTAATAAATAATTTAACGGATATCGTCTTATATATAAGGATTCAAGATATTTATAAATCAAGATTATTCTAAACTTAACTTTTAAAATATCTATTTTGAGAATACACTTAAGTAGTTAATGAGTCTTGACCAAAATGTGTTATTGATTAGTGATGTTTTTTCCAAAATTCCATTGCATGATTTGTACATTGTATTTATTGATAGGTATTAATATTTGCTTTCTATTAGATCATTATATTATCTTGTCTATTATGTAAGTATATCGCTATCTCATCTTGGCTCATTTTTCTTTGTTATCTTTATTTAATTATGTGAGTTTGTGTATTCTACTTATCCCGATACTCTCATTTCCTGATCCTTGGTCCTAATGATCGTCCGTATAACATTATAGATTATCTTCCATTCATTTTCTTCTCCCATGATGTCCAAGGCAAAGTTCTCCAGAGTAAACCTGCCCAATTCTTTCTCATATATCTCTCTTGCGTCATGCCATTTAGGACAGCAAAAAGCATATGTTCCGCATCATCTATTGCTTCACAGTATTTACAAATCTCCGTATTTGATCTTTTCCTTTTATATAGGAATGCGTTGAAGCAGCCGTACCCCGAGAGGGCCTGAGTGAGGTAGTAGTCGACCTCCCCGTAGCGCCTATTCTGCCAATTGCTAATGTTTGTGATGATCCTATGTGTCCATCGGCCTTTTGTAATAGTTCTCCAGCGCCCCTGCCAATTGGCCATTGGGGAATTTCGCGCCGTGGCTCTGTCCTGTCCGTTGTATATGTTGGCTCTTTCATTGATAAGGAGGTCTATGGGTAATATTGCAGCTATTACTCCGACTGCTTTAGCTGAGATTGTCTTGTAGGCCCTAGTTATTCTAATGGACATCTGAATTCTGGTGAGTTTCCTGGTATCTTACTACTCGTTGCGTTATTCCACACTGGTGCAGCATAAATTATCTGGGATTGCATTACACATGCCAGTATTTTCCTTTTAGATTTGCTTGGAATAAGTCTGGAAAGGGAGGACATTGTTTCTTCCGCTTTTTTATGGTACTGTGTACGTGTATGGAGAAAGTTAAAATGATCTACCAGGTACAACTCGTGTCCCAAGCAGGTTAAAATGCACTTGTTTCAAGTTAGTCCATTTAGTTAGGAGGACCGCTTCCGTTTTTTCCGATGCGAGTCTGAGACAGTTTTTGTCCATCCAGTTTTGTCCATACATTAAGACCCTCCATTTCCCGACATTTCCCTAACCTCACTGCTATCAACTGATACCATTGCTATATCGTCTGCAAATCCAAAACAAACAAACAAAACAAACAACGCTTTATTGTGCAAAAAGCCAAAACAGCTTCATCGACAAAGCACTCACATCATCGACAATCACAAAAAAATACAAACAACAAAAAATACACAATACAAATAATACAATTCAAAAAAAATTAAGTCTTTAAAATTACAAAAAGAATATACATGGACAATTTTAGAACAGTACGCAGTAAATAGATATAATTTTAAAGTTATAGAATATTAAATACTTGACCTTTGACCAGTGTGTGAGATGGTCTAAATTTTAAAATTCAAAATTGTTCATAATCAAACATCAACAAAAAAGTCGTTTACCGCATATAGGGCTCTCTCCAGTAGGTATGATTTTAGAGCCTTGCGAAATGCGGGAAAGAATGAAAGCGATTTGATATTCAAAGGCAGATGATTGTACATTTTTTTGGCATTGTACAGTATTGAACCCTTAACTAGTTCTGAGCTCGGGGTTGGCAGATAAAGATCGTGCTCTGCATTCCTAAGTGGATAGTTATGAGATGGCCTTTCGGGAATAGCAGATATGTGCTTGCGGATTAAGCAAACGGATTCAAAAATGAATAAAGAAGGAAGAGTCAGTATTTTCAAATTTTTAAAGAAATTCTGGCAGTGAGTTCTACTGTTCAGTCCCAATAAATATCGAACTGCTCTCTTTTGAAGTATGAAAACACGATCAAATTTTGTTGCGCAGCAAGTACCCCAGAATGGAAGGGCATAACGAAGATGTGACTCAAAAAGGGCATAATAGGCTATTCTAGAGGTTGAGAAGTTAAGTTCCTTAGAAACTGATCTTAGCGCAAAACAGGCAACGCTTAGTTTCTTTGATAGAGCTTCAATGTGAGAGTCCCATTTTAACGAGTTGTCTACAAGAAGTCCTAAGAATTTCACCGAGTCCACGGCGTCAATAGTAGTGTTATTGAGTACAAAAGGTTGTATAGTACTTTTATATGACAAAACTTTAGTTTTTGATAGGTTGAGGCATAGGAGATTAGAATCGCACCAAGACTTAATGGTGCGTAAGTCATGGGATATAGTATCATATAGCGCCGCAACATCTGGGCCGCTCCAAGTGAAACTAGTATCGTCCACAAAGAGGCAGATTTTACCGCTAATGTCCAGATTTGCAATGTCGTTGATAAACACTAGAAACAAAATAGGGCCAAGTACTGAACCCTGAGGGACACCACATTCTATAGGCTTACAAGAAGACATAGACGTATCAATCCTCACAAGCTGCCTTCTGTTGCCAAGATATGACTTAAGCCATTCGAGAGGCACTCCCCTGAAACCATAGTATTGCAATTTGTTAATTAAGATATTTTGATTTACACAATCGAAAGCCTTAGAGAAATCACAGAAAATTGTTGTTGCTGTAGAGTGATGGTTATTCAGGCTAGAGTATACATTATTAAAAGGTCGAACATAGCATCATTTGTGCAACTGTTACTTAGAAATCCAAATTGATGGGTAGTAAGTATTTTATATTTAAGGAGAAAAAGATAGAAACCTTTTTTAACCAATCTTTCAATGATCTTAGATAATGTGGGCAGGAGTGCAATTGGGCGATAGTTCGAAGCTTCATCTTTATCACCTCCTTTATACAGAGGAATAATTATTGCTGTCTTAAGACAGTTTGGAAAAACTCCTTTTGGAATGACTCGTTAATTAAAGTAGTAAGATGGTTTAATGTGCATTCAGGAAGTTCAGAGAACATTTTGAGAGTAAGCCCATCAGTCCCAGATGAGGATTTGTTTTTAATACTATTAATTGTACTACGGAGCTCATCTAATACTACGGGCGTGAGGAAGAAACTGTGTAAATTCTCATTTGCTTTAGGGAGATATGAAAGTGAATCATGGGAAGGAGTTATGGTGTTCACTAAATTTTTAGCCACATTAACAAAGTAAGTGTTTAAATCTTCAGGTGAATTAAAGACTGTGCCAGACGAAGAAGTCTTATTCCTTAAGTCATTTACAATAGCCCAAGTCTCCTTAGCGACATTACCGGCTTTGGCTAGCCTCGCATTATAATAAATGTCCTTGGCAGCTTTCATAGTCTTACGATAAACCTTTCTATAAAGTTTCACGTAATTATGAAAGAAGACGCTGTCCGTGAATTTCTTAAGCGTTAAGCATTTCTAAGCTTAAGATCCAATTAGCGTTACGTCCTTTGGCATCTCCGTTCTCAATAGATCGTCATACAAGACATTCCATAGAAATGGCCCAAGAACTGAGCCTTGAGGTACGCCACTACTCAGTTCCAAATTCTTATTTGCGTCTTCGTACTGCACAATCAACTCACGCTCACTCAGGTATCATTTTACCAATGCTAAAAGGCTTTCATCTATTCCTCGCCCCCTTAACTTGTCCAGAATTAACTGCCATGAAGCATTGTTGAATGCATTCTTCACGTCCAGTGTGATGACAGCTTATAATATATTTATATATTAAAAGCTATATATATGAGGCGTCAAGTTGCAAAACACGTCTTATCCCACAAACGTTGTGTCAAGATAACATGCAAAAACTGTTTTAGCATATGTTTGAAGCGTTAGTTTACAAAAAAAACGTGTCCATTGAGTGGAATCATTATTTTGTGTTTTATTTGTCTAGAAATAAAAATTAATATTTAATTTTTAAACAGAAAAAACACAAAAATAATTCAGATAAGGCGGGTTTTGTTGCAGTATGATGGATATTGCGGGTTTTGATACAATATGATCATGAAATGATTTGAAAAGACGTCAGTAGTAATATTATACTTGTGTAAAAAGCTTATAAAAATGCAGGATTTGTAACAATAACGACAATAAAAAGCTATATAAGTAGATAAGACGGATTTTGCTGTAGGAATGTAATTTGTAGTAAATTTTATACAGGAATAGGCGACTTTTACTGAACTTTGGGATTATGTTTATGTAGATTTCAGGGTCCCACTATTAATATATGTCATTAGATATGTAACAGTAAATTTATTTTATTTTATACTGTATCGTAAAACATATCTTTACATATCTGATTTCAGTCAGGAGAATAAGGTTTCTACAGTAATTTTTTTTACCGGACTAGACCGGTAAATAGTTGAAGCTAACTTATTATCCCGTTTCCATTGATCAAATACAGGAAATTCTGGCTGGGAAATGGCGATCGATAACATTTCCCATATAAATTTACATATAAAATGACAGCAATCTTTATTTCATAGCTATCGCTTCCGCCGTTTTTTTTTCGATCATACGTACGATCCTAATGCATTTTCTGGTATCAATTACTCACCGAGTGTCAATAATCGTTTTCTCCATGACTTTTTTTGAAATATGATTTTCAGTACTTATCAACTTCACTGATATTTAAGTGACAACTTTGACGTAAATAAAATTAGAACAGTTGCGCTGTATTAGGTGGATATGCCAAAGCATTCTGCACCAAATTCAAATTTTATGTCAGTACTGATAATGTTTTCATCAGTAAATACTATAATATATACTATATAAATTTAAATGTATTACAAATATATAATAATTTGAAAAAAGTACAGTAATATGAAATTGCATGAATAATGTCAACACTTATCGAGGATTCAAGATATATTTAATTTACTTGATAAGCGTCAATATCTGTTCAAATTGATTATGAGTTTTGGGGATGATTCTGTATCTTATTTTTAAAGAAATATTTTAATGTCGTTTATAATGAGTTTTTTCCAATTAACCGGATATAAAAAAAAACACTACAACTAAGTATTAGTATCATCTATATTTAATTTTCAATATTTTTAGTGTATTTAAATCCTCTTAATTTCAAGTACAAATGTACGAATATCACTTGGATTTAAGACTACTTCAAAAGCATTTATATTGTCATTCAGAGCCACATTGCCAACATTTTCTTCCTTATTATTCCACTTTTCATTGATCAAATTAGCGTACTCAATATCTGTATTTTCATCATTGTAAAGAAGATCTTCTAACGTACCAGTTGTATTGAATCTTAGACGTTCGTTATCTTTTAACCATTGATTAGCTCCTAAAGTTGTTTCTTGAAGAGATACAATTTCAAATTGTACAAATAAATTCTAAAACAACACGATTTTATATTATGCAATACAGAAAATGACAGACTTACTTTTAAACTAATGCTGACTGGTTGAGACAATGCTTGATCTTCATCATTTTCAAAAACGTGTTCGAGTCTTAAAAGTACACTTGAATTTTTCCATGGTTCTAATGTTAGTATTTGAACATTATTAGGTAGAGAATTATTAATCCCAGAATACTAAAAGAGTAATTTAAATATTTTTATACAGTTTCATATAACTACTGATTATTGTACCTCCATGACATAATTTGTCTTATAATCTTCAAAACTCTGTCTTAAGGGAGTAATAAAAGTCCATGTATCCAAAAGTCTTCTTTGAGCGATATCTCTTTCGACAGACGAAATTGATTTCCCTAAGTTTTAATAAAAATTCTTCTGAATGTTTTCAAATAATAAACAAAACGCCTAACTTACCACCTTCAGGATTTAAGTAACCTGCAGTTATATAATGAGATCCCCTTATTACTAGTCCAGTGTCAAATGCTTTTTCATTTAAGGCTTCACTGACACCAAAGTCATCATCATGAATACAACTTCTGTGAATCATTAGCTCAATTTCTCCATCTTTTAAACTCGATCCCCCTTGAGCTCTATCATTGAGTACAGCAACTTCAATACCTGCTTCTTCATCTCTAATTGATATTTTGGAGGTTATCGGGTAGTAATTTCCAGATTCCGGTTCTGTATTTTCTAGCTTCCAAGTAGGTCTAAAATCTCTAATTCTCTTTAGCATTTCTTTTCCATTGGAATCTGTATAAAACGTTGCGTTTGATGTTAAGTTGGTTGAATATTTTGTAACAATTTCAATTCCATTGGGACCACTAAAGTAAAAAAAATGTAAAAGGTTTAAATTAAAAATAGCCGACAACTTACGTATCTGGAATTGGTCCAATTACCCAATCAAATTCAATATAATTTTCTACTTTATTGACTCTTGCGGTCTGACTCACATAATCGCTGAATTTTTGTCTAATTTCAAAGACTAGCGACCCCTCGTAAGAAGTAACTTCCGCACGTTCAGCAATTTTTTTAATCTCACCGTCTGGTCTAAAAACGTAGGCACCAGATGATCTATTTTCAGGATGTTGATTATCTCCTACGAAACCATTATAAAAATAGAAGTTTTGTCCAAAAGGAATAGATATGTTGTTAAGAGTAATTTTATTGACTAATCCAGTATCTTCGTCAATGTCAAACGATGTCGTTGAGTTCTAAAATAATTTTGCTTAGAAGTTAAATAATTTATTACAGAAAGAAACTGCTTACTTTAAGTTTGATAGATGATTTTTTGGTGTCGTTTAAGCTAATAATGAAAGATTTCCAACCCAAAGGTGGAATACTCTTTCCGATAAAGTAAAGATCATGGGTTGCGTTGCTTTCTCTTCCAGGGATATTTTTTATATAGTCCGGTATAGGAAAAATGTCAGACTCCAAAATATTTCCTAGAAAGTATACATATATATATATATTTTTTTTTCTTCTGTTTTTAGTTGTTTTTTACCATCTTTGTCCTGAATATTGTAGTTACTTCCAGTTACAGGCAATGTAATCAGTTTATCAACAGATCTACTTAGTGGGTTGTAAAGAGTAACTACAAAATTTTCTAATGTTTCGGTAACTGAACATTGACTTATGTTAGCAAGTAAACATGTCTTGAAAGTAGCTTCAGTAGTATTTGAGTTAGAGTTTATTAATTTACTGAAACATTTTGTTAAAAGTTTTAAGTTAAAAGTTATTTTTATATTTTTTTACTTTAAAGCAGTATTAGCCAGATTTTCACATTCGTCAATTGCTCGTTGTAGCTGTCTGGCATAATCATCTGCTACATGTTGCTTTTCGGTCCCAGCTACAGCATCGTGATGCTGTAAAATTCCCATTATTTCCCTCAAATCACTAAGCTCTTCATTGTCATCTGATCCTAAATCTGCTAAAGCATATAACTGTTTACAGACCTAAAATTTAATTTGTAATATTATTAATTCGATTGGTCGTTACATGATCATTTTGTTCAGATTTTTAGGAAAATGTACATATTTAATAGAATTACGATCGTGATACCTAGCGCTTACATCTAGTGTCCTAAAATTTAGTTTGACACGCGTGCTATACTCTTAACGACGTCACGATTGAATTTGAGAGTTTGGTATTTGTTGATACGACTATACGACGCATATTAACCCTTAAGTACTAACACCCCGTCTCACAGACGCAACGGACTAGCTGGACATATGACATCTCCTCTCCTCTCCGCTTCTAATTATCATCCAACTCTGTAATTCAATACGCACCAAAACAAGTTAAAGGCCGGCAGGGCAATTTGGGAAAGTGTGCAGTTTTCGAAATATTTTAGTTCAAACTGTCGATGCCGTCTGACAGACGGAGTGTTAGCGTTAACGTATTTTTTTTTTAATTTGTGGAATGAATCAAGCACCTAGTAGCTCAAAACAGCTCAGTGAAGTATGGTGAGCAAAATTACAAGGGGGCTCTTCTAAAGTGGTTTGAAGAGACTGGCAGCGATAATAGCAAAATATTGACATAGAATCTGAATGTGGCGAAAATGTTGCCATAGAGAGCGATCATAATTCTGAATTCGAATTAGAAGGTAAAAAACGGTTTTTAACTAATATCTAACGGTATGTAGCTGTGTATGTTTTGTTATAGATGATGAAAATATGGATGTGAACGATCAGTAGACTAATATTGAAGAAAGTGAAGAGAACAATTTGTTTAGAATGCGCAAAAAAGTGTGTAGGGAACAAGCTCATCTTTAGGCACTGTCATTTTTTTATTCTTTATATTTTCTTTGCTTTTTGTGCTTAATAGATAGGTTTTTATCTTTTTATATACTATATAGAATAATAAATATATTTATAAATTAATAAATAATATTTTCTTGCCTTTAGCTGTGTATTTTTTTTAATTAATAATTTAAATTTTTAATTTTTTTTAATTAATAATAAAGTAGAGAAAAAAAATAAAAAGTGAAAAGAAAATTGTTTTGCTTTGTTCCTTGTCGTAAAGGGGGGGTTTCTGGGCCTACCCTTCATCAGGGGTGGTTCTCACCGATACGGCAAGCAAAACTTCTTCTATATCAACAGACGATGTCGTAAAGTGTCGGTGAGATATTAATGCATCCCCCGTCAAAAGATGGTAAAGAGCGTTTTTCGGCCCGCTCAAATATATATGAAATGAACAAAATTCTTACAGCTTTAGAATATATTAATAAATAAATAATATTTTCTTGCCTTTAGCTGTGTATTTTTTCTAATTTCAAAAATCGAAAGTAGAGAAAAAAAATAAAAAGAAAATTGTTTTGCTTGTCGTAAAGGGGGAAACCAAGCTCCCATAACCCGTTTTTTTTTGACGAGAGATGCATTAATATCTCACCGACACTTTGCGACATCGTCTGTTGATATAGAAGAAGTTTTGCTTGCCGTATCGGTGAGAACCAGCCCCTGGACAGCCCACCTGATGAAGGGTAGGCCCAGAAACCGGTTGTGGGAGTGGAGCTTGATTCCCTCCTTTACGACTAGCAAAACAATTTTCTTTTTACTTTTTTTTCTCAACTTTCGATTTTTCGAAATTAGAAAAAATACACAGCTAAAGGCAAGAAAATATTATTTATTAATATACACTAAAGCTGTAAGAATTTTGTTCATTTCATAATAAATATATTTTTTCATTTTCCTTTTGTTTTATTTTGGATCTCGATGAGAAATAAAGATATGTCAAAAATTCAAAACTAGTACTTGACAGAGAGCTATATGGAGAGTACAGTCTCCAAGTTGCAAGACTTTTTGAGAAGAATAGGACTGGATGATGTAACCTTAGGATGTAACCTAAGGATCAGTAGAAGATCACAATAGTTCTGAAAAGGTCGCAGTTGATCAGGCCGATAACTATGTCGAAGAATCGAATAATTTTTTGGTAAACTTTTGAAACTTAAGAGCGATAATAAAAATCGTTAGTTTTTATGGATCTAGAACACATATTCGCCTTTTATTCCATACGATTTAAAACACAAATGCACCTTTTATGCTAATTAATAAGGATATATCATCTTGTATCTTGTGTCTTCTGATCAGAAGAACTCTTTGATACTCTTGGAAACTAAGTTTTTTCATAACATACTGAACATTTTACATTATTCATCTATCCTGTTAATATTGTCACTGTCGAGGAAGATAAAAAATTGTAGAAAGTATTTTTGTTTAGTTAAAAGAGGCTTAAGTTCAATCTTAATTTTAAACATTTCTTCTCATTTACCAGAAAAGATGTTATTGTAAATAAAGAAATTTATATTTTTTGTCACTATGTTAGATTTACAGAAATCGGGATAGAATGTAAAATGGAATTTAGCGAATATTAGCAGAATATTGTGCTAGGTTTAAAATCACATCACAGATTTTAAACCTAGCATAAATGCCAAATTATACATTTTTGAGGAAGAAAAAAAAACAGTTTTGAACGAATGTTATGTTTTGAACATATTTCATCAGAAATATGTTCATATTCTGTTCATATTTCTTCTCTTCGTATATTAATACGAAGAATGAATATCTAATAATTAAGGCATTAAATAAAAAACATGGCTTGAAGGAACGATAAACAAAGTTTATTACAAAAAATATTTAAAAGTCAGTCTAATGCCAAAACGTTGCAAGTTATTATAAACATGCAAGTAAAAACGTTAATGACTATATTTTTAATCGTTGATTTCGGCAGTAGAAACTTGCCCTACGTAACCTAATTTATCTTTAAAGAAGTTTTTATCATCACCGTGCAGTATGAGAGCATTTTTTTAATACACGCTTCCTTTTTTTCCGTAATACCAAAGCGAGTTCTAGTTTTTTTGGATCTGCGGCTGCGTGCCATTAACGCCTTCTAATGTAGTACCAGACTTAAATATAATGGTCTGACTTCACCGATCTTGCTCAAACGTTTAGCCACCATCATCGTACCAAATTTCTCTTTTGTAGACCGAAGCTGCGAATAAACTTGCACTGTGATATTTACAACGTTACGACTTGTATAGCCACGCTACCCCCAATTTTCAGGTCGCCGCGCGCTGTCAACGATATCATCACAAAATAAATTTAGGCTTTTAACATGGCATTTACAACTGTTTTCCTATTAAGAGTCTCCTAACTGTTTTTCTATTAAAGCAACATAATAGGAAATATTGGCACTTACAACGTTATGGAAATGCATGCTTTAACTTACTTGAAGAAAATTGTTTCCAATTCTTTCATAACGCTTGATCGCAGGTCTCGAGGTAAAGTATCCCGTCCAGTAAGTGTGATTTTGCGATGCGTAAGGGAAGAAATCGTCTTTCTTCAGCAACCAGTTACTATTGTTTTTAGTTTCATCATAGACGGCTTTAACGTAACAAGATGGTGTCGAGTATAACAAGTTGAACTTTGATCCGGTGCTTTGACGTTCATTAGTGTAAAGTAGTAAATATGTTCTAAGTAAGTGTAATGGCAGAAGTATTACCGTATAAGTTTATCTAGATTTTTAAACCAAACTTCAGCATCTTGATAATGGAAATCCTCACCCATTGTAATCAGAATATTATTCGTAGTATAAATTTTGCTTACATTTGTAGCATAAGCCAAAAAGTCATCTACCTGAAATGATTTTATTGTTTTAATTAATAAACAGTGTTCTTAATTAATGTTTTTATGACAGATTTTTTTGAAAAATCCAGGTTACTGGAACAGATTAAAACAAAAACAAAAGCTATTTTTTGTAAACCCCCACTGCGTAGAATCCAAACAGAAAGCAGTCATTACACTACAACAAAAATCCATAACGTTTCAGAAGGCATATCTCTTCCCGGCGTCAGAAGCAAAAAGAAAAAGAATAAAAACCAATGAAATGTTAGAGGCCTTAACTTGCAAAACCCGCCTTATCTATTTGTTTTTAAAAATGGCCTAATGACATATGTTAATAGTAGATGAATAGGACCCCGAATTGAATGGAAATCTACATAAACATAATCCCAAATTGCAGTAAAAGTCGCCTGTTCCTATATAAAATTTACTACAAATTACGTTACTGAAGGAAAATTCGTTTTATAAACTTATATTTGCGTATTATTGTCATTATTGTTACAAATCCTGATTTTTTTATAAGCTTCTTATACAAGTATAATATACTACTGACGTCTTTTTAAATCCTTATTTAATTTTAATAAAATAGTATATTTAATAAATCAAGTTAGGATGCAAATACCGTATAATCGAAAAAAAACGGCATCCAGTTGGCTAGGAAATGACGATCGATGACATTTCCCATATAAATTTACATATAAAATGACAGCGTTCTTCTTTTCATAGACATCACTGACGCCTTTTTTCTTGGTCATATTGTATCAAAACCCGTAATGAGCATCATACTGCAACAAAACCCGGATAATCCGAACTATTTTTGTGTTTTTTTTTCTGTTTAAAATTAAATATTAATTTTAATTTCTAGAAAAACGAGATACTGAATGATTGATACGTGAATGATTCCACTCAATGGATACGTTTTTGGAAATGAATGCTTCAAATATTTGCTAAAACAGTTTTTGCTTAATATTTCGACGTTTTCGTCGTTTGTGGGATAAAAAAAAAAGAATTTTGCAACTTGACGCCTCGTTTGAATCTTACTACTACGAGAACACTTTTTATATTTATATGTATATGTTTTAATAGTTAGTATGTTTACGAGTAAAAAACTACTTAGAACACATTTGGATTCTACACAATGGCATTTTATATAATATAACTTCTTTTTAATTTTTTAGACTTCTTTTGCTACCGGCAAAATATTATTGGTACTGGAGTTTGGTAGTGACCATTTCTCAAGAAACTATGCTTTTATATTAATATATCTTACTCTTTTGTCTACGTTGTATTCAAAACTTTTTTTGTTGTCTATAAATGGTTCATCGCTGCATAATATGTCAAAACAGAAGCCTGGTGGTGGTGAGTACGTGTTATATAATATTCCAGAAAATATGTCGTTGGATTCTCCTAAAAATATGTTAGTTTAATCCTATTGATCCTTCCATATAGAATATTTAAATTATAATTAACAAGTATTTATTTCAGATGTTCTTTGCTTTTAATGAGAATAATGTCTAAATTCATTCTTCCTATCGAAATTTTAATCTTAATTGTTTTTATATTTACTGTAATTACTTTGTCTCTTGATTCTTAAAATATAGTTCTATTTGTCATTTTTACGATTTCCATAGGGTAGTCCTTATGTAGAATGTTTAGGAAGGGAGTTAATCACCGCGGCCTTACAAGTCTATTGTGTGTTCCCCTTTCTTGAGTTATCTTCTTCTTACAGTACCATATTCTATACAGAGCGTCGGCTACCTCTCGCATGTACTTGTGATGTGGGTCATCAGTGTTTCACAAGTACACGGACCTACAGTTTATCACCAAATCCGAACGGCATTATTTGAGATGCTGTCCAAAGCAAATATACTCAAGATGGTTTGCCATTGCCTTCCTTGAGGTGGCGGCTCGTTGGTCACTCTATTTAGTTAAATCAATATTTTTATTTAAATAAATAATGCGACCGTTCTGGCTGAGGATCGAACCCAGTACCATCGCATCTCTCGCACCGCAGATCGACACACTAACTGCTTGCGCTACGGCCGGCCACCTCACTTTCTTGAGTTATAACGAGTTATAATTCGTCATACAGGCTCAGGGCTTTAATAAAAGCCAGTATTTGAGACGGCGCCATAGAGGCCAGCTCTCCATCTTCGATATCATCCGCACAAAAGTTTTTGGCACGAACGCGTCGTTTCGGCGCACTCAGTGATAAGATGTTCTGGTGTTTCCCCATTTTCCCCACAGAATCTGCATTCGCCGCTGTTTTTCAGCTTTCGCTTACTGAGGTGTTCATTGAGAATACAGTGTCCTGTTAGAAACCCCGTGACAATCCGAAGATTGTTTTTACTTATATCAAGTAAAATCTTTAGAAGAACCATTCTGTATACTTACCAGACCACAAAAACCAGAAAGTGGAGTGAGAACTGAATTTATAAATCACATTGGGTAACCAGTGACGTGCGGTAAAATTTTAGAAGAGGAATATAATATAATTCGATAAAGGTAATAAAAAAAGAGACATTTTAGATTAGATATCATTTACTACCTAAATTCATATTAATTCTTACGTAAATTATTAATTAAAACTTGGTTTCATTTTTTCTCACTGTATAGGGAAGCACCGCTTTCCCAGCTTCAAAGGACTGAACAACCCCCCGTGGTGATCACAATTTAAGATACACATTAGCGTTGATTAATGTATCTCAAATGTGATCCCCACGGGCGGGGGGTGTTCAGTTCAGTCCATGTCATATGTTGGGACAAGATGAAACCAACTTTTTAATTAATAATACAAACCAAGAATTAATATGAATTTAGGTAGTTAATTATATCTGATCTCAAATCTTTCTCTTTTTTATTACCTTTATCGAATTATATTATATTCTTCTTATAAAATTTCACCGCACGTCACTGGTTACCCAATGTGATTTATAAATTAAGTTGTGCCTATTATACTATTATTAGTAAGGTAAGGATATTATACCTAAACTGCTACTTCCCCTCCATAGAAATTCGGGTGTTTGAGTTTGCCATCGGTAGTTCTTATCCTGGAAGTCGATTCTACCTATAAGATAAGCATCAAAGCCAAGTTGGGCAAATATATTAGCCATTTCTTTGCTGTGACCAAACGGATCTATTTGCCATCCAATTTTCGGACGACCACATTCTCCAAAAGTATCATTGAGTTTTCTATAACACATGCAGATTTAATGGAAACATTAAATTAAAAAACGATTTATTAATTAACCTTAGTCCCCAAGTCATTTGATCAATGATCGAGTGGTAATGAGTAGCAGCTTCGTCATTCATGCTCCATCCTCCTCCTATAAATTCCAGTCTGCCTGTGTTAACGAAGTTTTTTACTTCTTCTTGTACACTCTCACTTTGTTGTGTCCACCATTTCCAGAAGAATGCTGTTTCTACATATATAAACCTAAGAAACAACTTTAAATCAGAATTAATTTTTTTAGAGGGATTTTTTAATTACTAAATAAAATTAAAATAAATAAAATTCTTCGAAATAAAATGAGTCCTAAATGCATTCGCAAATTATGTAAACTTAGAACACAACCGTCCTCTAGCAGACATGCCAAATTTTTTTTGTGACTTAATCCGATTTGAAAGTGGGTTTTCATGTATTCGTTCGTAATATCCGATGGAACTTCGTAGGCACAATGGCATCTTAACTGATAGAGAACAAAGGTACCTTTTAACTACTGACTAACGAACAGGTCGATGCCGAGTAGTGATGGGCATTACGATTCTTTTTAGTGAATCGAATCACACGATTCAATTTCGCATTGAATGCCGAATCGACTTCTACGATTCATTCACTACCGGCGATAATTTGGTAGGACAATTACTTAAAGGATCAGAAAAAGAAATATACAGTTCTTTCATTTGTTTTTCAACACTTTATGGCACTGGCGTAATTGAATTGGTTATTTTACCAATAATATTAAATTATCAATCCAATTCATATATACTATTTATTAAAGAGTTTTTAATACCAATTTAATATTTTTAGAGCATATTTTAATTCCGATTTAATAATTATATAATAAATAGTATATAATACTGCATGATAAAAAAAATGGCATCCAGTTGGCTTGGAAATAAGCATCGATGACATTCCCCATATAATTTTATATATAAATGACAGCGACCTTTATTTCATAACCATCGCTGACGTCGTTTTTTTATCATATTGAGCAGAGGCCAGCAATATTTATTTGAAGTTGTATAAAAAGACGATTTCGTCTTTTAGTCTGATATCCAATGCTTTATAGTTGGTGCATATTTTTTAACAAAAATATTAACGTGAAAATTAAATGCATTACAGATACTCCCATACTTAGCCCAGTATAAATAAGTTTTTTTCTTATAAATAATTTTTCTTATTATTTGCATTTTATGTCTATGATGTTTGTTAGGGACTTTGTTCAACACTAAATATTGGTATCCCACTCTATGCATATATTACCGCCGCGCCGTAGAAACGAACTAGTCGCATTGTGATCAGATTCAATTCTTACGACTCTTTTTTACGGCTCATCTTTCAAATTCTATGGATCCGTGCTGGCCACGATTCATTTGAACGAACCGGATTGTAAGCAATGAATCAATTCTCACAACTCTTTGAATGAACAATCCGTAGAAACTAGAAATTCCGATTCAATTCTTACGACTCTTTTTTACGGCTCATCGTTCAAATTTAATGGATCCGTGCTGGCCACGATTCAATTGAACGAACCGGATTTTAAGCAATCAATCAATTCGCACGACTCTTTGAATGAACAATCCATAGAAAGTAAAAAACGAACCATCGCATTGTGATCCGATTCAATTCTTACGACTCTTTTTTACGGCTCATCGTTCAAGTTTTATGGATCCGTGCTGGCCACGATTCAATTGAACGGATCGAATTGTAAGCAATGAATCAATTCTCACGACTCCTTGAATGAACAATCCGTAGAAAGTAGAAACGAACCATCGCATTGTGATCTGATTCAATTCTTACGACTCTTTTTTATGGCTCATCGTTCAAGTTTTATGGATCCGTGCTGGCCACGATTCAGTTGAACGAACCACGATTCAGTTGAACGAAGCAATGAATCAATTCTCACGACTCTTTGAATGAACAACTCTGAACAATAATACAACACCGTGCTGGCCACTATTCAATTGAACGAACCATATTCTAAGCAGTGAATCGAATCTCACGATTTATTTTTAATAGTTGTTCAAATGAACGACTTGTTCAATCCTTGCCCACCTCTAATGCCGAGACGTCGTTTTGTTGGGTAATATAATTCGCATGCAATTTACAGAAAATTTGTAAATTTACCGAAAAAGTGCAAATTTACAGAAAAAGTGTAAACTTAAGTTTGCTTTCGTAGGCTTGATTTGATTTGAAATTTATATTGAATCTTATAATTATAGCCAAAATTACCTCCTGTCTTCACTTTTCCTTAGAGAATCTACTACAGTGTCTAAGATGTATTGCACCCCGGCTTTTTGAGTCGCTGTGTTACCTATACAATATTAGATGTAATAAAATATATAATACATATTTGATTTTAGAATAATACTTCCGTAGTAATATTGATCAACTGTTTTGAGCCAACCTACGTCATCGTGGGTATGTGGGATAATATGGACATTAATGAAACCATCTTTCACAGGATTGCAGGACTACAAAAAAGGAAAATATATAGAAATTAATTTTAATATAAATTATATATAATAATATAGTTTATTATTATATTTATAATAATATAGTTTATTATAGAAATTCCTTTTTATTAATTTATAGTAATTAACATTTCACTTCGAGTTGAACCAGGTCTGGCGAAGGACTTAACAGAATCTCAGCTATTCATAATTATTTGAGTCTTTGTTAAAAATTATAAAAATTACACTGAGTTTAATATAATTTGTTCCAGTGGGCCGATTTTAATTATTTTTTACGTAATTTTTAGAGTCTAATCCCCATCTGCCCATTATACGAGGCAAATCAAAATGTCAAGTCCTGTTAAATGGTCTATTTGTAAACCATTTTATCATCAAGTGCTTTTTTTTCTTCATAGTTTTTTTTGACTCAATAAAAAAAGATTTTATTTTTTCCTAATATCGCTTACATGAAAAAGTCATGTTATTATTGATATTCATTATTAATAATTATTTGTTAGCTACTGTTTACTCTAGGAGATATTTTTTTAGGTTTTGAGAAGTTGATCTCTATTATGTTGTCTTTAAATATTAACATTTGTTGGAAGTTACAAAAATAATAAACACTAATTCAAATGTGTGTTGATGAGGACAAAATTCTTCAAAAGCGAATATCTCCAATAAAAAACAAATTAAGATCAATCAAAACACATTAAGAAAATATTCACCTTGATAATAAATTTGTTATTAAATTCCTTACTATGTTAAACCATTCCACAGGGTGTTTCCAACTTTTGTCAAAATAACAACATTGCTTTTTCCAAATATAATAAACAGATCGGGACATTAATTCTTAATTTGAAAAGAAACTAATATATCAAATAATAAGAAATAACAGCTTTCTTTTAAGGTTTATTTGGCATTTCTTTTGACGATTTTGGATTTATAAATTTGGAAAGACATTGTATTAAGACTTGGTATTATAGTGAGATTATTATTAATCTTTTAAAGATGCTTCACCAGTTAGATAACTTGTGCAGCGAGCGATTATTTCTACAGTAAAAAGAAAAAATATTGGAAAACTTTTATGTTACTTAACTAAACCGTCAAAATCATGAAATTCGTTTAGGCATAACTAAAAAAATGTCTTTACAGAAGATCTGAATTAAAATAAGCTATTATTTTACTATTTTTTATATTACCTTATATCCATTTGACACATTTCACTTCTTTGATATTATTATTGAACCAAGGTAAACTCGTTGCACCAATAAAAAGATAAAACACTACTACTAGTGTTTGCCTGAAATTCATACTGAAATCCAAAAGTTCCTATTCAATAGAAGACAGAAATGAGAAATATACACCTTAAATTTTTACCTACTTTTTACTTACATACAGGAAATACAACTGTGTATATGTATAGAGACTATAATCGTTAATCTATTTAATAAGAGACGAAACGTTGATTTTAGTCTGACATAATTTGAAGAGGGTACTTAAGCATATTAGATGATATATAAAAACACTTTTTTTTCTTTTTAAATGCAGTACTTAAAATTATCAGGTATTTGTTTGTTTCTCAAAGAAAATTTAGTTTAATGTTCGTAAAATCTTTATAATTAATTTAATAACTTTATAATTTATTTTTTAGTTAGAAAATATGTTTTTTTGTAAAAGTACCAACGGAGTTTTATACAATTTGAGAAGTAGACACTTTCTATTTTGTATTAGGTATATTGCAATTTGGATATTATATTTCGATTTATAGTCTAAATAAGGAAACTATAGTAAGATAGTTCACTTAGATTGAGAACAACGATAGATTACTATTCCTAGATGTAGATGTAGAATGACTGCGAGGGCAACATCCTCCTCTGACAACAACTGCTCTTCTTCCGAGGGTATACGCCCTCCCACGGTTGGGGATTGGCTCTCCGTGCCCTTCATAGCGGAGGAGTTTGTCTCCGGCTGAGGTACCCGTGAGGTGTGTCTCTCCATATACCTGACACCGGTATTGTTCCAAATCTATAATAGAAGATATGTCCCTTTTTCTCTATTGCCCCCTTGAATTTGAGGTAAATACCTAATGTAAAATACCTGACCATGACCCTCCTTCCTCGAGATGATTACTCTACCTACTCGATGTCCTTACATTAAGTGCTGCCTGGATAAGGCTCAACAGGTAGGTGGTGCTTTTCCCCTTGCTCCTTGACAGAAAGACCATGATGGTCGCCCCTTTTGGGATGTTTTCTCCCTGCAATCAGCCCTGGCCCTTGCTAATTCTATGTATTAGTTCTTAGAAATACTAATAATTGCTTGGAATTTGGTATCTATAGAAAAAAAGACCACTACAGACATTCCTAATGATTCTGAATGAGAATACTATCTATGATACTATTGAACATAAGATGGCTAGTTTAACTTTCTTAGTTCATAGATTACTGACCAGAGCCGCACGCGCCGCATCGACCGAAGAAAAATATTGTTTGTGTTACTTTCAATGAAGGTGCGCACACTAGCCAGAGCCGCACGAATCGCATCGACAAAAATGCGGCCAGCATTGTTGGGCCAGAATGATTTTCGATAAATGCGGCTAGTGCTGCTGACGTCACACGCAATTCCTTCCACTCTACATAGGTAGCCGAAGAGGAGATTAGAAATTCAATATGCTAAGAAAGTTCGCAAATTTTTCATGGCTCATATTGAACATTTTTTAGTTCATCCTCAATTAAATATGGAAATAATTTGGATTTTTGCAAATATTGTGAAGATATAACTTTCGATTCTTTCTCGTGATTTCTTCTTCTTCTATTAGCAACGAGCTTATAATTATTTCTTGTTCGTTGTCATTCATTGTCAAGATATATTAAAAGACACGCTTATCACCGCAGACAAGACTCTGGAAGCGACTGATGAGAAATTCGATTGGCAAATACGGGTGTAGTATGGACAAAAAGAAACAAAATAGCGAATAATGCGGCACGTGTGGCGCGTTCGGTACGGCTCAGTGTGCGCGACAAGAAAAAAAAGTGCGATACGTGCGGCGATTGCGGCGCTGGTCAGTGTGCGCGTACCTTAAGTGTAATGCATATTCTCCTTCATTAGTTGATAAAACAATTAGAAAACGTAGGTAACGTTTTAGTTTACCAGTTCTGCGAATTTTACTTTTCAACTGGAGAAAGATACGTCAAACTGTATTTCAATACCATTTGACAGGGAGTTATCCCGTGGTATAAAAATAATTTTTAAGAATGTTAATTATAAACTTTTATATAGCGCTCATAATAAATTACAACTATTAGATAATCCTAAAGATAAAACACCTCCACTTCATAGGTCGGGTATTTATGAAATTTCATGTAAAAATTGTAATCAAAAATAATAATTGTTGGGCAACTAAATCAATCAGATTTAAAGAACATATATGGCTCAGATAAGATATATGGTAGAGCAAATAAATCTTGTGTTGCTCAACATATGTTTGATAAAGATCAAAAGAGATAGATGTTAATAACTTAAAATTATTCATACAACTCTCAAGTTACAGACAATTAGATGCATATGAGAACGTCAAAATAAATAAATGTATAAAGAATATATGAACAGAGGTAATGGTCTAATTCCTTACAGTTCTCTGTCCCCTCCCTTTAGCCTCGGTAATTAATTGTTACGCTCGATTGGTTTTCACGCGCTTGGCAAATTTTGTCAGTTTAATTTGATGCTAACATGGTTAGCGAAACGAGCGTTCAGCGTTAAAAGCGTATTGTGGTGAATTAGTTTTATATTTTGCTGGGATAATTCACAATTACAAAAATAAATCTTGTAATTATTTCGTTAAAATATAAAATTTTAGACTACTAAATAATATAGGCGCAATATATTTTAGTCATTTAACGGTTAATTATTACTTGATTAAATTAATGACGTAGATAATTTGTTTATTTGCCGTAAAAATTGAAACTGAAACTTAAATTACTGTGCATTTATTTTACAACAATAAAACTTGACGCTGTCATCAAATTATTATGCCGTTTTTGATGGGAAGATATACAGGGTGTCTTTTTTATATGTGCACTTATTTTAAGGGGTGGTAGATATGAATAAACATATTTTTTATTTTTTAAACATAAATTGACAATAACGATATGATTAAAATAATTTTTTGTGTAGAGAATTAAGATCACTGTGAACTTATAAACGCAAAAACAAGCATAATGTAGTTAACATATAAGAGGGAATATTGAAATAAATCTAGTATGATAGACAAACTAATATTTTTAGTTTATTGTTTATTATCACAGAAATAAATTTAACAAATATATAAGATAGGTATATAAGTTTCTAATAAATTGATTATAGTATATATTATTGTGTTTTATTTAGTGACATTTTAGATATTAAACTTTCTTAATATCTATTATGAAAGTACGAATTTGGCTTGGGTTCAGAACTATTTCAAAATTCTCCATGTTATCTTCTGCGTCTATAATCACTTCTCTTTTGACATTATCTTTACGAATATTTTGCTCCATCCATAATTTTTGCACAGTACTATCTTCGATATTCAAATCGATATCTTCATATACTAAGTCCTCTAGCGTTCCATTGGTATTAAACTTCATTCGGTTGTTATCTTTCATCCACTGATTCCCACCTAATGTTGTTTCTTGTACAGACACTATTTCAAATGCTGTAAACAGATCCTAAAATACATATAGAACAGTATGATAGAGAATGAATTTTTAAATTCTTATGTAGCTTGCCTTTAGTTTCACAACAGCAGATTTAGAATAAGTGGGATCTTCGTTTTGTTCGAAAACATGCTCCAATCGCAGGAGAAAACTAAATCCGATCCATGGTTCCAGAGTTAGTACATTTACGTTTGGTGGCAATGCAGTACGAAGTCCCGAAAGCTAGAAAACGACATTAGATTAGGATTGTTATGTCATATTATCTAATAATTATTATAAATAACTGAATAGTTGTAAATGAATATAAAAAAACGAAAGAGAAAGATTTTAAAATTGCTAATTTAAGGTTGATTCTCACTATACCTTCCATTGTAACGCTCTACAACAATAAAATAAAATTCAATAAACTAATGTCCTAGTTGCCAACTCTAATATTTCCCAGTGTTGGAACTGTAGCGGCCGCCAGCTTTACTACAGTGGGGACGGGTCGGGGTGAGGTGTAAGTTTTGGGCGCCACGTGATTACGCTACAGTCCAATCAGAATAAAAAAAAATACTTCTACATTTACTCTAATCACGAATAGTAAGTGACTAAATAATATTAGAAGCCAACAACAACAGGTTCAATAAAAGTTCTAATTTAGATAATAATGATTTATTTTAAACTATTAAAAATTATTTATTTTAAACTGTAAAAAAAATATTGATGAGTAGGAAAATACTTAAAAAATAAAAAAAAATATACACATTAATGCAATTG
This sequence comes from Sitophilus oryzae, assembly GCF_002938485.1. Lineage (NCBI taxonomy): Eukaryota > Metazoa > Arthropoda > Insecta > Coleoptera > Curculionidae > Sitophilus > Sitophilus oryzae. Next base: position 610,394 of record NW_022146345.1, on the reverse strand, counting down.
CGCACCCCCCAGACGTGATCACGTTGGTTCACACAAGACGCAAATTAAACTAATCTCAATAAATTTCGCTAATTAGAGATATCTATCTCTGTTTTAAGTATCTAATATCTACCAATTTTTCTCAAAGCAAAATAGTTATTTTCATGTAAACTAAATTAATCTTAATTTGAAAGTTGAATAGAATAAAAAAAAGTAACAGATAAAACGTTAAAAACTTGCGGTTTGTTGGCTATGGTTCCCAGGGTGGTTAGGGCACGTCGTGGTCCAGAAGTCGTCCCAATCCAAGGTCTCTGCTGTTAGGTTTGCATCAACAGCAAGGGTAACTGGATAATTGTCGAAACCCACGAGGTCCAAAAAGAAAACCAATCAAAACGGAATCTTCGGGAAAAGTGAAGACTTTCGAAAAACTTCCAAAAAAAAATGGAAAATCGGGGAAAGGAAAAAAACCCTATAAAATATTTCCAGAATTAAATCCTGAGAAAATAAGGAGAAAAATATATGCTACTTTACCTCGATGTTGGTGAGAGTTGATGTAATAGTAGTCTTATTCTGCGTTGAAAAAGTTTTGTACGGCTGAGGGCTAAATTACTCCCACAAAGTGGCGTGGAGAGCCGGTTCCAAATTCGCTAACAATACAACTCTACTACACAAGTTATCTTCTGATTTTTTGATCCTCACAAAGAGAAGGAGTCATCCACCAATCCAGAAGGAGACAACCAGAACAAATCAGAACGTCAGGCACCTGCACTACCGACAAAATTAAGCAGAAAAATGGATGCTTTCTGAATTTTAGCGAGACGTGTTAGTCCCGGAAGAAGATTTTTTCTACCCTTACTCTGAAGAATTTGAGCCAATAGGAATATACCACAATTCATTTGAAATTAACTGTCAACTGGTACTTTCCGGTACTGAGTAGTACGCAAGTACCATAGTAAAGAATCATATATTTTATATATGACAAGACTTAAGTTTCCTTAAATACTTAATGAAGATTGACAATCGGTGAAAGAGAAAAATACTTGATAAAAACTGGAAATTTATTTAACAGAAGAATGTAACCAAAATGATTAATAAATAATTAGTTAATAATTATAAAAACTTAAACAATTAACGCTAGCTTCACAGCCAACCATATTTACTGGTAACAGCGCCGTCTCCAAACCAAATCAAGACGTTAAAGCGCACTCTCAAGCAATTTACGTTAAAATGTCAAGATTTTCAAATATGTTTAAAAACAAATACACATAAAACCTAAATACCCATATTTATATTAAATCAAACCAATTATTACTTAAATCATAATTATCTAAAAATGTATTATATTTCATACTATAAGAAGATTCACGGGATATAATTATTTACAATCAGAAGGTAAGTGTAAAAACACCGGTTTATTTATAGCTTTAAATTTATAACAATAACAAACATTTTAGGAATTATTTACTGATCGAATAAAAATATACTTATACGATATAATATTTCTAACTGTATTTAAAAAAGGGAAGATATCCAGGAAAAATCAGCTTGAATATATATTTTAAACTTACAAAGGTAAAAATAGAAAAATCATTTGTTTATAAATATTTTCCACTATACTTCAAAACCATGTATTTTTCTTCAACATAATATCTAAACGAAGCTACTAATTATCAGGTATAGTAATTATTTTTTTTTTAAGAAAATAGAGTGAATATTATTTCTTTTCTTTTCCAAAAAAAAATTATTTCATAATAACAATAACTAAATTTATAGAAAGTAACTGATATTTTATTTCTTTTTAACAGCTAGATGTACAAAATATATAAAAGAAACCCTATTGAAAATATAAATACATATAATGAATAGACCCAAAGGATAAACAAGTGAGTATGCTCATAAACAAGCCGAGTATCTCATGCTCTTAAGGAACTGTAGAAAATGACTGCCTACTGAATTTTCTTATAAAATTTTTGACTCGTAACACCATATCAGCTCACTTCCGTTTCCCTTCCGTTTACATAAAATATTATATCATATAAATGAATAGGAAAATGCACACTATCCGTTCCATTTCCCTTCCGTTCCATATCGTTTTCTTCCATACATTTTTTTGGCGGACGGATTGAAGCGTATCGGAAACATGGTTGTCAAGTTCTTACATTTGTACCAGCTCTGTTAAAATTTAGCTGATAGACCTCTTAATTAAATCTATTACCTTTTTCAAAAGATACAAATTTTTAAAATAAAACTTTCTTAATGATATAAATTGTAAAATAAAAATATGGAAGTGATACGGAACGGAAGCTTACGTATAGCGTCAATACAATAAAAAATACGGAACGGATATGGAATGGAAATGGAAGGAATAGTGAGAATCAACCTTAATAACGCTTTGTTGACAAACTTATATAACGGGTGCGTCTCAAAAGTGACTCGCCCCTATAACTTTTTTATTTTTTCTGATAAAAGACCGAGACTTGGTATGGTAGTATATGACCTAAATTAGGATTGATTGACGATATCCAGTTGTTTTGGGTCACTTCCTGTTTCACCAGAAATGACTACAACTTTTAATTTTTAAATGACACCCTCGGTATTTTTTTTTTACTTTATTCAATAGAAAATGATATACACATTCAATAGAAAATGATTTTACATTCCCGCGTAATAAAAAAATCGTACTTAAAATTTCAATCTAGAGTGCCATGACTATGTTAAAACACTAATTTTTAATCAAGAGGCCTTGGAAAAATAGATTTGATCACCTAATGTTTTTAGTGTCTTGTCCTGGCCGGTTAAAAGATGCCCGAATCGTAATTTTAATCGTATCTTATTTTTTTTTAAACGGAACGAGGGTGGCTCATTAGCATATTTGGAAAAAGCATTTTTTTATGAATAATTTGATACCACACACTTGGTATTTCGAGTAAAATTTTCGTCATGAAACGCATGTTACAATTTCAAATAAACCATATGCGAAAATGTCATAAGTTGACATATGATATGTCATTCTATCTAGTGTGTCATTTTCTATCGAATAAAGTAAAAATATACTGAGGATACCATTTATAAATCAAAAGTTGTAGTCATTTCTGATGAAACAGGAAGTGACCAAAACAATTATTAATACGTCAATCAATCTAATTTATGTCTTATATTAACATACCAAATCTCGTTTGTTTATCTGAAAAAATAAAAAAGTTATAGCGGTGAACCACTTTTGAGATGCACTCGGTATATGATATCCAGTCAAAGTATCAAATTTGAAATGCAATTTGCGAAGCACATTCACTTACTGCCTTTTTTTATTTTTGGAGAGTAATCTTCCTATTCCGAATTAAAAACGTTTGAAGAACGTTGACCCTCTTAGAAGGTCAACGATAATTTCACGGAAAAGTAAAATCAGAAATGAAGAAATTAGGCAACAGATGGGAATAGAAGGAGCAATAATAAACGATTATATTAAATGTTGAGACCGAGACAGAGTCTTATTGCTTTGGCTTTTGTAATAATGTATGATAAGAACAAAAATAATTAATCTGGTAGGGCCACGTTCAGAGTATGCACAATGAGAGGTACTCCAGTTGATACCACCTGGTAAACGACAGGAAGAAGGACCTGAGAAATCATGAATGAGAGGAATAAGAAGATCGATAGGCGAAAAAATCTTACTGATAATCATTGAGAATCATTGGTCAACGTCGTAGGACATTCTAACGCGGATGATGGATAGGACGATCTTCCATTTTTGATAATAATGGTGATTTTAGAATGTCTAAAAGTCTACAAGTTAAATATGCTAACACAGTTGACAAAGTTGGAAATGTAACCTTCACTAAGCCTGTTGAGGATTATATTTCAATACGTAAATGGACAAGTATAGTGAATGGGAATAAAGATAATATAGAGCAAAAGATCTAGATTTTTTAGATGAATTGGAGAATTTTTCCGGAAATGTATAAAAGATTACCGATGTTGGCAAACCAGGATATTGTAAATTTAGTTTAAGTCCGAGGACACTTGAATTAAAATGAACAATGAGAAATTTGAAGTAACTTTCTATATACAGAACCTGTTCTAGGTATACCAATTAATACAACACGATACCATAATAAAGATTGAATTCGAAGAAAAATATTGTAAAGAAATTAAGAAAATAACCATCATAAAATAGCCGAGGAATCGCTATGATTAGAAATCAGCGTATTAAATAAGTCTTGCTTTAAAAAAAAGAACAAAAAGTAAAGTAAAGATTTCAGTTAACGTCTCCTTTTTGCTGCAACGGCTAATCTGGACGGGGCCTACTTTGTTTACGCGGAATCCGAACCGCGGTCCTCGGCCATATCATGGTCAGTGGCTTACCGACTTAGGAAGTGTCTAAATTAACTCTTACTCACGATATATCCGATCTCATCCGGCCTCGAACCGGCCTGAATGAGCAGTGTGTATCAATAGATTTTACACTTTTCCCTTGGACAACAGCACGATACAGAGTTTCGAGAAAAAAAAGAGAACAATATATATTATAATAATAGAAAAAAAAGGAACAGCTGAAATAAAGAATCCTGTTTAATTTAAACCCTCACTGCACACTATAAGTTGAAGCAGTTAACTAAAATGCAACACACAAAGAATGAGGAGTATACAAGTCACCATGTAGAGAGCATGATATTATTAATCGATATTCATTGAAAGGCAATAAGTAGTAAGAGTGCAGTGTTGCAACAAGATAACAGATGGATCTGTATTGAAATATATTCTTATCAGTTTCAATTTTTTTTTAAATCTGAGATAAATAATTACAAGGTATTACCTCCATAATGCGGCTTTTTTGATATTCCTTAGGAGTAGTTTGAAGTGGCGAAATGAAGGTCCAACTGTCAAGCAATTTCTTTTGTGCTATATCCTTCTCGATAAAGGCAGGTGTTTGCGCTAAAAACATTGATATTATTTCCAGTAAACAGATACCGAAATTAATTAAATACCCTTTCTATTATCTGTGTAACCGAATGTCAAATAATGTGATCCTCTGATTACCAATCCTTTTCCAAAAGCGGTTTCATTTAAAGCTTCTCCAACACCGAAGGCATCATCGTGAAGACAGTTTCTGTGAATCTGAAATGAAATACTAATTATTTTCTGTGACCTCAAAACGGAAAACGCTATTTTCTGTGCCCTAAATTGCAGTAGGGAGAGTGAGGGAATTAGTAAGTGCGCAATGAATGCGCACTTAAGCGTAAATCATTATAGAAATATAAACATTATAGATAGTTTAATTGTAAATATCGTAATGGAAGTATTATTTAGTCACTTTAAGTTCGTAAACCAATATTAAGGTAAAGTAAAAACTATTTAAAGCACAATATTGGTAAAGGTGCATTGCATTTGCGCGCCATTCCCCGCTATTGCGGTGATCATGCGCACATGTTAGCGAATGATGCGCATTAGAAGTAATATTAGCCAGAGTTAAAAGATACTCTCTTAACTCAGATTCTATGTGATCTGAAAACACAGGCTTTGAATCCTACGAGGTGGTTTAGGCTGCAACGGCTCTGACAAGTGTTGATTCGGAAATATTGGAGGCCCTTTATATTTCTGCCATCATTTCTAATTGTAAATATTGAGTTTTGTAAATTTTCTGTCGTATATTAGTGTATTGTCGTTTTTACAAATATAATAATAATTAAAATTAGATTACGTGTGGGAGGATGGTGTGTATCATTACCCCGTTAGATATTAAAAGAAAACACTTAACACAGTTAGCAAATTATTTTACTTAATAATTAATACGTAATATCGATTACAAACAAATTCAGTCACTGTCTTATATTCCAAGATCAAAAAATTACAAAAAAACTGGCTTGATTTTAAATAAAAAGTGCTAGTTCCATACAAGTGAGTAGAATGGATATGAATATGGCGTGAGTGATTCACAATAGGAAGTAGAAAGCGCAGCACTAGTCGAAGGAGCTAAAAATCCCGCGAATAAGAAATAACATGATGCGCATTATTACCCGACGCTCACGATGCCCCCATTCTCCCCTAATAGATATTGATATTTTTTATGTGAAAAAACTATGATTTATTTACTTGCTCTTGGTTATTGGTCTTGGTTATTGCTCTTGCTCATAAAAAAGATCACTACAAACAGCAATGTTTGCTAATAGCTAAATGAATCAAATATTAGCCCTTAAAATTGGACGAATTTTACCATTAGTTCAATTTCGCCATCATTTAAGCTGGATCCTCCTTGAGCTCTGTCGTTCAACACTGCTAATTCCAAATGTTGTTGCTCGTCTCTGATAGTTATTTTCGACGTGACAGGATAATAGTTTCCGGAAACAGGCTCGGAGACATTCAATTTCCATGTTGGTCTGAAATTTATCCTCCTTTTTAACATCTCTTTGCCATTAGAATCTGTATAAAAAGTTGAATTCGATTGAAAATTGGTTGAGTATCTGGTGACTATTTCTCTACCGCGCAATTCGCTAAAATAGAAATAAGGACTTAATTTTGAAATTGTTTAGTAGTAATTAGTATTACTTTGTTGGTAGTGGTCCAATAACCCAATCGAACTCTATGTAGTTTTCAATTCTATTGATCCTGATTGATTGACTTATATATTCGTTAAACGTTTGTCGTGCTTCTGCGATTATTTCGCCGATAATTGGTGTGAATCTGACCCCATTGCTGGCAGGTTTAATGGGGCCATACGGCCTAAAAACATAAGCTCCAGACGAGCGATTACTAAAAACCCTATTATCTCCTACGTAGCCTTCGTAATAAAAGAAATTTTGGGTTAAAGGCATGGAAACACCATCTACACGAACTTCTGTTATTAATCCAGTCAAAGAGTTTATTTGGAATGACGTATCTGTATCCTACAGTTAACAACCTACTGTAGTTTCCTACACAATCTATCAAAACGTTACTTACTTTAATAGATATTCTGTTACTAGTTTCTTCAGAGTTATAGTCGTTATTTTTCGATTTAGTTTTGCTAACTATATATGATTTAAAACCTAAAGCTGGTATGGCAGTTGCTACAAAGTACAAGTCGTAAGTAGCATTACTTGATCTTCCGGGAATGTTGATAACAAAGTCAGCTATGGGGACAAGTTGCGTTAGAACTGCAACTCCTGAAACATATACAGAACATAATCAATATTTTGTAATATGTATGAGAACTGTAAAGTAGTCTAATGAAGAGAAGGATATGAAAAAATAAATAATTTTTTTTCTTGCCACAGGAAAAAGATATTAAAGAGTAATTTACCTTTTTTATTATTTTCTTTTGTTAAAAAATATCAAAAAAACTTTGTGTCTTAATATAATTCGCTTCCGCAAGATATAGTGTTTAGTGAAATAGTACGTGGGTGTACAACGAGAGACTTTAGTTTAGGATTTTTTTTAATTTTGTGATCGGATTTTTAATTGCTATATTATTTGTTACATCATTAATTATTAGTACCTTCATCAATTTTTATTTGGTTAGTATGCTTTAAATTATGATAAATGCATTTTTAAAATTATTTGTTAAAAGATGTTTAATTTGTAGAATTTATGCAGAAATCGGATGTTGCATGCTCGACTTTACCTTTTGAATCGGTAACATTATATGAACCTCCCACTACTGGTATATTTATAACTTTATCAATTGATCTACTTAATGGATTATAAATTGTTACAACAAAATTGTCCAAATTTTCTGTAGAAGCACATTGGCTTATGTTAGCCAAGGGACAATGATAGAAGGGTTGAACAGATTCTTCAGGATTATGCGATGAAGAGTTGGTTGTTCCATTTGTTAATTTACTGAAACAACAAAAAAGTATTCTGTATTTTTAGTGAATTTTGGTAAACCTATTTTTTAATTGTCAAAAAATTTCAATAATATTTTTTTTCTAGTTTAGATATTATTTATTGAAGATTACATTAACAGAGCACATTATTGTGGTGAAAATTATATGTATAACTTACTTAAGGGCTGCGTTGCTAATAATTTCACATTCTTCAATCCCTCTTTGTAACAGTCTTGCATAATCGTTTGCAACGTGTTGCTTTTCAGTACCAGTAACTGCGTCATGGTGTTGCATTACACCCATCGCTTCCCTCAACGCATTTAAGTCTATTCTATCCTCTGGGCCCAGGTCGGCTAATGCATACAGCTGCTTACATACCTACAATATAAGTTTATTTTGTTAAGTAAAGCTGTTATTTTTATTCAGTTCTCTGTAATATTATTTATATTTTTTTTTCTTCCAATAAGTATCCAATAGTAGAAATAAATGCATGTATTGATATAAATTGTAGTGGAGATTATTAAAATGCCTGAAATGTAACAGATGTATGAATACGTAGACTTGTTTAGCATACTTAATTGAGATAATGACCAGAGAATCCACTATTCAAGGGAAATCGGAGAATATTGGTCTCAATTTAAGGTCTCACTTTACTGAAGACGTAAGGGCATATTGTAGCTGATATACTACGAGTAAATGGTTGAATATAAACGGTATCATATGTTCGAACGACTTTCTCTATAAAAATTTCTATATAAAATTATATAAGCTATTGTGGGAGTAGTTAGCTTTGCCAGAACTTCAATCTAAGGACATCGATTTGTCAAGTCAGCAACTTGAAGGAGGAGAGCCATGGTCAGGTCCTTACAATAGGAACTGACTTCAAATCCAAGGAGGCCAATCCAATCCATTATAGATCCCGAACAACACCTGTATTAGGGTTAAGGAGAGATCAAGTATAAGAGGTGGAGAAAATGGTGCCTGATCCTCCAGCCTCCACCTCAAGGGTGCCTCGGCTGAAGGCAAGCTCCTCGACTGTGAAAGGCGCGGAGGGCTAAACCCCAACCGTGGAAGGGTGTATACCCCGTAGGAGCTAGATGTCCAGCTGTCCTCGGAGGATGGACAGTTGTTATCAGAGGAGGATGGGAAATACACTGTCCCCCGTACAACAGGAAGATCCCCATATTTTCCATATATGATGAACGCAAGAAAGGGAGACACAATAGATCTTTAAGGTTGCGGTGATTAACCCTATTTCACTCATTCTACATTCTACAAGAGTCTATTTAGAGACTCGTTTGGTCGATAGGCAATTATATGGCTGAGTACTGCGGTTGGAGCTCTGCGTGAACAAATTAAGCCCAGTCAAGATAAGCTCAGGCAGCAAAAAGGAGACGTTTACTCATTAAATCGTTCAGAAAAAAATCTATTAAAAATTAACATGAACTAACCTGCAGAAAGTTATTGCCATATCTTTCGAATCGTTTGATTGCTGGTCTTGAGGTAAAATAACCAGTCCAATATGCGTGAGGGTCAGATGCATATGGGAAGAAGTCGTCATTTTTCAGTAGCCAGCTCTTGTTATTAGCGGTTTCGTCATGAATAGCCTTAACGTAACATGATGGTGTGGAATAAAGAAGATTGAATTTCGAACCGTTTACCTGACGAGCATTGGCATATCTGCAATTTAAAATATTTTAATAACTGTGTGATTGAATATAGCACCATAATAGCAGGTTTATAAATAGGTCATCGTCAGAGAGCGACGATGCATTTTCACTGTCAGGAACTTGAGGATCCGTTGCTAATTGCATTTTAACTACTTAAATATTAGACTTTATCATAAAAGATGGTTTAATTGTTGTCCGATAGTGTAGGTGAGTCCGAATTAAAGTATTATTTTTAAGTCTGACATCGTTTTTACTCAGTATACTATTAATAATAAGTAATAGTGTAAATTTGTTTTAGACGTACAGAATGAGTTTATCCAAGTTGATAAACCAAGCTTCTGCATCCTGGTAGTTGAAATCTTCTCCCATAGTGATTATAATATTGTTTGTAGTGTAAACTTTGCTGGCATTTGTGGCGTACTCTAGGAACTCGTCAACCTAAAATTGACATACAGTTTAATGTAGAATTTAGAAGAAATTGCGATAAAATATACCCTGCGATTAACGTTATATTCGAAACTTTTTTTATCGTCGATTATTGGTTCGTCACCACATAAAATATCAAAACAAAAGCCAGGCGGTGGGCCGTAAACATTGTACATAACTCCAGTAAAAATGTCGCTAGATTCTCCTGAAATAATATTGATATGATGTTACAGATTTTATCAGTAAAGTTGGAATTATAAGTAAAATCTATTTGCCAGAAATTGAGTTCATAATCTCATATTTCCAAATACTTCTAATTTGAGACAGTCATTATGTAAAGCTGGTAGATATTTTATCCAGTTAATAAATAATAAACAAAAGTTATTATGCTGTGGATAAGCTTTGGTTCGTATTGTATGCCTTGTACTTTCGTATTGTAAACTTTCATTACTTCGGTCTAAAAAAAAACACAGGACATATTTCATGGTACAGTCTCCAATCGTTATCATATATATAATTATTTTTTTTATTCCTAACCCCCTGTGTTTTCAGGTACGGATAGCGTGTTATAATCTGCCAGATATATTTTATTTGACGGATAGCAGAAAAACGCGTATCTTCACCTATAGATAACAGTATCTATTAGATAAATTAAACTTATCTCCCAGATATCCTATCTGGCGCCCGAACTGCCAAATAGTGCTTTATTTGTCGGATAAAAATTTGACGCATGAGCAAAGGCATGAGGAGATATTGATTTTATTTGATATTTGACACAAAATTGCTTAACATAACCAAGACATTGTTATTATTGAAGATTTCGTTTATTCCAATAAATTCCATTTTAGATTATTTGGAAAAGACTTACCTATTCTGTACAGGCTATAATCATTTTAGAACGTATGGGGTATAAACACCAATAAACACATTGAAATGGTGCAAAAAACTATTGTTGCTAGGACCGTTACAAAATAAAGAGAGTCTCTGTTCTGTTAGAGCATCAGAACGAAGAGAATGCATTAAGTTAGGATAATAGTGATAAAACAGTAATTTATAAATTATTTTATTTAAATCCTTTCAATTATAAACCATTACTACATATTATATAAAATGCTAATGTTTATCTGTGTCGTCTCTACTGAAGTAACGACTTGCTCTAGAAAGTTGCTTTTGTACTAAAAGATAGCTAAATGGCTCTTCTAAAAACTGTCGTCGCCGGATTTTTTTGTTTTTCATTTAATTAAAAAAAAAAATAAAAAGTATTTCTTTTCCTGATCTCGTGGCGGATGCGCCAGGCTTCAACTAGTTTTTAATAAAGCTCTAAAGTAGGTAAAAATAAATAAAACTTTTTAAATCAAACTATTTATTTCATTTTTAATTCGCATATCTTAATTCATTAATATTATAACAGGAACCTTATAAAACCTGTTATTCAACTCACATTTGCTTTTATTTCTTTTGTGTTACAATTTTAGTTTAATTTCTTGCACTATGTACCTTATACCGTATGATCGAAAAAAAAACGGCGTCCAGTTGGCTGGGAAATGATGATCGATGATATTTCCCATATAAATTTACATATGAAATGACAGCAATCTTTATTTCATAGCCATTGCTGACGCCGTTTTTTTCGATCATACGGTACATCTCTTCTCCATGCTGATTTTTAAGTAACTCTCTAGCTAAACCTTGCTAAAACTATTGTGGTCCTTTGAATTCCAGTTAGTTCAACTTTGTTTAGACAAGATTTTTCCTTTATTTTTTCTTTTTTTTGAAGTTCCATCACTTTAAGTTCTTAAAAATAAAAGTAATATGACAAAATTGTTTTTGTTTAATGTTTTTTATTAAACAATTTGTACATATATAATGTGTAAATATAACAATTATTATAGCTACTATTCATTTATTATTATTAAGACAAAAGTATAAGTGCATTTATCTATCTATTTTATAAAATAAAATCTCACCTTAATTACTATCATTGATGCTATCCTACCTATTTCTTTACTATGAGAAGCCCTAGAACAACATATTTGTTATTACTAACAGTCTTATGCTATTTTTAATTTTCAATATTAATAACTTACCAGATGGTGGTTTTAGGATTGGTTTATAAATCTCTGCTTGCACTTCACCAGCTTCTTCCATATTTTCTATTATGAATTGTACTAAAATGTTAATATAATAAATATAACAGTAATATCATGTAATTAAACTATAAATTACTTACAGATTTTCTTATTTTAATTTCTTATAAATCGCATTCCATCAATAGATCTATTGCACCACCACCACTGCTGAAATTGAATTATCTTTCCCTTTTTCCATAAAGGTAAATTTAAATAGCCTATACCATAATAGGACTAGTTGGAGTTGAACACAAAATGTATTTTAGTTGAATTTTATTGTTTTTATTTTCATTTTCACGATCTTTTGATAACTGAACAATAACCTCACCTTTTAATCTAACGATTTGAAATTCCGAGTTTCTGTCTCTGTCTGTTGTATCGACTTTTCATATATAACCATCTCAATTTCAGATATCTTATATTGGCAACACTTTCTCTACTGAGTGTCTACCGGTCCGTAGGCGGCCGTCCTCCAAATTGTTATCTATTGGATTATTTTGTATGAAAATACCCAAATGTTATATCCTATAGATATCAGGCTCTAGATTGTTTATCTTTTAGATGGTTATTTGTTAGATAAAAGTTATTTATTCATAACTGAAGAGACCGCGCCTTAGTGAATTAATATAAGCATATTATATTGTTTTGGTGACGCTAACCATAAGTAGTCATGACTTTCTTGGGACATTATTAACAGGAATTAAGATGCCATAATTCCGTCTACCTTTTCTAGGTAACAACCATGAAATACAATAGCGATTTTGAGTAATAATATAAAATGAAAATGACCCCATCTTACTACTCTAAATAATTTATTTACATCATGAATGTCACAATATAATAAATTTACAAGAGAACAGTTTTATCGGTATCCCTTCTATACATGAACCTTATTGAAAAAAACGTAAAATTATACAGGGTGGCGCACCTCATTCGCCTCGGTTGATTATACGAAAACGGAAAGATGTAGAATCAAAATATTTTATGGGTATATGTAGGAAGGCAATGTGCATAATTTAAAATTATTTTGAAATGTACAGGGTATGTTAGAACTAAGATCCATACCAAAGTTATATTTTTTCTTATGGAACACCCGGTATTTTATTTCATTTTTGAATTCTTGGGCCCAAAAAAACGAATTTATTATATGCTACACTTAAATAGATTATTAACACCCTGTACGTTACTTTTCAGAATTAATTCTTGTGCTGAGTTTAAAGGTAGAGAAATAAACTGTACTGAAAAATGTTATTGCTTTCTTAAATTTATACAGTGGTACCAAAAATTGCTGTTCTATTTTAAGGATTTATTTTACATAAAAACTTCGTTATTTCAAATACAACACCCTGTATTTTTTTTAAATAAATCGAAGTAGATTCAAAGGCTCTTTCAAACTATATTAGGGTTTCCTATACCTATCTAGCTTAGATTTTGAATAAAGAGCAATTTTTCAATAAAATTGAAAAGAGGGCTAGTGCCGTCATGGCAAGTTTCTAGTGACAGTTAGTAGCTATTTTCAAAATCGAAATTAGTTTATGGACTTTATTCAAATTTATACCAGTTTATTTTTATTTAATTTACCTACAATAGTTTAATAAGTAATATTTATTAAATATGTAGTTATTATTCTATCAAGAAAAAGGAAGTAGTTCTTTGATTTATTTTACGATGACTTCTAGATATATAGATTTTCTATAAAAGAGCCAATTACGGCAAATTCATTTCTACATTTCCAACGACAGATTTCTGCCTAATATTTTTTTTATAAACCACACTAACAGCTCTGCTAAATAGAACAAGTAGTTTTTCAAAGGAACGCATAATATCCGGGAGATTCCTATTTGGATATCTCTGAGCATAAGCCCTTGAGGCTAAGAAGCGACATTCCCTCACAAAATAAAATCACTAGTAACACATCCATTCGTTCCGCCAGCAGATATTGCTTTATTTTTCTGGATAAAATAATGAATAATTACTAAACTATTCTCGGTAAATTTAAGTAAACTGTTATAAATCTATATAATAATGTCCATAAACTAATGTCGCTTTTGAAAATAGTTACTAACTGTCACTAGAAAATTACCTTGGTGACACCTGCCATCTTGATTGCCATTTTATTGAAAAATCGCTTTTTATTCAAAATCTGAGCTAGATAGGTATAGGAAACCCTAATATAGTTTGAAAGAGCATTTCAATCTGCTTCGATTTATTTAAAAAAATACAGGGTGTTTGTTTTACATTTGAAATAGCGACGTTTTTATACAAAATAAATCCTTAAAAAAGATCAGCAATTTTTGGTACCCCTAATTGAAGAAAGCAATAACATTTTTCAGTAGAGTTGATTTCTCTACCTTTAAACTCAGTACAAAAATTAATTTTGAAAAGTAACGTACAGGGTGTTAATAATCTATTCTATTGTAGCATGCATATTTAAATATCTTTAAATATGTCAAAAACCAAAGATTTTAAACATATTTAACCTTATAATAAATGCCTTTTTTGGGCCCAAGAATTCAAAAATGAAATAAAATACCGGGTGTTCCACAAGAAAAAATATAACTTTGGTATGGATCTTAGTTCTGACATACCCTGTGCATTTCAAAATAATTTTAAATTATGCACTTTGCCTTCCTACATATACCCATAAAATATTTTGTTTCTACAGCTTTCCGTTTTTGTATAATCAAACGAGGCGAATGAGGTGCGCCACCCTGTATATACACGGTGTCCCTTAATGACATGCTAATTTAAGGAGGTGATTCTTGGGTCTATTCTAAAGAAAAACTTTATTTGAATGTATAACCTAAACATTCTAACTTTTGACATAGAGGGTGATAAAATTTTTTATTTTTTTTAATAATAACTCTGATGTTATTGTCCATATCTTTATGAAATTTGATATTTGGTTTATGCATAAAAATATATTTTTTTTAATTACTGTACAATTTTTTTAATAACATCTTTAGGAAACGATATACCAACGCACCAATGCGGGTATTCTCAGTGGACAATCTCACGGTAGGTTTGGTATAATAGCTCAGTTGTTCCCGGATTTAGATTAATTTACACTTGATAAGTTACATTTGTCAGTGATACATCTGACCGAAACGTTGTGTTAAGTTAAAATAAATAAAAGAAATTCTTTTAGTTTCAAGTTTTGTTTAATTATCCCATTCTAGTAAAGTATTTCAAGAATAGTGTTTTCTTTCATAATAGTTGTTTTTTTTTGGTAATAGAAACAGTTTTCTTGATACCTAACAGGGGAAGAATTATAAACTCAGTTAACAACGACAACCAAAAAGTAAAGAGGCAACAAAGTACTGAGACAGGTAAAGGCGACAAAGGAATGAGACTTATTGAATGACCTGAGTGCGGAAGAGAGATAACATTACGTAGCGGGCTTTTCAGTCACAGAAAAGCTCATGAAAGAAAGCGTAAAAAAGCCTTGCGTAACCATCCGTCAACGAGTAATAGTAATGATGATGATGAATAGAAACAGAACTAACTCGACACAGAGATATGGCTGCAATACTGAATTTTAAAAATAATGTTTACCTAAACTACTACTTGCTCTCCATACGACCTCGGGAGTTCTCGTTTTCCATCTATAAGCTTTGTCTTGATAGTCAATTCTACCCAGAAGTAAAGCGTCAAAACCCAGTTGAGCAAAGATATTTGCCATTTCTTTGCTGTGACCGAAAGGATCTATTTGCCAACCAATTCTAGGACGACCACATTCACCAAATGTATCATTGAGTTTCCTAAAAATGAATTTGATGTCCATAAGCCATGTTGTTATTACTTAATGCCATTAGATATATTATAATACACGCCGACCTCGATGAACTTCCTAACAATTGATTTTTAGTATTAAATTATTGAAAAAAAAAATACGAATCGCTTTAGCTTTTCCAGTAAAAAATGTTTATCAAACCATAAAAAGTTAGAAGATTTCGATTTACTCTATATGGTAGTAATTTTTGAATATACTCAAAGACTTTAATAGAGTGATGCTTTTTAACAAATATTTGTTTTTCTTGATTTACATCAAATAAGACAAATTGAAATAAACCAGTTCATAGTCAGTAAATATTATTTTCTGCCTTGTAATAAATATTACTGTACCTTAAGCCCCAGGTCATTTGATCTATAATTGAATGATAATGAGTAGCAGCTTCATCATTCATACTCCATCCTCCACTGATGAATTCCAGCTGTCCGTTGTTAACCAACTTTCGTACTCTAGCTTTGACAATATCGTGTTGTTTTATCCACCATTTCCAGAAAAATGCTGTTTCCACATATATAAATCTAGAAGTAGCATTTTAAAAAATTAAGTTTAGATTGATTTTACTTAAACTTATAAGCTTGGTGCATTCTCCGCCGGAGCTGTTACCATCGGGGAAAATTGAAAACAATCGGCAGATACAGATAGCGAGTATACGAAAAATTTATTATATATAATTATTCTAAAACTGTTAGGAAGTATAATTTGTAAAAATTCTAGAAATAAAAAGAAAAAAGTAAATAATTTGATATTTTCAGAAGGTCTACAATAATTATTGTTGGTACATGTAATTGAAGGTACATTAATTGTAGAATTCTAACGCCATCGTGTTTTAGTTCCATATGGCGTCTTATGGCTTCATTTGGTATTTTATCTTTATCGAATTCCATATGCCGAGTGCGTTTAAAATCTTGCTATATTTTATAAATAAATGAAAATAGTTCACCTCCTCAAGAAGTTTTTTGCGTGTCTGTATTTAGAAAAAATTCTAAAATGAAAAACAGAAACGTGTTTTCATGTAACTGGTTTCAGCTATTCTAAAGTTGAAAAATTGAAAATTATGCATTTCCGCAGAAACATCTTCGCGACTTTCTATTTGAAAATGCTTCCATAATAAAATAAATTTTAGAAAAAAAAAAAGAATTTAAGAACAAGTTTTTATTTAAATACAAGAAAAGAAAAAAAAATTGAAAGAAAAAAATTCAAACTTTTTATTTCAAACTGTATTATAACGTCATTACAAAATTTTATAATATATAAAAGCTTGTCGCAAGATTTGATTGTACAGTTGCACTCATAAAAATCTGGTACAACTTTATCTTGTAATTCCTGGTCTAGTGGTCCATCATAACACAAACTTTCAAAATGAGACATGGTAGACACAGGTTTTAGTTAATTTACTTGTTTATCGATGTAGAGAAATCTCTCGATCATGTGTAATGACGTTATATGTTGATAATAAAAGTTTTAAAGAAAATCTTTATTTTTTTCTTTTTAGTGTATTTAAATAAAAGCTTGTTCTTAAAATTTTTTTTTTTCTAAAATTTATTCTCTACTTTTTAGTTATGCTGGTTTCTCAGTGCCACACACTTAAACTCCATTTTTTTTCTTAAATAGCTTCCTATGGGCATTCTAATAATATGTATATCGATTTTCATTAAAAAAGGAGAGCTTAAAAAAAACGACAGCTGTCAAATTTGACAGTTCAAATGTGAGACAAATAAAATGAAAACCGACTATGGGGTAGGGAGCATCCAATATATCGATTTTTATCAAAATCGGACAACTTTGAAATTTTTTTGACAGCTCAATTTTTTTTCTTTCATTTTAGCCCACGGCCATCCTATATATCGATTTTTATCAAAATCGGTCAACTTTGAAAGTTTTTTGACAGCTGTCAAATTTGACAGCTCAATTTTTTTTTATTTTAGCCTATATATCGATTTTTATCAAAATCGGTCAACTTTGAATTTTTTTTGACAGCTGTCAAATTTGACAGCTCAATTTTTTTTTATTTTAGCCCATGGCCATCCTATATATCGATTTTTATCAAAATCGGTCAACTTTGAAATTTTTTTGACAGCTGTCAAATTTGACAGCTCAATTTTTTTTTATTTTAGCCCATGGCCATCCTATATATCGATTTTTATTAAAATCGGTTGACTTTGAAATTTTGACATGTCATTAAACTGTCATTTTTTCAAGATGGTCGCCCATATATTTTTTTTCATATGTATATACCCACAATATACCTATATATATAATTTCAGCCCGATCCATTCATAAATAGAATTTTAAAAAATCAAAAACCTCAAAAATGCCGCCATTTTGGCCGCCATTTTGACAGCTGTCAAAAATTCGGGTGATGCTTTGCAAAAAAATGTATTGTCATCGGGACTGAACCTACATGCCAAATTTCAATTTCCTACAATAAATGGAAATGGTTCTAATTTAGCTTACAAGATTTGCCCCGAACAAACATAGATACATAGATAGTTACATACAAAGCAAGTTAAATAAAAGCTTATAAAAAAAATTCTTACATAACTGATTTCAACTAAACTAAAGTAAGTCTGATTTCTGTTATTCTATAGTTGGAAAACTCTCGGCAAAACTTAAAAAGGATGTATTTTCGCAGAAAAATTATTCTAAAATATGTGCTAATCTAATGCTATTCAAAAAGGCTTCCAAATACTAAACGCTATATACTACAGCTAATAGAAAGTTGCGCATCAGTCAAACTGCGTTATTAACTAATTTACTGTCGTATAATACAAAGGGAACTTATAACTTTATCCTTATTTTCTCTGATTTACCTTCTGTTTTTATCCTTACGTAATGAATCAATAACGGTATCAAGGATATATTGGACACCAGCATTCTGAATATCGGATTTGCCTAAACAAAAAATACATATTAATATTTAAAAATTGTGTATATATTATGGAGATTGTACATACTTCCATAGAAATATTGATCCACTGTCTTTAACCAACCAACGTCATCGTGTGTATGGGGAACAATATGGACATTAATATATCGTTCCTTTATGGCTGGGCAGGACTATAAAGGCATCATAATTGCGATATCATCAAAGAACGATAATCGAATTCTGTTATTTAAGTTTAGTTTTTTTATAAATTAATTTTAAGTATAATATATAATAATATAAGACTTTTTTTTTAAAATAATAATCGAACCGATATAGCATGGCTAAGCACGAATAAAAAGTACAAACCAATTCAAAATAATTGAGATTGGCAACTTTGATTTTGCCGATTTGGTTAGCAGCAAAATGAAAAAATGGTTTTATTTCACAAATATGAAAGTCAAAACTGGTAAATTCACAGGGAGAAAAAAATCGATCGATAGTTTATTTTAGAATCGGAACCTATCACTAATCATAAAATGTTATTCATTAATAGAGATAAGATATTTAATGTATTGCCAACTAGTTCAATCACTGTATACCGCTCTGTACAGTTTCTACGTATATCTTTGTGATGTGATTGATGTCTTAAGTGTGATATCAAAAAGAAAAATTGATAAAAAATAAAATTTAGTTTTATCCCATTTTTAAAAATATCTGCGTAAACTGTTCTTATTTTACTTGTTTAAATAATAAAAATTAAAACTATATGAGCCACATAAATATGTATATTATTATGCTCCTTGTAGTTCGCAAAGAAGTATATGAATTTGAAAAAAATTAAAAATAAAGTATATCTGTACGATACGTATTATATATATTATACGATCATGTATTAACACTGTTGAATAAATAAAATCTCTACAGTGGAGTCTGTAGAAAATTATATATATTAATTTTCAGAACCAGTTTGTTTTTATTTATTTATGATATTACGTTATTGCTTGATCCATACTTACAGAATATCCGCAGTTTTTAGGATGCGGTTTTGCAGTTGTTGTGGTTGGTTTATCAGTAGTGCCTGGAAAGATAGGGGCTGTAGGATAAGGTGGTGGAGCTGAATGACCATTTCCAATCAATATGGATAGTATTACAAAGAATATACTTCCATTAAAAATAATCCTCATGTTTTCTTTCTTAAATTAAATAAATAGTTTAAAAACTACCACACATTTTTGGAAAGAGAACATTATTGAATAAGTACTTAAACCTATTATTCTGTCCTATATCTTGGGGGAGTACCCCATTAAGTTCTCGAAAAATCAAATTAAGTTTTGACCGTTAGCCAACCTACTTCTTAGTTATGAATATTACAAAAACTAGAGTTCAAAAAATGAGTAAACATCAATAGTCTGCTGATGATGCAAACATGGTTATCGAAACGCGCGTTCAGTGCAAAAGTAAAGTGTTTTGGTGTATTGTGGTGAATTAGTGTTATATTTTGCTGTTGTAACACCGAAGGTTCCAAAATGCAACTGTAGTAGGTTTGGTTTGGTTTGGTTTGGTTTGGACCGAAACATAATCGTGGCTTTAGAGTTAAAGTAGGATTGCCAACCCTGTCTTGGATTCCAAAGGACAATCCTCTTTTTGGGATCGCACTGTTCGATTTTCTCTCACGCAATGAAATATTCCTCTTACACATCAAACTGAAAATCTAAAAAATATTGGTATATAGCCACAGTGCTTAATAAAACTGTTAATATGACAGCACTGTGTCTTTTGCTACTCCCACTCGTTGTGGGAGCTCCAAAAAAGAAATATTACGTACAATAAATATTTTTTGTAGAAACGTTAAATATGCTTAGCTTTTTTATGTTTACCTACTGTTAGTTTACGTTTTTTTACTTTTATTTTAGTAAGAAAGACCATCAACCCCATAACATTTACATAACTTTCGGGTAAATTCTGTAGAGAGAGGTTTTAAAATATAGTTCGCTTTTTTACTCTCTTGTCCTGTATTTTTTATTTTGAAAGTTGACAACCCTAAGTTAAAATCGTGTGTAAAATAATAAAAACTCTTTTAAACTATAACACATGACTTTAAACTATAACACACGAGTTTTTTAACAAAATTCTTATGAAACCGATCGGTCAACTATTTGATTATAGAGCCGTGCTCACACGCAATCAAATAGTAGATGAGTGCAACTCCATAAGAAGACATTGGTTTCAAACTTACAACTAAATAGTAGGCCGACTGAATTGCCTATGAGTGCATACCTTAAGGATATTTTGTTGATTTCGATCTCCTTGATGAGATGCATACCTTAAGGATATTTTGTTGATTTCGATCTCCTTGATGAGATAAACGCAATTTTATTAATCACAATTATTGATACATTATTTATTTTATCTAATTTATTATTAAATACTATTACTATTAGTTATAATTAATATTAGTCCAAAACCTACAGCAAATTCAAATAAAAAAATAATGGAATTAAACATAATTACAGAAGACCCAGTTTTAAAAGTTTTTACATCCTGTAATTTTAAAACTATGCATTTCTATACCCATATTTATAAGAACTTTTTTTCATAGTTTGTGAAGAGGAATCAATGAGTACTTATTTAATTGGCAAGTTAATAATATTATTTTTTTTAAAGGTTGCTATTAGACTTGGATCAAAGCAAATTAATAAAATTGCATTTAACTCATCAAGAAGGCTGAAATCGACAAAATATCAAGAGACAAATTTTAGTGGACGAACGGCTTACGCTATTACTCTAACAAGAGAAAAAATGTCAGTGGCGTACATGTTTTTTTTTAAATATTTCAGTGACATTGTGAATATGGCAACGCTTTTTTAGCATTAAAATATGTCGCATTTATAGTAACTTTTACACTCAAAATTTTATTGAAATCGCTAAAAGTAAAAATTATAATAAATCGCAAAAAAAATAAAACTTAAACACCCTGTAGCCACGAAACAAAGAAGAAGCAGACCTATGTTGATATCGAAAATAAATCTGTTATCGACGCCTATGATCCTTATGATAGGCAGTCATTTTCACGCCGTGCCTGCACCCCGTGTCCGTGGATGTTGGCGAGTAGCGGAGTAGTAGGCTTTGGAAACAGTTGAATGTCAGAGATTGTTGATTTCGGCCGAGGGAAGACATTGTTTGTCAAGCTAGTTAGAATTACATTTTAAATATCAATTTCTGTTAAATATATTAATCTCCCGATTACAAATCTTATTTTTATTTGGGGAATCTCCTCACGAGAGATGGAACGCGTTTTTTGAAACACCCTGTATAAAGCGCCAGAAAACTTTTTGATTATATTGTATTTAAATTTTCTATTTCCTTAATGTTACAACAAAGTTTCAAATTATAATAATTCTTTTATTATTATTTTAATTGATTTATTACAGTGACATGATATCTAAAATAGAATAAATTATAGTCATGAAGAATAACGTAGAATATAGAACTGTAGCTTATTAATTTTTCTTGTACTTACATGTATAAATGTTTACATTTACCCGATGTAATTCACTGAAGCACTCACAGAGTCCAACTAACTGTTTGTTCTTTGTTATTATTTTTAGCTACCGTTTAACGATAATAACATCAGAGTTTATCGAGAAACACACTGTGGCATTATCATATTCTCTTCCTATTACGATTTGGTGATATTGTCAACATATTTCGTTGTTGATTATTTAATATTTATTTGTATGAGATATTTTTTCTTCAGACAGGCTAATCAAACACAAATAATTTATAACATTGATTTTATTAAAAAGTAAATAAATACTTAATCTACTAGGATTACATTTTTGGTATTTTTAGAAACTAAATTTTAGATATACAGGGTGAATCTTAAGTAAGTGCAAATATTTTTAGGGGTAGTATATTTAGACCCTAGGCACACGATTATGAGTTTTTTTCGCAAAAAAAATAAAATTTGGAAATTTTCGAGGAAATTTTTGAAAACTTTTTTAGATTTTTTTTTACTTTTTAATTAAAAAACATAATTTTTTGATAATATGGATTTATTTAAAAAACGGTAAAGAGAAAATACGTTTCTTTTATGGAGAAAAAAAAAGTCTGTACCAACCATGAAAAAAATTGCACTTATTTAAGACTTACCCTATATAGGTATACTGTTTGTACAATTTAATTACAATATTAAATAAAAATGGCCACAATAAATTTATTTAAATATTTTTGGAAATATAAAGAAAAGAAGGTTAAAATGTTGCTTTTTTGCTTTTTTTAACTTTCTTAGTCAATAAGTATTAACTAGTACTTAAGCAACAAAATAAACATATTAGCAAACTTAAAT
The DNA here is from genome assembly GCF_002938485.1 of Sitophilus oryzae. Taxonomy (NCBI): domain Eukaryota; kingdom Metazoa; phylum Arthropoda; class Insecta; order Coleoptera; family Curculionidae; genus Sitophilus; species Sitophilus oryzae. Next base: position 587,381 of record NW_022146345.1, on the reverse strand, counting down.
ATAAGAACAAAAAATTAAAAAGAATCTAATTCAAATTGGATTATAAATAATTTAATAAGAAAACAAAGAAAATAATATTTAATAAAACAATACAAGGCATAGAGACAACAGACAAGTAGTCTTACAAAAATGGCTCTTTCAATATTAACTGCCTAGAGAGTCTTCTAAATGTCGCACATGCTGATGGATAAAATCATCAGTTATTGTAATCAATAGAGCAAAAAAGAAAAAATAAAATCATATACTAAATCCAACACATTAAATAGAAAATATAGCGGCTACTATAAATGTGTCATACAAAAAGAAAACTTTATTTTATCGAAATTAAGAAAAAAAGGAATACAATCTTGTCTAAAGACTACCCCCCCCCCTATTCGTTAACTTAATAATATTACACAGCACAGTCGGGTTTTTAATAGCATTGCTTCACTAATTTCAATTATATAAATTTATGTTATCATAATTTTCATCAAAATGTAATGCTGAAAAAGAAACGATAAAACACACTTATAAATTTTAATGACTATTTATGAGTTATATTATATTATATAATATTGTATTTTATATTAATAAATAAAATATTTCTTTCTTGTTTTCCTATAATTAGTTTAATCTACGAATTTAGTATAATCTACGTAATGGTATGGAAATTGCACAATTTTTGGACTCTATGTGTATACGAAAGATAATTCGTATTTTCCTATTTTTTACATATCCACTATATACATGCATAAAAATCTCTTAATATACTCATAAAACTAAAAATATTTTAAGTACGTATTACCATTTTCAGTTTTATGTACCATTTTTATTAAGCCTTTCTAATAAGTTTCTGGCTTAACACATCATGTGTCAGATCATCTACTGCAAAATACAAATAATTTTTTTAAGTGAGCGTTAGACTACTGAATATTAACTAAAGACAATAAACGGTGACATTAACAGATGTGAAGATGAATAATTACATTAGGGGGTCTATATTAATGCTTCTATCTATTAAAACTTCTAAAATTAGCTTGGACTTATTTTTTTTTTTGAAAATACGATTGCTATAGTCGAGGATTCTCGTATGATTTTGTAACCTGTTGCTTTATTACTACTTTAGTGTCTTAACATTCAGTGTATTTTCTTCTTCGTACTAAAGAAGATCTTTAAAATCAGACTATTTTTCAGAGTTTAAAACCATTGGAAGGCTGTAGTTGAGTCAAGTTCACTTTAGTGGGCTTGGGATATTCTAATAAAATGAGTCTTCCAGAAGACTTATAGATGCTATGAAATAAAATCTCTTCTTAGACTGGATTTTACATAAAATAAATATCTGACGCTCATCAAATGTGAGGCAACAGGTTTGTCATTTTCTATTTTGTTTTTAAAGAAATAACACCGAAAAAAAGGATAAAAACTCTAAACAGATCAATTCCAACATTTTAAATTTAGTTGCAATTTTTTAATTCTATATTGACCTAATCAATGTTTTTAAACAATTTTAAACGGTTTCTCAATATGATTTCAGAAAAAAAAAGATAAAACTACTGATAATTAAAATTATTTATAGACTAGTTTGCATATTCTAAAGTGTTAACTATATAAATGATGACATATTTATGAATATGTTTTGTAATTGTGTAAATGTGTTGTAATGGATATTAAGTAGCAGCCACAGGTTTATGTCACTGTTTGAATTTATTGAGCAGTTACAGTTTGGAGCTGTCAGTACTTTTCTTTAGTCTTATTAGTTAGTGCCATGTTGAAAATAATTGAAAACCTGAGGGATCGTGAATGTGTTTCGCCAAAACTCCTATAACTATAATTAAAACGACTATAATTATACATAAAACTATGACTGTAATTAAGAGAGATCTTTCACACTTTGTCCTCCTAGTGAAACAGCAATACTGTTCGTGATATATTCTGTAACAAAAAATTGGTGGTTTTATTTTTCTTCTGCTTTTAAATACCGTATGATTGAAAAATAACGACTCCCAAGATGGTTGGGGTGACAACGACAATTTTTTTTCGATCATACGATATTAACACTCTTTTTAATTTCGTCCAAAGTATACATAATCATTAAACATATACATAGTAACTAAAAATATTTAACTCTCCCCCAACAGTGTTCACAGCAATTGCGTGAAATGGCCAAGCTTTTAAGATAGATGGTGAATGTCTTTAATTCGCTGATGATTCTCAGTTCGACAGTGGGTCAATAGGGGGCGCAACAGCAATACAAATTCGATTTTTTTTTGTTCTTGTAGTATGGATGTTCTTAACTAATTAGGTACTTTTTTTGTTTAGTAGTATTTTTGTGTATTGTCAAAAATAATGTGTTGAGGAATGGTTAAAATTTTTTACATTTAAATGTGTGTCCAGTAAAGGAGTTTTTATCTACTCGTGCAGCAATAAACACTACCGTAATGACTTTCTCCGTCGTCACTAGAAATCATTATTAAAAAAATCGAGAAAAATTACGAAATGGTATGGTTTGATTTTTATATAGCAATATAAATTTTTATTATGAAGGGCATTGAGTAGTACATATTAACTTAGTAAAGTAAAAAATACAAATCCGTATTTAAATACGGAAAGTTGAGGATGGTGTCTGGAATTCGAAACGTCGGATTGGAATTGCCACATTGTAGAGGAGAAAAAGTAACAATAAAAGTCGAAATTATTTATTTCTACCATTTCAAGTAACCCTAAAATATTAGAAAATTGTAAAAATGTAAATATTTTTAAGTTTCTTTTGGTACTGGTTCTTTATTGACAAACACAATAAAAATTTAGTAGCAAAACAGAAGACTAAGGGTAAAAACATAGTGGAGAATTTCATATTGCTGAATAGTTAGCATCACGGTGCTAGCCATTCACTTCGCCGTAGTGACAATACTTACACATTTTAGGACAAATTTATGCATATTGGAGCCAATACTAATACTATACTACTGGAGCCAATACTAATAATTACCAAACAAGTAATAAAATAAAATAGGCATTATAGTGGCTTTTAAAATTCCAACAAAACAAAAATCGTATTATGTGGTAACCGATCTGAATCAGCTAAAGCGGACAAAAAATGGATGCTGTCTCAAGTTTAATAATACAAAAGCAAAATACCTTCATATTACATATACCTATAAATTTTATATATTTTTATTGACTAATTTCCTTATTCAATGCTACCCGCAATTCTACGCTTCCCTGGAAATATTGAAAATATTGACTTGTATTAAAATATCCAGTGGCGCGGCGATGCTATGGTATGGTATTTTATACCTTTAATTTTATTTGTGCGCATTATAATAATTAGTACACCCATTCTAACAAATCTTACTATATTCAGCAAATCAGTAAACAAAATATAGATATGTTTAAAGTAATTTACTTGCATATTTTGGGCTCCTACGTGGGTATAGGAGCTCGTCATAGTGTCGTGACCGTGATCGTGACCAATCACGAATCCGCACACCTTCATATCCATCATTAATATTTTCCTCACTAAATTCTTCACTTTTACACAAAACCATCACGATAAAAATCAAATATCAAAATTATTTAACGTTGCAAACGTTAAACTTGTTCACTATACGTATCTGGAATATATTTGTGAATAGCGATCAATGATACGTTTACGTTAGACTGCCGGGGTGCTGACGTCACGAATGTCAAATTGCTTTCCAACGAACAAAGTTTAGTTCTTTTATATTTCTATTGAGCTCTCCCAAATGACGCCACAAGTTAATATAAAATGTAAAAAAAACAGGTGATTGTCGACCACCGCCGACTTATGTCTGGTATTTTCAATACGCCTATGATGGTTGCGCATGTTGCAAAATCTGTGAATTTTTAGTTAAAACTTTATTTACTAAACGTGGACAAATGATATAGATAAATTTAAGATTCTTTATCAACTTCAAAAAAGATCAGAAAACTAAAATCTGTATCTCGTTTTTTTGTAGGTATACACCACAACAATGAATAAAGATAATTAGTCATTCTGGGAAGCAGGGAGTCTATAAATTATAATTAATCTAGGTAACATAAATATGTTTGTACAGCTGACTCCGTTTCGTAAGTCGTTTGTTTTTAATCTCAAATTATTAAATATATATGTTACCATTAAAATGAATATTTAGATAACTTAAAAACTAACCAGTAATTTTGCAAAATAACTAAAAATTCTGTTATTTTCAAGAATTCCAGCTATTCTTGCAAAATACCGGACAACCAGCAGCTGGTTTACAAACTAACTATTTAGAGTTTAGTTTGAACAAATTAGGAAAAGAAAATAAAGTCCTCCTACTCTGGGTGCCCTTTCAGCAAGGGATAGAAGGTAATGAAAAAAAGATGATCTAGCTAGAAAAGAAGCGAACACTCCACTAACTGGATGGATTAGAACCGTTCTGCTTTCAAGTGGAAACCAACTAAAAGCGAAACTGAAAAACCTAGAAGACTCCATACGTAACCTGGAATGGTCCTCCAACGGTCTAAGACGCTCGTAAAAGTTCCTCAGATTTCTAACTCTCTAGCTCCTCCTTTTCCTTGATTTAAATAAAAACAATCTTCGGATTATCAACGGGTTTGTAACAGGACACTGTCTTCTCAACGAACACCTCAGTAGGCTGAAGCTGAGAAACAACGAAAATGGGGAAACACCAGAACATCTTATCACTGAGTGTGCCGAGACGACGCCGACGCCGACGGCGCGGCCGTGTCATGACCTTTAATAACGCTGATGTCGAGGATGGAGAGACTCCCACTGGCTTTTGCTAAAGCCCTAAGACTGTATGATGACTTATAACTCGTTATAACTCAAGAAAGGGGAAGATACAATAGATCTGTAAGGTCGCGGTGATTAACCCCCCTCCTAAACGTTCTACAACTGGTTAATGTTCAAAACTATTTACAAAATCTGGATAAAACGGCTATTTTATGTCAGTGACTTATAACTCATTACACAGTCTGTATGTTGTAGGAGGGACAGGGTATTTCCCATCCTTTTCTGACAACAAATGTTCTTCCTTCAACGCATGCGACAGAGATAAATATAAATGACCGGTCGACAGATAGAGAGACAAAATAAAAAGCGGCCCACAGTTTTGTTGGTTTTTACATGTGTCAGAAAATGCGTGTAGTAAAAAAATAAACTATTTTAAAAATTTCCATGTACACTATTGAAATGAAGATAAGTTATTTAAGCTAAATATAATATTCTGTTACAGCTGTAGTAAAATGAGTAACTAATTCCGAAAAATAAGGTTCCAATCCTAGATGTAACATTTTTCATAAACGCCTAGTTGTGCAGTTTGAAATATTGATGCAAAATCCGGCAATACCGCATAAAAGAAAAATATCAATCCTACTTTTATATATTTCTAATATATTTGAATTAAGCTTACTTCACTGTCATACACGTTAAACTCCAGACCACGCTTTTACCATGACCAGAATGGTATAAACTTTAAATACCAAATAAAATATAAAGGATCAACAAATTAAAACAAAAATAGACTAAGTTCTAAGGAAAAACAATAATCACTGACACGCAGTTCTTAATACGCAGATCAGTTTGGCTTTTGAGTTAAAAAAGTTTGAGTTAAATCACCGTCCCAAAAGAGGTTCATTAACGATTACAATTGTGGTTGGAACGCAAAAGTTAGCGTTCGCTAACCGATTTACTGCATATAAGCGTAACCTTACCGAGTTTTCTGCCTGTGTGGTTGCACAACGAGTGCGTAGCACAAATTGTGTAACCACACAAGTATCTTAATGCAGTTAACTCGCGTGTATTGTATTGTACATAATTTTATCTACATCTAACTATAAAAACACACAATAAATTTTACAAATTATTGTACTTAACTATATACCTATCCCCTATCCTAAAAATCAATTACCTTAATATTGTCCAAATAAGACATGCATGGCAATGTCAATATGACAATAAATAATATTGATGTCACTAGTTTGAAAATTCCGAACACTGACATTGAAGAAGAGGCATTCAGATCCATTTCTGGATTGCTTAGAGCAAGATCGAAACAGAAATATGAATATATATATTCTAAGTATGAAAAATGGTGCACCGAAAAAAAAAGTAAACATCTATGGAAATGAAAAGGTACTCATAAAATATTTTTCCAATTTATCCGCTACTTATAAGCCTTCGTCTCTTTGGGCTTTCTATTCAATGATACGGACTATGATATATCTATTAAAATGAATATATATATGCTTCATCAGGCATTCACTTGAAAGATTGTACTAACTATATCATTAACATTTATAATAAATAAGTTTTCATGTTTTTATAATTATTATCAATAGAACAGTTTATTTGTATTTAGTAGGTATTTAGTGCAAAATAAATGTTTTACAAAATATTTTTTTCTCTTTGGTCGTCATCTAAACGAGGAGTGCGGTAATGAAAATGCGTGAGTTAAGAAGCTCTTAACACACTCAAAATGCGTGAGTTAAGAGCTCTTTAACTCACTGACGTAGATAAAATAAATTACATTGATTTACTGCTTTTATTTCTCAAATGTACGGTATTATTTACCAAAAGATGAATTACAATTTCTTTCGAGAGCTCTAGAGACAAGAGAGAAATTATTTATAATATTTAGATACCTGTCAACTTTGGACGCTTTTTGGATTTCGTTTTCGACCACTGCAGCTGGGTATCGAATCTGGCTTTCCGACACGTCATCTTCGTCTTCAATAATCGTCGGTGTGAGGGGTGCTTTAACTTTTTTCCTTCCTTTGTTCGTGTATTCCGATATGGTATTCCTCCTCTGTATGTCTTTCTCATGGCGAAATTCCTTTTCGGGAAGGGAAAGCCTCGATTTTCTATCGAGTCTTGCGCTGCCTACGGATACCGGTTCAATCGGTTTGGATTTTGGCATTGCACTTCTGAAAATAAGAAGAAAAAGTTATATTAGGTGATCTCCTGTTTCGAAAACCTTCTATATGCGGGTGCTAGTTTAGGATTCTCAATCCAATCATTCATAAGCTGGGTTTAGATGACTGGTGTACTTGGCAAGTACACCAATATTTGAGTATTTGACAAGTATACCAACTTTGTATCTGCTGTATCAGCTGTTGCAAGCCTAGCGCTCACACAACGTGTCCATAAGTACGCTAGCACGAACATTACTTAAAATCCTCGTCAAAAACAAAATAAAAAAAAAACTAAAAGTTAACAAGCCACCACGAGGCTGAAATAAATGGAAAATGCGCAATAACAGTAAAATTATTTGTGCATTCGTTACAGCGCCTCAGTACAGACCAGTTTACGTTTGGCAAGTGTACCAACAATTGTGATCTCTTTGACTTGGACCATTTTTACCCACAGAGGATGGATTCGCGAAGAGTGACAAATAATTGCACAAGTAAACCACACATACAACATGGCAAGCATATGCCAATAACAAATGTTTGCCAAGTACATGAGTGGTCTGAGCCTGGAAATACATAATGTGAGCAGAATTTTAAGTATTTTCATACATATATTTACAATGTCAACAAATTCAAATGTATTTTCCGGTTTAAAATGAAATGTATAATATATGTTTTGTCGGTCAGTTGATTTACTCGTATCATCTAAATTCTATTCCAGAAATATATAAATCAACCGCATCATACCGAATACGGTTTTGCAAAACATATTAAGATCAAGAGAAGATAATGAAAAAATTTACAAGTGGGAGTCGGTCTAGCCCAAATAGGTTTCCTTACAAATTTGTAGGCACATATTATAAATAGACTTTGAATAAACACTACAGTATGTCCGCGGATTGTGTTTACTAGAGGAAAAGTTTTTTTTATTATTGATATTTTGAGAAAAATACATTTTTTAAAATGGTTAATCTCGCTTATGCTTTTCCAAATCTTTATACCGTTTTAGGTAAAATTAAAAAAAACAAGAGAATATGGTTGAATTTTTGGTTGGATATTCCAATATATTATAAATCAAAAGGCGTTTCTATGGTAATATAATTTCGATTTCATTCTTTGATAAATGGTTATTATTAATTTTGATTAACGTCATATTTGTTGTCATATTTTGCTGTTGCTAAAGTATCAGATTTCCTGATAATTATATCATCCTTTCCTAGCATTCAACTAAATAAAGTTTTTGCTTCTTTATCATTTTAAAACAGCAAAAAATGTGACGTTAATTAAAATTCTATCAAACATTGAAATCAAAATTATATTACCATAGACGCGTTTTGATTTTTAAAGCTTCTTTGGAAAAGTATAAACAGTATTAATTAGTATACAGTATGCCCCCGGATAGTCTTTACAAGAGGAAAAACTTCTTTATTATTGACATTTTGAGAAAAATGCATTCTTCATAAAAAAATTTGCTGGTTCTAAAATGGTTAATCCCGTTTATACTTTTCGAAATTTCCGTACCGTTTTAGAAAAAAATTAAGAAAAACATGAAAATATGGTTCAATTTTCCTAAAAATCAAAAAGCGTTTCTATGGTAATACAACATCGTTTTCATTCTTTGATAGATTGTTGTTAATAGAATTTTAATTAACGTAATATTTTTTGTTGTCTTAAAATGTCAAAGAAGCACAAAATTTATTTAGTTCAATGTTACGGAAAGGGCGATGATAGTTATTGGAAAATATGATAAACATTTTGAAATTAACAACAGCAATGAATACGACATTAATCAAAATTAATAATAACCGTCTATCAAAGAATGAAATCGAATTGATATTACCATCATATTACCATAGAAACGGCTTTTGATTTTTAGGACTTTAGGACTGCAACAAATTGGATTATAGATTTTTTTTCAATTCCGTCGTATTTTGCCTTCGATTGAATTTTGGCATGATGCGCGGAAATTCTTGGGATAATTTGTATTATTCTGAATAACAAAATTTACAATACCGTAATAAAAGATTAATACAAATTTATTACTTTACTACGTGGATATACGTTGAATTTCGTTTTTACGCAATGCGTTCTTTACTCATTTCGTGAAATTTTTGTGTGTGTTCTTATTGATATAAACCTAATATATGTTTCTATTATAGAGTGTTTTTGGCTACATAATAAAAGTTTTCAAGGGATGAATCAAACCACAATCTCTTTAAGGAAGCAAACGGAGTACTTGTGACTTAAGACGGATTGTCACTTGTCAGGTTCAGTGAAGCAGTCTGATTGAGTGTTACTGAAAGACGGAAAACAGTGCTTCTGTTCATAATTTTGCCAGTTGAATATATTCGGTTGATCTAGACATCTTTCGTTGATCTTGTAAACATAAAATGTCTACAAAAATACAAACAGTTTTTCGAGAAGTTAGTATGTTTAGAATTAGCATATGAGTGACATATTGTATGTATAAAAACGACAAAAATGTCGTAGACAGTGGGCCAGACGAGGATATTACGTAGAAATATATGGAGAGCTATTGAAACTATATAGAAATAATAAGTTTGGAAGCCAATTTTGTCAATATTCCCTGAAAACTTGGAAAAATAGACGAAAAAAATAGGTTTGATTCATTGTTTAGTAAAAATGAACAGAAGTAGAACTAGCTTTCAGTTTAACTAGAAATGGGAATATACTGATCAGTTTCACAGAAACCGTGTTCTCACGTTCATTCTTAATTCAGTACCATAAAATCAGCCAAACTGCTTCAGTAAGACTTATAGAACCTTTGTGTGGATGATTGTTTCCTATGATAAAGATTCAGTCTAGGATATCTTAAAGCCCGCAAATACAAAAAAATAAATTTAGGCCGGAACTTCTGGTGTTACAACAGATTATTACAAAAACTACGATACACCAAAAGAGGCGAGGGGTATCTCACTTGGGTAAAAAATGTACTTGTACTACGAAAATATCATTTTACTTTCAAGTTAATTCTGTTAATTCAGTACCATAAAATCAGCCAGACTGCTTCAGTTAGACTTACCGCCTTATCTGTGGATGACTGTTCCTTATATTTATAATATGATAAAGATTTAATGTGGACATCTTAAAATAAGCAAATATAAAATATCAATTTAGACTGGAAGTTCAGGCGGAAGTCCAACAGAACATTACAGAACCTACGATACACCAAAACCCCTTATCAGCTAAATAAGATTAATTTAATTCTTATACAATATCATATAGACTAAACCTCAGACTCATCCGAGCAGAACAGATGGTTATATTTCTTTTTTTAGTTGATAAACCAATTAGAAAACTTATGTAACTGTAAAGTAACTGTAAGGGCGCAAACATAGTGAGGCATCTCGATACGATGCTCGCCAAGATGCTGGCCGCGCTGCTCGCCAGGATGGTAGCCGGGATGCATCCTACGCGCACTATTTTAAAACGGCGAATGGGTGCGCGTAGGATGCATCGCGACTATCGTACAAACATAGTGAAGGCATTTCATCTCGACGCGATGCTCGCCATTCACCTCGCCATCCGGCGATGCTGAATCAAACATGTACAAATTTATGCGTCAAAACATACTGGAGCCTCGCACCTCGCCACGCACCTTGATGTTCAGCGCGATGCTTCCTAAAAAACAAAATTTTTGTTTTTTGCGAGAAGCGGACGCGGATGCCTGAAACTTTACATTTGATTGGTCGGTTTAGGATCACAATTCGTTGAGCATATGTCGAACTAGAGTCGGGTGGAATAAAATGTTCACAATACTAATATTTAATTTATCACCAACAATGTAATAACCTTGATTCTACAGGGTCCGGCAATAGTGCGTCGGGCATCTGTAGTTCTAATAATAAAAAACTTATGAATTTTGTAGTCCAGACATAAAGTATGTATTAGGATGTATTTGAGGAAAATATTTGAACTTCTAAAGGGTGGCTCAAAAAATGTGAGTGGATCGCGAATATTTTTTTAAATGGAACACCTATATACGGGGTGGCGCAACTCATTCGCGTCGGTTGATTGTACGAAAACGGAAATATGTAGAAACAAAATATTTTATGGGCATATGTGGGAAGACCATGTGTATAATTTAATATTATTTTGAAATGTACAGAGTATGTCAGAACTATGATTTACACCAAAATTATATTTTTTCTTATGGAACACCCGATATTTTATTTCTTATTTGGATCCTTGGACACAAAATAAGGCATGTATTATAAGGGTTATTATATATTAATATGTTTACAAGCTTTGGTTTTTGAGATATTTAAAGTAATTTAAATATGCATGCTACAATGGAATAGATAGACGGAAAACGGTGCTTCTGTTCATAATTTTGCCAGTTGAATATATTCAGAATAGATTATCAACACCCTGTACATTACTTTTTAGAATTAATTCTTGTGCTGAGTTTAAAGATAGAGAAATATACTTTACTAAAAAATTGTAATGCTGCCTTAAATTTATACAGGGGTACCAAAAATTCATGATTTATTTTAAATATTTATTTTACATAAAAACTTTGTTATTTCAAATACGACAACCTATTTTTTAAAATATATCGAAACAGATTCAAATGCTCCTTCAAACTACATATATTAGGGTGTAGATTTTGAATAAAGAACAATTTTTCAATAAAATGGCTACAAAGAGGGCTGATGTCGTCATGGCAGGTTTCTAGTGACAGTAGCTATTTTCAAAATCGAAATTAGTTTATGGACTTTATTTTTTTATAGCAAGTACTTTAATCACTAGTTGAAAAAAAAGTATACCATTAATATTGCAAATTATATTTTATCTTCTCATAGTATATGTCTTTTTAATTTTTTGATTATGTAACGAGCACTTTGTTCACTTTGTTTACTCACTTGTTTCGTCGAACTGCTTGAAACAATTTTTGCTTTTGATCAAATCGGTGTGAGAAACTATGATGCTACAAAAATTGTGTTTCAGGAGAGTTGAATATCCGGGAAAGTTGAGTTATTGAATGTAATTGCACCCAACAACGCCCTAATTGCGCTCTCCTTTATGCGTTAACATTTTTTCGGCAATTTTATTAACATTTGACATTGTCACAACACAGCACGACGCCGACGCCTAGTTCGAATTCTTTTTCATTTATTTTTTACTACCCGAAATAGCGTTACATCATACAAACCTGGTACCTGAGTGTTTTATCTCTCAATAACTGCGCTAGCAAAAATCTAAAATACTTATATATTATAACAAAAAAACCACGATTTCAATATTATTCTATGCGATCAACATGACGGCGACGTGAAATAGATAGGAATAATTTTTGATTTTTGCCATTGACTCGCTGCGGTAGGAATTTGTTGAAATCAACTGAAATGCACCAAGCCTATACTAATTAATAACTACTATTACATAAACTGGTGCTTAATAAAACGGCGATGGTAAATATTTCAGTATGCCATCGCGGCTACCATCCTGGCGAGCAGCGCGGACAGCATCTTGGCGAGCATCGCATCGAGATGCCTCACTATGTTTGTGCCCTAAACCATTTTAGTATATACCTTTACGAGTTGGGTGAAAACTTAAGACATCAAGTTAAACGGAAAACGAGACTGAATTATGTTTCAATACCATTCCCCATTGATAGTCAACCTAGACACTTCAAAAAAACTCACGGAAATTCTTTAGATAATTTATATTATTGTGAATAAAAAAATTAAAACCGTATTAAAAGATTAATACCTACAGATTTATTACTTTACTGCGTGGATATGCGTTGAAATTCGCTTTTAAGCATTGCGTTCTTTGCTCTCATTTCGTGGAATTTTTGTACGTGTTCTTATAAATATAAACCTACCTTATTGTGTGTCATTTGGTGTAATTTTCAGTGTTTTTAGCTACATAATAAAAGTTTTCGAGGGATGAAATATCACAATCTTGTTAACGAAGTAAACGGAGTACTTGTGGCTTAAGACCAATTTTCTCACTTGTCAGTCTCACTGAAGCAATCTGATTGATTCAGTGTTACAAGGGTGTTACTGAAACTCGGCTTTGACCGCAGGAGTCTTGCATACTTCATCTTTCTTTGGTGGGAGTCTTGCACTGGTCGGTCTTGGTCTTGGGCATGCTTTTTGTACAAGACTATAAGACCAATACCAGTTCATCACTAATTTTGAACAATTATTAAAATGACAACGTTTTCAGTTTTTAATCATCTGTTGATAATACTAATATCTGCTCTATATGTATAGTAAAACACCTGTACAGTGTTTAAAGTAAAAGTATTTTGCTGCATTGAGGTACTTTATTTTACTATATTTTTGAAAAAACAACAAGCATCAAAATTTTAAAAAATAATCGTTTTTTAACACGTAATATTTGATGACTTTTAATATTTCATAAATATTTTATCATTTATCGATAAAATAAATAATTCAATTTAGGTACGTAAAAAATTTCAATTTATGTTTTTAAAATAATTAAGTACGTTAAAAAATTTTGCAGTGTAATTAAGAATATATAAACAAGGGTAATATGTAATGTTTTTTCTTTGACAGTACATAGCAAAACAAACATTAATCATAGTTTTTGACAGTGCAAAACAAAACATATTAATCATCTGATTAATTGTGATAAAGGGAATATAATGTTTATTTAAGGATGGTATTATAGATTATTAAAATGACTTGGTTGATAAGTAAATCCTGTAGGTACCTTTAGATATTACAAAGGTACTGTAGGTATAAGTAGGGCAAAATTTTAGTTGAGTGGGAAACTTGAATATTTAATAAAATCTAGGTATTTGATTGAAAAATAAATAGTCATATGAATTACCTAGGCCTGGAAGTGAAAAAAGATTCGATTTAAGTATTATATTTATTTAATGAAATAGAGAGATAAAGATTTATCACTTTTTGATAAATGCACTGAACTATAAATTAATACTTATGTTAATAAAATCACGGAATGAAAATATACCGTTGGATATTTTAATATGTTTCTAGATGTTGACACTAAAATTATATATTGTGTTATAAATATTAGTTATTATTGCAGGAGGCATTTTTATTTTTTTTATTTTATACTACACGATGGGTAAATAAACGCGAATTTCTTTGCAATATTTGTTTGTTTATACATAAAAGAATCAAGTAAATTAAGGATTTTCGCAAGAGCCTTAGCACTAAACAGAGAAAAATAAATTTAAAATATGAGAATTGTATTATGGATAAACTAATTAATATTTACGAGCCAGTAAGAAAATATCTCAAAGAATTGTCTCAATGAATTTTGGAACCCAATGGCTTTATACTCAAAAAGATGTTTTAATTTTCAAATGTTTAGTTTTACTGGTAATATACCGAAAATGTTGGGGAGACTCTGTATAATTGTCGCAAAATTAATTAGATTTTTACTAGTTTCTCAAACTGTCCAAGGTACCGGGTTTATTTTAATATATTATAAAGACAAAAATAATAATATTATTATATTTTATATATTATAATATTATATTTTCATGTTTTCAATTATTTTTTTGTAAACCACGCGGAACATTACTGCAAATAATTATAATTTAATGGGAGAAAAGTTCCGAAATTTTTATTTATTGCTTATAATTATTTCTATTAATTATTTATTATTTCTCTATTCTATATTTTAGTGTAATTTTTTTTATTATAATCATTATGTGATATTTATTTCTACTGTCTTTATATTTTAATGTTTCATTTCTTTATTTGCTCGGTTTAATGTTTTTTAAGCGAGGATTTTGTATTTATGCAGAAGACAGTATATTATCTATGTATATATCTAAAAAAAGCTTTTAAATATCTAAATAATAAATAATAAACGTTTGCATTAAAACTTTTAAACATAGCTGAAGACCAATTAATTGTTTATCTGATAGAATACAATATACAGGGTGTCAAAAAAATAGTGTATCTAACTTCAGTGGGGATTCTACAGATAAAAATAAATCAAAGTTCTTATGAACATATGCCCTAAAATGCTACCAGCAGAAGTTATAGCTCAAAAAAAATATATTTCGTTTATTTTTAAGAATATTGGTAAACCGTTTTTTTTTAAATTTGGTACCCTTAAACATATTTTAATTCCAAAGCAAATAGCGATGGTGTAAAATTCCGTAATAGCCATGAAAGGGTACTTTGATTTCTTAAAGCTAGTACTTTTTTATGTAAAAAAGGTGCTCTTCGTTTAGGTCAAAACAGTGAGCGGTTTTTAAGATATTTTCGTTTAAAGGTTCCGATGCATCGATTTTAGTATTAGGTGGTATTAGAGAAATCAGGAGATTAATTTCTTAAAAATTCCTTTACATTTTATGATTTCACTAATACTAAAATTAATAACCCCCCAAAAAGTAGTTTCCCCTTAAAATTAATAAACCCAACCCAACCCTTCCCGTACTTTTTCTTCATTTTTATGAAAGTCAAATATTAAGGCACTTACTTATTATTAAGGCAAAACATAAACACCCAAATTTTTTTTCGGTTCAAATCGGTCTCAAAATCGGTTCAAAACAATCAAGAAAGGTTCTTAAAATATCTGAAAAAATGCGTTAATTTTTTTAAAGTTTAATGCCCTCTAGCAGACAAACGAAGCACTTTTGAATGTCCACCGTATAATTGGACACATTGT
Source organism: Sitophilus oryzae (assembly GCF_002938485.1). Classification (NCBI taxonomy): domain Eukaryota; kingdom Metazoa; phylum Arthropoda; class Insecta; order Coleoptera; family Curculionidae; genus Sitophilus; species Sitophilus oryzae. The sequence goes on along the minus strand of NW_022146345.1, from coordinate 571,835 downwards.
ATTATATGCAGGGTGAGTCTTAAATAAGTGCAAATATTTTTAGGGGTAGTATATTTCGACCGAAAAAAAAACAAAATTGAAAATTTCGAATTTTTTGAAAAAAATTTGGAAATTTTTTTAGTTTTAGATTTATTTGAAAAGCGATAAAGAAAAAATATGTTCCTTTTATCGAAATCTACCAGCCCTGAAAATAATTGTACTTATTTAAGACTCGCCCTGTATATTATATTAATAATAAAAAAGGTTATAAGGGTGTTTCTCCACAATACTACCCCTAATACTGTATTCGACCCAATAGAAAGTTAACGTTTTTTGTCTCAAAACTGCTTAATGAAAAAAAAAAAATCATCCATCGTAATTTGATGCACTTTTATTGTGCCAACAAAAGGCTTTATATTTTTGCTTTCGTTTTTAATAATGTTTTCGATTCCATCAATATCTTGTTTCGTTATTGTAAAATATGTCACTTTTATTATGTTCCCTTTAAGATGTGTTACTAGGGCCTTCAAAGGAACCAGTATCTTTTACTTCGGCTACTAGCCTATCAGCAGTCCTTTTAGTGACACCCCCAATGCCATCTGAGGCTCCTATACCGTGCCCAGTCTCATAATAATTCCAAGTAAACTTGGAAATTTTTGGGTAGAGTTTGTGAAGGCTTATAATTTTCTTCTAAGGAACCTCTTTCATACGTTCGTATCTTCTTTTTTCTGCGTCTCTTTTCTTTCTCAATTTCTCTTCGCGACTATCTGGTTGTTTCCGTCTCGTTCTCGCCATGTTTAATCTAAAAATAATGTCATATTCAATAATAAATATCTATGTGCCCTACATTAATCAATATTTACTATATTCGTGATAAGAAAAATGGGGTATTAAAGTATTGAGGTAAGAAACATTCCTCTGGGATATCGTCATTCCTCTGGTATTTTTATTTCCAGAGGAATGATGCCTGAGGAATGACTAATTTAAAATTTGTCCTCTTTAAATAGCACGTGAATTACTTTCATAAGCTTAAATAGTTCATTACTAATGTTCAGCCTAGCAATTATAATCTTTAAACTTAAAAATAGCATTAATATTATTTTCAAAAAATATAAAAACACTTACCAGAGGACTGATTCCTAAACTGTGACACCTTGTATCTAAACACAAATTGTTTAATAGCACAAATTTATTAACAAATAGTTTGTTTATGTTACCATAGATACAAAACAAACACAATAATGATTTCCTTTCGTTTAATACTTTGAATAAGAAGACTAAGGAAGGAGCATAATGCTATCCATGTATTCATGCATGGTGGGCGGAAAAAGCGTCATAAAAGCACTCTAGGGTGGGGATCCTTGACAGTTCTGTTTGATGATTCATTTGACACATTTGAATTTGATTTGAAATTTTATGGATTTGTCAGTCTTTACGGAGCTTAATTTATGTTATTTATTATTTATTCTACTACTGATAGTTGTATAAAGGTAGTAAATCTAGATGGAAATTGTGGCAGCACTTAAATTAACAGTAACACTATCGCGATTTATCGAAAAAGACTCTAAAATAGTTGGTTGTGTAGCGTGCGGTAGATCTCGGCAAAAATCGAGTGAAATAATGGAACAACTTTTCGCTAGGAAGTGACTATATAATATATATACGTGTCGTAAACCGATCATTTATGAAATTCACTTAAATTAACTAATTATATATTTTTTCTTGCATTTTTGCTTTTATTTACTACTTGTCAAAGATTAGATGTCAAAGAATTTAGATACATCAATTAGACTTACCTGCTTCAGTTCAGTAGCGTATCGGATATTTGTGTTTGTAAATAAATAATTATTATAACTTATCTATTTTTATTAGAATTTTATTTTTATTTTTATAACAATTTTAATAACTATGTACCAACATTTATTCACAACGTAAAATAAAACAAAAATTATTGAGTCTACCCTACGTCTACCCTACATCATAGTTTTACATTTTTTAAATAAAATTAGAACGGCACTGATAAACCGGAATTTAAGTCGGCCATATTTGAGGCCCATCGCGGTGTACCTAAGATTTTTGATATGCTCCTTCCTTAGTCTTCTTATTCAAAGGTTTAATAAAATATATTAGTGACATCTAGTTGAAATTTAAGGAACAATAACTTTGAACCAGAGGACTGACGTTAGATTATGGTGACAAAATGTAAAGGCGTATAATGAAAAAAAAAACATTATTCTTTTTGTAAAACCAGAAATGTTAATTAGTTTTCACTTATTTTTAGTAACTTAATCATATATTATTTAGTATTTATTTGGAATAAAACATGTTTTGTAGTCATAAACTTAGAGAATTTTTTGTTGGTGACAGCCGTTTTCGTACTTGAGCTTAAAAAAATGTTAATAATATTTTTTGATACCGAGCTATCCTCTGCATTTTTTTAAAAATACATTTACTGTTACTCCTGTGCAAAAAAAAATAGTATACTTTTTTAAGGTAAATAATTAAAATACAGAGACAAGAAAAAATAATCTTTCTGGAGAAACACCCATAAACATTTCAAAGATATTTATGAATAATTATTAATCAATACCTACAACTCCCCAATCAAATGATATCACACATGACACTAATCATCACCACAGTACACTATTGACACCAAAGACATAACTATCCATCATTAACACCGTATATTTCCCACAAGTCACTTTACAATTTATTACTCATAAAGTTACAAATAATAAATGGAGCTGCAAATGAACGTGTGTCGAGCGTAAATCGTTGTTTTGAATCGAATAATGTGGGAGAGAAATTGTTAAAACAGAATAATGGCAAAATTACGGCCGATAAGATAAAGCGAGACGTCAACCACGAATGTAATAAAATTCAAAATAAGTCAAGTGATTGCCGCCAAGCGGCAGGAAAACTTTATTTATCGATTCGAATATTTAATATTTATGAAAATATTTAGGCGGCCTGTGGATGGACGGGACGAAGTTATGACAGATGCGATGGCAAATTACTAATTAAAAATAAATAACGTAATTAACGGTCTTGATGTACCTATGTTCTGTTTTATGTAAAAGGTTAACCGTTATTAAAACCATATTGATACATTTCAGAGTTGTTTCTTACATATACACATATTTACTAGTGCAACAAATAATAACTTAACATTTCAAAGGGTAGATTTTTAGAAGATATAATGAATCAAAGAAGAATACATTAGAATTTAAATAAAAATCTATATTTTCTTAAAAGTATGCAACAACTACAGGGTGGGTCAAATTTGACGCTTTTAAATGGAAACACCCTTTTCTATAAGAGATAGACGAAAACTAATATCGGTGTCCGGAGCTCAATTTTTGTCAAAAACATGATGGTGAAAACCGCACATCGATACCTGTTACCGTTTCGGAGTTACAGGGTGTTTTTCAAAAATATGCATTTTTAACAAACGGCTGTAACTTTTTTGTTATGGAAAATTTATCATTTTTATGAAAACCTTCCCAAAGCATCTTTTTACGCAGAATTTAATGGTTTAAGTATATTTTTTTAAAATTAATAATTTAAAAATTATCAACAGAAAATTTAATTTTTTAAATGGGACACCCTGCCTATTTTTAACTCATTGAAAATAATTTAAAATTACCTTTTTAAAAATATAGCACACTTGATATTTTGCTCCATTGCTCTTCGAGATATAGAGTTTATTAAAATTCGCCCACTTTGAATAAGTAGGCGTAGAACGGCGCCGGCTCTAATGTAAAAAAAATCTAGCCGGTGAGCAGCAATTAAAACGAAAATAATATTTGCAATGAGAGATGCAGAATTTTATAACAATTTAAACTATATTTTACCAACATCAATACGTTTAAACTATATCTAATAATAATAAAAATAAATAGCAAACCGACACATGAGATTTCGCTGCAGGTGTTCGACATCTTCCGTTATGGACAGACGGGGCCGTTATTGAATATTTCTCGCGGAATTCAATTCAAGTCCGTGGGGGCGAAAGATACCCTCGCATAACCGCTAAGTACTTCTAATTCTTAACTAGATTATATGGACAATTTAAAAAATAAGAACCTTTATACTTCCTCAAAGATATCCGTAGGATTAGATCCCTAACCTAACCTTGGGACCTTGGTTAGTTATTTAATTATTCTCGAAATTGGCTGCAAAAATTTGCCAATAACTTCAGCGTTCTGAGGCGGTACCTCGTCTTTCTGAAAAAATAAGTTTTCGAGTTCCATTAGGGCAGATCATCAATAAGGGATCCAAAGCCTACTAGTTAAAAGTGGCAAATTTTTAAAAATTCTGTATTTCGAAGAGGATTATAACAAAATATCAAGTGTGCTATATTTATGGAAAGTTAATTTTAAGTTCTTTTCATTTAATTAAAAATATACAGGGTGTCCCAAATAAAAAGTCAATTTTTCTGTTAATGACTCTTAAATTATTAATTTTAAAAAAAATATACTTAAACCATTAAATTCTACGTAAAAAAGTGCTTTGGAAATGTCTTCATAGAAATACAAAATTTTTCATAGCAAAAAAGTTACAGCAATTTGTTAAAAATGCACATTTTTGAAAAACACCCCGTAACTCCGAAACAGTAACAGATATTGATGCTGATAATGAATCAAAGTCGAATACATTAAAATATAAATAAAAATATTTATTTACTTAAAAGTATCACACATCAATAAATCACACATTGAAATATTCTCTTGAATTCAAGAATATGGAAATCCAAATTCTGTGTAGTTGGAACAAAAATCTTTACCCTCCATTTACGATTAATTTTTAAGATGAAGAAGTATGCGTTAAATCTGTTACAGAAATTAGATATTCACTTATCAGTCATTGGCATTGGTCTTGGGACTGAGTATGTTTTTGATTTACGAAAATATTTTTATCAGAGATAGTATGTAGAAGTACAACATCTAGACAACTGGTAACACAAGGAAACGATTTGAAAATTCTCTCTTGGCTATTCCGTCTAAAAAAGAAACAACAGAAAAGATCACATCAATATGAAAAGAGGCAAACAGTATAACATTAAAACTGTTTTTACGTTGGGAACTACTCTAAGAAACGTCTTAACAAAAAAAAGACCGGAAGTATCAAGCCAAGAGAAAGTGATGCAAGTGAGCCAGAGTGCATCTAGTAGGTATTTTGTAAATGCAGTGTGAAAATGGCTTCCAAATATACGAATTAACGAGCATAAAAACAAAAAATGCAAAGAGGTAAAGGATCATGTAGGGTACCCTATCTAAAATTGGTCAGAAGTTCATTATCAACAAAAATCATTCAATGGCAAAAGTGATTTTCCAGAATATATCTATGTACTAATAAAACGGACCAATGCTGGCAACCTCACGCTCAACACGTATTCCGTCACCGGTGAATGTAATGCTGGAGTATCGCTGTAGTTTAGCTGCTATGAGTCGCCATTTTATATGACAGATTGTCAATCTGCCTAAGATCAAGTTTACTAATATACAGAGTCGCTGATATGTATGGAAACGGTCGATTATTAATTAAAATATAGGAGGTACCGCAAAAAGTTAAATACAAAAGTTATATATAGAATTTTTAAATATCTATTAGCGAGTAATAAATAAATCATAAAGTCGTGGCACATCAAGTTTTATTTTTTTTTTAATAGATTAATTCAATTCTTTCCTCAATTCTAAGCAAAAATCGAAATACACACAATGTACCTCAAACCAACCGTGTCCGAGTTATTGACTTTTGAAAATACCACTTAAACAATTTGATTTAAATAATTTCGATATGTTCAGTTTCATTTAACGATGCCATTCTGCCGAAACTGTGATACTTAATAATATTTGGCATTAATTCTCAAGTTAGCATTTATAGATGTATAAAATGAGATTATATCAAGTCTGGAAATTACAAAATCTTCGTTTAGCATTTCAATTCTTCAATTTATGTACATTGTATATTACGATTAGTGCTTAAAATTGAAGGAACCATTGAAATAATATGCAATAATATACAGGGGGTTCCATTAAAAAAGAATAAAATTTAATGTGCCACAACTTTATGACCGACCCTGTATACTTCAATTTACTAGTAGCTAATATGCATTTAAAAACTTATTACAACATTATCACAGATTTGGCAGAATGGTATCATTAAATAAAACTGTACATAACGAAATTAATTAAATCGAATTGTTTAAGTGATATGTTCAAAAGTCAATAACGCGGAAATGGTTGGTTTGAGGTATATTGTGTGTATTTCGATTTTAGCTTAGAATCGAAGGAAAAATTGAATAATATATAGGGTGGATCACTACTCACTACTACTTCTCATTACTTATTAGCTTCAAGCTACATCCAATAGATACTATTTAGTAATGTTATCACTCCAAGCTTAAAGCATATTGACTCTTTTTCTGAAGTAATAGATAATAAGAATTGAAACTCGATTTATTACCACTTCTTTCAATGTACTTGGATTCTGATTATTGATATTTCTTAATTTGATTCTATGATCATCTCGAGTATTGCCGCATAATACTATTTAATTCTTAACGTTTTAGGTGTTATCTCTTTACGTAGCCTACTAATTATTCTAATTTATTTAGTCTGTTAAATAATTACAAGAAATTGTGTTAATTACATTGAATAGAAATAATTCGAATTATAGCAAATGTATATTTAAATTTTTAAGGCCGATAATAAAACCTAAAACAAGCAAATTAGTGCAGTGAAAGTAATAGAAATGAAGACTGTCCTATAATTATGTTTTAAATTACCTACTATAATTACTTAGTAATTTTGATACACTAGAATAATAAAAGAAAGTTTGTTGTAGTTGGAGAGGAAGCTCCTAAATAATAGTTATCAAGTTCAATGTTTCCAGCAAAATAAAAACACTAAATCACCACAATACACCAAAACACTTTTACTTTTACTCTGGACGCGCATTTCGCTAACCATGTTAGCATCATCAGCAGATGACTATAAACTTTTTTTGGTTATAACTTATTTTTCTATTTATAAACTTTTTGAGTTTATAATCATCTGCTGATGATGCTAACATGGTTAGCGAAACGCGCGTCCAGTGTAAAAGTAAAAGTGTTTTGGTGGTTCCAACCCTCAACTGTAATCAATGTTTCCAATTACAAGTTATATTAACATACTACTTAAATTTATACAAAATATTAAGGACTGTTATAATAATATTATTTTTTTTTGTAGAAATTTTAACTTTTGTTTTTTTTTGAAAATTCCGCATGACAACCAGCGCCTTTAAAAAATTGAGAATTTTGAAAGGCAATTTTGAGTGCATCTTATAGAGAAGTGAGTAGAAGTGGGAAAAGGGGTGTTAAAACTGCTTTCCACAAGTTTTGGCCTTTGCGAGACGGTATTGATTAATGAAAAAGGCCTTTAAAGGCAGAGTCCTGAACCCTTCAATTTTTTTGTGATGCATACCACATTGCAAAATACATAAATACTACTAACACAATAAATTAATTATTATAGGTATAATAATAAACTATTAGTAGGAAAAAATATTTTGTTAATTAAACGTTGCTATGTTATATAAATGGCAAGTTTATCCTGCAACAGTAGCTAAAACCTATAGTTCACATATTAATAAATTAAAATGTTAAAAGAAATGAAAAAGTTGAAAAAGGGCTAATTTTCTACTGTTCGGAATGTTCTAGCGTTAACGGTTATAAAAGAGCTGCAGTTCTAGAGGATTACTGATATTACTGACTCTGCAGACTACACCTAATACCAATAATGTTGTTATTCGAAACTTAAATAACTTGCAATAGATAAATCAACCAGTAATGCATCTAAATCTTGTAATTAATATTAAACCCCGTTTTAGCAATAGTTTAAATAGCACATTTTTGGATCTATCAGTTTATTTGATATTTACTAATTTGATCTAAACTTTCGTTCACATTCTTTTTCATTAGAATAGATATGCATATTTTATAAATGGTAGAAGTGGGTATTCCCTTTTTAGCTCGACATATAAGATAAAAGTTATATCAAACACACATATAAATAATAAAAAAAGACAGTAGTTATGTATATTTATGGTAAACATGTATTGAGACTATACTATTGAAATAGTAACTAAATCTCAGTAAATAACAAAACACTATATAATTTTTATGAAACACAATTGACAGATGGGACCTCTTTAGGAAATTAGTAAGTTAATCTTAAGGCATAATAAATAAAGATTAATTTTTGATCATTTGTTACCAGGCTAGTAATTGCTGGTGGTTAAAATATACAAAGTAACATTAATGCGGATGGAATAAATAAAATAAGTAAAAACCTGCCCGTTATACCGTTTTATACTCGTTAAACGCAGACACGTGTTTCCAACATTACTGCGGAACTTACTTATTCAATAAAATTATAATTCAATTCACAACTCAATAAAAATATAATTAACAATACCTAAGAAGCCAACGGATGCCTAAATCCTCAATTTACAATATAGACACAGAGTATGTTAGCAGGCTTCATCCAGAACAGATACTGCGAAAAATTAACAGACAATATTTACATTCCCTCCCGAGGATGATATCTAAGGAATAATTACGACTGTATCGATTTTAGATTTTTGTATTTAATATTAATAATATAATCTATGCTGACTCGTGACAATATCTGGACTTCCTATTTCGCAATAGAAATGTTGAACTTTTAATATTGAATCAATAAAACGTTAATAAATAATGCTTACCTACAGAACAACAGTTTATTTTTCTTTAATATTTAGTTGGTATATTTCCATTAATGAAAGTGTGATTTTTGGCGATTTTTACATTTTTACAAGTTCTATTTAAGCCTCTAAATGGTAGGTGGTCTTGGAAAATCACAGGGCGGGAAATTCATTGACTGTATCTCCAGTATTTTCCTCGTCCACAGCCTCAGATGAGTGGCGATCGTGCCCGGTGCATGGTGTTCTTCCAAAAATCCAAAACATAGTCGGAGTTCAACAGCCCTAAATCACAAAATCCGATTAAAATTTTTGGCAGGCGACTCAGCGGTGTAATTCGCGGACGCTTTGTGTGATCGGTTATCGCATGCGAAAAAAAAACAAACATCCAATATGTTTATAAACATTTTAGGTAAGTTATTTTTAATAATGTTGCTTATTTACTTGGAGAATAAAAATGAACATTGTTTTATTTTACTTATATAAGTGTTTGTTTGATCGATTTTAGATGTATTTTAGCCGACGATTAAATATTATAATCCGTAATGGCCCAATTTGTAACCCATATTCAACCCACGCTGGTTGAAGCATCCCATCATCACATACCGCACCCGCATCACCACAAAGACCATCATGAAAAACACGAAAAACATCATAAAGATTCAGCTGAACATCCTGCCTCAACCAAAGAGCATCATGGGAAGGAGAAGCATGGATCTAAAGCACATACACCAAAAATGAGAGATCTCCTTGGTAAGTGGGAAAATTATTTGGTTTCCTAATTTATGTAGTATACTATCGATTCTATGAGTATTACCTGAATATAAAACGTTATATTTTATTCAGTATTTTATGAAATTCAGTAGTAATAACTGTATAAAGTAATTAGAGTTATTTTCTCTATGAAATAGTAATCTACTAAATAGTTAAAAATCTATAAAGAAAATGTTAAATTAGAACCGTATTTTTGTCGTTTTCTCAAAGTGCTCGAAAATGCGTAATAATGCTGCATAAAATTATAAATACTGTTTATCCTTTAATTCAGAGTTTTATCTCTTGAATAAAAACAACTAGAAATATTTAGCACATAATTTAATTATCAACAAACATCTTTATTTATAAATGAATTATTCTAAAGAATTGATAACGCGTGCTCTCGCTCTTATGGGTAATTCATGATGATAAATTAGGAGAGATATGTCTATTAGGTAGGATAGATAATGTTTCTCAGCTCAAAACAAAAAAATATTATTTTGGAATAATCAATATGTATAGGAGACTCCCACCCTAGGCTAATACTAGCAACGAAAATCAAGATTCAAAAGTCGTTTATGGGATTAAAAGGGAGTAATTAAGGTATATTTTTTGGACATGGTAACCTTCAGAGTTTTTGGAAGATATTGAGTTTTAAATTAAAACACTTTTCTGGACAAAAATTAGTGTATATGGGTTTAGCAACTATAGAAGATCAAAAATTTGTCTAATGTGACATTACCAAGTATTAGATATATTTCCGTCTTCGTATCCAGTTTTTCTGTAACTATGACATTTGTTGGCATAATCGGAAAGGAATGAATTATTTTTGAATAATTCTTGATATGATTTTTTTTCTCTATATCTATGGGTGTAGCAACTATAAAGTCAGGAACTTGCATTTAATGGATTAACATCTTAATTTCAGTTAATTTAAAGAATTGTTTAAATGCCCCATTGTCTAAACCCGTAGAGAATTATGACAAAAATGAGGTACGGTTGCGAAAAAAATAGCTTTGATACATGTGCTAAGTTTTCAATTTATATATCATGCCAAATAAACTTTTAGTCACGTGATTAAGCTTGACCAGCACAGCGTTGTCCTCTTTTACATATTTTCTTTTAATCAAAATATATATCGAACAACATTGATTAAGTAGATATTAGAGACTAAAAATATTCATTTTCTTTTATGGTTTTTGTTGAAAGAATAAGAGTTTTTTTCATATTTTATACAAATTATGATAAATATCTATATTGATTATTTATTTATTTGCAATGTTGAAATGCAGATTGAACATAAAATTTTTCTGCAAAGAAAAGTAACGGAAAAAATTTTCGCCAATTTTGTTTTTATTTTTAGCTCAATTTTCATGAATTCATTAGAAAATTGGTTTTATATAAACTTTAGTATTTGGCTTATTATACAGGGTTAATATAATAACTTTACAACAGCCTGTGCAATAATTTCGTAATTTTTTTTTAAAAAACTGTATTTTTGGGTCAGAACCACGTTTTATTTTTATCTCCTATCGAAACATAATTTGATTAATCTTGAGAGATTTGTAGAGCGAAGTGAACGTGCCACCAATAATTTGCAATTTTTTCAATTATCATTACTTTTTGATATAGCTTTTTAATATAACGACACGGCTTTGGTGATTCTATTGTGTATACAGGGTGGTCCGAACTGTACTCTTGAAACTTCGGCAGCATATTCTGCAGATAAAAATAAGCAAAAAAGTTTGTATAAATGTATGTTCTAAAATGCTTATTTCGGAGATACAGGCTGTAAAAGTTTCATTTTTATTTCGATTTTTTCCAAATAATTTCTGAAGTGATGTCAATATTTGGATGAAAATTGGTGTCTGGGAGTTTTTTGACATGAGAAATTTGATTTTGATATCAATATGACTCCTACTAGTAGACGGCGCCACCTACATATTTTTTAACTGGTTTGAAGAGTAATAACTTTTCGTCCGTACCTGTATAAAACTACCGTGTAAAAAAATATACACTAACGACGTTTTCCACGTGAAAAAGGTCTCTTGGTAAAAATCGCTAGGAGTAATGGTTTTCGAGATATTTGGAATCGAAATTATCAATATCTGTCATCATTGACATAAATTAAACATGTTGACTTAAATAGATACTACACTGAAATCATAAATTTAAAATGTTTGTGTGCTAAAAGTTTAACAGAAACTGTTTTATCGTCATTTTTTGCAGAAAAATTTATGATTAATTTAAAAAAATAAAAATTTCCCAAATTTATTATTTTAGTGAAATAACTATCTACTCAAAGTGTTTATTTTTCGTCAATAATAGGGGTTTTCGAAAATAAAATCCTAGATTAGGTAGTTTACTAATCAGCTGTTCCAAGATCAGTGCTGGGAGTAATCAGCTGGTAGTTTAATTACGAACGGTTGGATCATTAGATTAACCGAGTTAACAATCACATTTAAATATATTTCGTAAAAAGAGATAAATTAAACAAATAATCTTAATATCCCTCTTTAACGATTGTATAAGATCTATTTTTATCCTATTTGTTTTGCTTTAAGTATACTTTTTAGTTTCTGTAAGACTATTTTTTATAAAAACAAAATGTGTTTTATTTTAGACTTTTTTAAAATTATGCCATTTAAAACAAAAACACTATAAACTTTATTTTAATCATTTATTTACTGCCAACATAATAAACATTCCATCATATTAATAATAAAAAAATATATCAATTTTTATCTACCATTGTGATGAAAATTTTCAGAATTGTCTATCAAGTTCCATTCTTTCATTATGCCTGGCTATTTTAATCTAAATGTTTTATACCACTTTTCTGTAGTTCAGTTTTCATTTTTTTCCTATTGGGTGTCTCCGATAGTGCCTTTTCGCAGTCAGTATCTTTAGAATTACTTGTTGGTTTTTTATTTATTTAAAATCTAGAGTTACTTGATGATATGCTGATTGGCTCATTTTTACGGTCACTAACAAAATATCATGTATTTGATCAACATTAAATAAAGTGATTTCGGACAAAACGGTTATTAAAAAGCTTTATACTTCTATGCGGACCGTTACGTTTAAAATTACCCTAGAAATGATCAGCTGATTAATTCTACCCACCTCGTAGGAGGGTTAGTAGGATCACAACATATGGCAAAAATCGAGTTATTCGGATCACTTTCCGAACGCATTGACTCGTTTTGAGATCACTTTTTGAACGTCTGGATTAGTAATCCTATCAATCCGATCAATCAGATCACAGTTTCCGAAATCCCCTAATGACATGTATTGACTATTTCCATTTTAAATATCTTGAAAACGGTTGTTCGTAGCGACTTTTACAAAGAGATATTTTTTACGTAGAATGTCACAGAGATGTATATTTTTTCACTCGGTAGTTTTATACAGGTACGGACAAAAAGTTATTGCGCTTCAAAACAGTCAAAACACATGTAGGTGGCGCTCTCTACTAGTAGGAGTCATATTGACATTAAAATCAAATTTCTTATGTCAATAAACTCCCAGACACCAATTTTCATCCAAATATTGATGTTACTTCAGAAATTATTTAGAAAAAATCGAAATAAAAATGAAACTTCTACACCCTGTATCTCTGAAACTAAGCATTTTAGGATATACATTTATATAAAAAAATTTTACTTATTTTTATCTGCAGAATATGCTTCCGAAGTTTCAGGAATACAGTTTGGACCACCCTGTATACGCAAACCTATATATTCTGTAATACCAACCATGGTTTTGATAAACTTTAAAAATAATATTAGAACTAACGATAATAAAGATAATATAATTCTAATAACCAAGTAAACAAACAGAAAAAAAAAATGTAAAAAATAATCTAATACTTTGAATTGCCTCTCCTGGCTGCTATAGCTGCCTGAAGACGTCTGTTCATACTATCAATGAGGCTGCCCATACCATATGGCGTTACGTTTTCCCATTCTTATTTAAGGACCAAGCGAAGTTTATTAATTTAATGAAGTTGGTACCAACTCGCGACCTCTAATCCCCTGCCAGCGATGTTCCAAACATGTTCTATATTATTCAGATCTATCGGACATGGTTGCCAGTTCATAATATTATATTAGTATAGTTCCAATAATAACCACCAAAGCCACCTCGTCATGTTGAAAAATATCATCAAAAGTTACGAATATTGAAAAATTTTCGGGCTTAAAAATTAACCAATGCATCTTTTGACATGAACCAAAAAACAAAACTTCTTCTTGGTGCTCAGGAAGTATGGTTCTCACAGAAAAATAATGTTTTAGGAAAATTTGTCCACGAATTGTTGCACAGACTGTTTTAAAGTTAGGGTAAAATAAAACCTTCTATTAACTCTGTATAATAAGCCAAGTACTAAAGTTTAAAAAAAACTGAGTTTACGAGTTAAACCTGATATATTTATACAGGGTCGCTGATATGTATGGGAACGATCAATTATTAGGTAAAATATCAGAGGTACCGCAAAAGTTAAAGCAGACGTTATAGGGTTTCTACATATTTATTAGCGGGTAATAAATTTAACTATACAGGGTCGGTCATAAAGTCGTGTCACATCAAAGTTTATTTTTTTAAATGGAACCCCCTGTATATTATTGCATATTTTGGTTCTTTCTTCAATTTTAAGCAAAAATCGAAATAGACAATGTCCCTCAAACCTACTGTTTCCGAGTTATTGACTTTCGAAAATATCACTTAAACAATTCTATTTGATTAATTTCGATGTGTTCGGTTTCATTTAACGATGCCATTCTGCGGAAACTGTGATACTTAATATTATTTGACATTAGTTTTCAAGTTAGGATATATAGATGTATAAAATGAGATTATATCAAGCCTGGAAATTACAAAATTTTTGTTTAACGTTTCAAAATTAAAACTTCATAATTGGGAAATTGTTGAATTTAAGTACATTATGTGTATTACGATTATAAGTGAGGAAAGCGTAACATTCATCTAAAATAAGATATAATTGTATTAAATTTTAAAATTTAGTCAATTTGGTAGAACAGATATGTTAGTACAGATTTATATTTAAGGCCAAAATGCCCTACGGGACAACAGCTACTATAAATTATTATGCGAAAAAACACGACAGTTTTGTTGTTAGCGCCGCAGATTTGTTGCAACGGCTTGTATGAATATTGGAATTTAATCGCCGACTCGACAAGGAAATCAGATAAAATTGCATGCGGAAAATTGCACGATATATTGCATTTTCAGTTCCCATTTCATGGAAACAGCCAATTCAAATACTAAGCAAATAAAGTGTTTTCAATATTATTGAAAACTTAATTCATAGGACTATATTGAATTCGAATTTTCATATTGAGAATGGAAATTATCTTGTAATTTATCTCTATTAAGATTACACTCTCAGATATAAAGTTAATAATTCAATTTATTAGATTTGTTTTTGGTTTTGTTGTTAGAATTGACATGTGCTTTACTTATTTATTATTATAAGAGTTTATCCAAAGTGTTTCCAACTAGAGGATACCTGACGGTACCTGAAAGGTTGTTTGTCATTCAATGACAAAATATCCCCCTTTAGAACATTTTCTGTAATGGCAATGGCTGGAAGTAAAAGCTGTAGTGTGCGAACAAACACTAGAGGCACTGCTAGTCATTAAAAAGTTAACAAATATTCATTTGTTTTTTAAATATGTCAATATTTTTATTTCGTTGTGTTTTGTTTTTGGTGTGTGTATTTGTACTATTTTTGCCAAGTACATTTTATTTTAATTATTCATATTTAATTGCAATGGATTTTTTTCGACCGAGAACGCAAACCTGCGAAGAAGTGTAGCGTTCCTAATTGACGAAAAAATTGCGATTTGGAAAAGATTCGACTTGTTTTGTACGTTTTTTTTAAGTTTATAAGGTAAACGTAAATAACGTAATTAATTAATATGTTATAATAACATCAATAATTGTTTTATTTTTATAAAGGTTCGATCGTGTATTGACATAAACATTTTTTTATTGTAACAAAATAGATATATTAAAATTTAATTACACATTATATAAATTACAATTTTTTATTTTAATTTTAAAATACCTATTTTGTTACAATTAAAAAAAAATGTTTCTGTAATATTCAAAGAAAATTAAATTAAATATAGAGATCGATATTTCATGAATTTATTACGCGAACAAAATCCAGGAGTGCGCTTCTTTTACTTTCATTTCGTAACATATAAGTCAAAATTCTAAAGGGGGATGTTTTGTGCATTCAATTTTGTGTTATTTTTTGGATGTCATCAAAAAATCATAAAATAAACTTTAGAACAAAGAACGTAATTCCTTTGTAGAGTCGTGTGATAAGCGGTTTACTTATCACCATTATACAGTGGCTGTGGTAATCACTTAATTTGATTTTTAGACTATACAATTTCTTTTAACAGGCAGTTTTTTTCGTCCAAAAAATTTATTTCTTTTCTCAAAAAAGGTTATTGTTAGGTATAGAGTGTTTAATATCAAAATTCATAAAATTTTACAGAGAATTTAACTATGTAATAAAATTGGGGGCACCCATTTAAAATCAGAAAGTTGTTGTCAACTTTCGGTATTTCCGGAAGTGCCGCTATATTCAAAATATGTTTAATCGATGGATATCGTTGTAAAACAATGATATACAAAAAATCCCTAATCTAGATATTGTAGTTCTCTAGAAACTTCTAATGCACGCTCAGCATGGGAAACCCTGTATAACATACAAATATTAAAGATGTATATTTATGGCACGTATTTGCTTTTACAGCCCATTCTCCCCAGAATTTCCCCATTCTGCCCCATACTCCCAGCCACCCTCACTTGGAAGAGCACGGAAATGGCGACCATCGTGGAGATTCCCGTCAGTATTTAGATTCTCACGGCATTCCGCATACGTATCAGTTGCATTTCATCGATTCCCAGGGCATTCATAGGTATTTATGAACACATAGTTGCCTTTTCTACACTCTAAAGATAATTAAAATGTGATTATAATATTTGTCATGAAGTAGGAGTATATCTAATCTAAACCTGCAGTAGTACAAGCAATAACCTCGCTAATTGTATTTATATAGGACTTAACATTTATTTGTTTATATACGTTTGTACTATTTAATTTTAACTTATAATGAATAAAAATTAATATCTGACTCAGTATACTGGCAATAGTAATTCTTACTTAATTTTGAAAAATAATATTTGGAACAATATACCACAAAGTAATATGATTTTTTTAACAATGAAAAATTATTTAAGCTAAAATAACTTATAGATAACCTCTATACCTTGGTGCCTGCTTTATTTCTTGAAAAAATCACGAAAATTTCGCAACTGAAATAAATACTGAAATGTGTGTGTGTGTGTACTTTAAGCATTACAGTACACACGCCTAAGCATAATGCTAATGCTGGAACTACACACTCGCGACAAAAAAGAACGGTCCTAGCCAATAACAATGTACATATCGTTAATTTTTTGTCGCGCCTCGGGTTGCCTCGGCCGAGTGTGTACTTCCAGCATTAAAGTACACACTCGTCGAGGCGACCCAAGGCCCGACAAATAATATTTAAGCATAAAAAAATACATTTTTTTGTCAAATATCGCTGCGTACAATCTAAACGGAACCCAGCTTGTCAGTGTCTTTGGACAAGTTTGCATAACCAACAAAAATGCTTTAAAAAACAAATTTTAAATAGTTTTTTTTTCTTTGTTTATTTCTGACGATAGGGTGAGATATACCCCCTGAAGCTTTAAGTATTTTTATTTGTTAAACAACTTTTTTGTGAGTAAAAAATACTGACAAGCTGGTTTGTGTTTTAATTGTACGCAGTGCATTTTACAGAAAACAACGTTTTTATTTTCTTAATTTTTATTTTAAAATAATCTTCTATACTTGGTTAAATAAATTGGTATTCTGGTGAAGAGTCCCTGAAATTCTGTGTTCATCATGAAATTAAAACCTTTTACCAAATATATTGGGCTTTTTATTTAAACATAAGTTTTTATAAGAAATACATATCAAATATATCGTATATGATTGAAAAAATGACACCAAGAGGCCTTGAAAATGACGACCGATGACATTCACTATTTTTGTATAATTTTACCTATAAAATGGGAGCAATCTTCATTTTCAAGTCATTTATGGTCCCGTTTTTTCTTGATTGTATGCTACTGCTTAAAATTTTTAATAAGATCGATCACTTAAGATTACTTTAAATTTTCTATTAAGCTTGCTGGATAACTTCTTTCTCCAAATTGATCTGTTTTGATTTATTTATTTAAATCTAAATTTTTGTCAATTATTTATATTTGTCATGACACAAAATAACTTAAAATTAAACTATCATGTATGAACTGTATGAACATAAATTTATATAAAAACTCCTAGGCTTTTCTATATTATTAAGGTGATGCGGGAGAATATTTACAGACTTTGTTGTTTTAAGCCTTTCTGTTCCCTTTAAGTTAACCTTAATGACTGCGCCTTTAATGGTTTTGACATTAATGCTATTCTGCGTCTAGACGTTCAATGACATTCCTAAATCAATTTTCTGTCATGCTAGGATCGTCTTCCTTTTATATTTAAGACAAATTATGCAAAAGATTGATGGATAAATTTAAGGTGTACGTATAAAGAATAATTACCACTATTTTCTATAAGTATAACAAATATGTAAATGAGAAATAAATAAATTTAGTCAGGAAATTAATGATGGTGTTTTTGTATCAATTTTGGCAAATTATTATAGATCGAGCATTAAGCGAAGACAGAATAATTATTAAACCAGCTTCGAAAGTATGTTGATGACAAGATTATATATTTTATATGGATAGATATTTGGAAATGTTAATTATAATATTTCTTTCAATAAACTTCTATTTTAAACGTGATAAAATTAATATACTAAATACTGTTTATAGATTATTTTTGTCAATATAATCATTGTACAGGGTGGGTCAAATTTGACGCTTTTAAAGGGAAGCACCCTTTTCTATAGGATATAGACGAAAACTAATATCGGTGTCTGGAGCTCAATTTTTATTAAAAAGATGATGGTGAAAACCGCACACTGCTATCGGTTACCGTTTCGGAGTTACGGTATGTTTTTCAAAAATGTGCATTTTTAACAAATCGCGGTAACTTTTTTGCTATGGAAAATTTCGTATTTTTATGAAAACATTTCCAAAGCACCTTTTTACGTCGAATTTAACGGTTTACTTATTCAAACTGGCCGAATTTTTAAAAACTCCATATCTCAAAGAGTAATCGAGCAAAATATCAAGTATGCTATGTTTTTGGAAAGGTACTTTTAAATTCTTTTTAATTAATTAAAAATATACAGGGTGCCCCATATAAAAAATCAAACTTTCTGTTGATAATTCTTAAATTATTAATTTAAAAAAAATTATATGTAAACCAATAAATTTTATCTAAAAAGGTGCTTTGGAAATGTGTTCATAAAAATACAAAATTTTTCATAGCAAAAATGTTTTTGCGAAAAAAACAGCGAATTGTTAAAAATGCACATTTTTTAAAAAACCCATAACTCCGAAACGGTAACAGATATCGGTTTATGGTAACAGAAACGGTAACAGATATCGGTACCCTGTACAAGTTCCTTAATGTTTCTTCGAAAAAAATATACAAATAAAATATTTTAATTTAGGGACTACCATGGCTATGTTGAAGACTACAACGAAAAAGAACAGAGTTTCGATCACGAATACGAGCAATATTACGAAAAAGAACACCAAAAAGAACAATATCATCACCATTATGAGAAACATCACCGTGAAATTGAATATCAGGCCGAGAAGGCTGTTCACGAGGATCGATCGCCTTTTGACAAATCACCATCCAGAGAAGATAGAAGGCCTACACCACCCCAATTTATCAATTTGCACACCGTCCACAACGTGGAGAATAAACAGAGCGTAAGTAAATATTAGTTATTGGTTGATATATTATTTTTAACAATTACGAGTAATATCTCTAAAAAAATACTGCATCTTATTGTTTCTATATCTGCTTCTCTAAAACTTAAAATATTTTTTAATAAATTTTTGTGGCGGTGTAGACAAGTGATGAATATTTTTTTCCATTTTTAGCCAACCATACCAATAGGTATGGTAGGCTATTAGGATCGGCAAAAAAAAAGTTTTTTTAATTTCACTCAAAATGAGTTATTTGGGTCATAAATGACCTAAATACAAAATATTTTCATGGTATCTGTCTGTCTGTCTGTCTGTACGTCTGTCCGTCTGTAACACGATAACTCAAAAACCGCTGAACCGATTTTAACCAAATTTGGCACAAAAATACCGTGGCACCCGAGAATCTGGCCATTAGTTTTTAGTGGGGGTGGGGGATTGGTAAGGGGGTAAGGGGGGGGGGTTCAAAATTTTAAAAAATCTCCAAAATTACAGTAGCTAGGGAAACGTGGTTTTCAAATTAAGATTAGGAATAATATTTGCAACAAAATTTGTAATAACATCAAAATCAGTCAAAGTCGCAGTTTTCGAGATATTAACATATTTTAGTATGGGCGGCTATACGTGCCTCCCGGCGCCAATTTTTCTATTTTATTTTAGAAGAAGACATAAAAGCAACTTTTTAAATAACTCATTGAAATAAAGCAGATTATTACAATCTTAATGCATCTTAAAAGATGCAGTATTATATTAAATTATGCAATTTTGTACAAATTTGGGGATGGTGTATCTAATATTCGCCATATAAGATTCGCTGATGACATATTCCTAATAGTACGATAAGCTCAATTCCGATAAAGACAAATTAACGAACTAAATACAGCCAGCCATAAAGTAGGTCTCAAAATAAATTTAGCAAAAACTAAGGGTACAGACACAAATAAAGCTGATTATATGCGCTTATTACCAGCGTCTACAAATCGTCTCAATAGTACACAATGAACGTATCTTGGTGGCTTGTTGTCTGCGCTGAGTGTGTTTGCATATTGTGATTTTCGGCGCTGATTTTCAACGCAGGCTCTGCCGCTGGTTTTCTATGGAACTATGCGCTAATTAATCAGCTTGCTTTGTGTGCGTACCCTAACGTAATATACAACGAACTAGTGGACAAAAAAGATAATCTAATAAATAACACAACACTAGAAATAGTAGAAGAATATATTTATTTCGGGTACCTAATACAAATATATATCTCTACTATCAGAAATCAACAGAAGAATTTAGTTAGCATGGAGTACTTATGGAAGAAACTCTATCATATTCAAATCTAGAATGCTTTATCTAAAGAAGAAAACATTCGACCAATGTGTACTACAGTCATGACCTATGCATGCGAAACCTGGACAGTTAAAACGGACATTATAAGGAAACTGCAGGCCACATAACACTGAATGAAACGAAATATGCTGGAAATAACCAAGAAAGACCGTAAAAAACAGAGTGGATATGACAAAAGATTCAGGTAATAGATGTCATCTACAGAATTCAAATGGAAATGGGCAGGACACCTGGCTAGAAGAATGGACAACGGATAGACCATAAAAATTACAGCATGATACCCACGAGGAGTTAACAGACCTAGAAGAAGACCAATCCTGAGATGGGACCATGATAACTTGAGCCCGCACAGCCAACAATAGACAACAATGGACCCAACTACAAAGAGAGTATCTAAATAAAAAAATGATGATAATGATGATGATGCAGATCATGTGTAATAAGGTTTATCCTTTTTATTTAAGTTGTTTGATGACACCAGAAAATCAGTCATATGTATTGTGTATCAGTGGATTTAACTTCTCATTCAAGACAATTGCTGACAATTGCTTCAGTTATCCCGCCGAGAACGCTCATATTAGTAGATTTTATAAGAGGTTATCATATTGTCGAAATTTGCATACATGAATTGCTCAAGATATTTACTGATACTTGAAACAAAAACAGCTTTTTGTGTGTTTTCAATGACATTTTTGTAGATAACTCGAGTTTCTGGCCATTTATTGTAGAGCTGCTTGGACCACAAATGACCTGAAATAGATCCCATTATTGTTTCACCTTATTTTAAAGTTTTTTTAATTTTCTTTAATGTTAAATTCGTATATTTAGAAGTCTTTTTGTCACTAAAATATAATAACTCGATTAATTTAAGTAATATCAGTCTTTCAAATTTATCTTTCTCATTCCATAAACAATTCATCACAGACCAAATATTAATAAACAAAATCTTTTCACATTTCGTTAGTTTCAGAAATTGCTGCCTGACAGATAACTATAGCCTGTTTAGATAATATCTAAATGATTTAGTAATGGAACAGATAGACGTCTTTTACAAGATGCAATAAGCAATTAACTTTATATCGAGAGCTATAATCCAGCCTCTTCCTTAAATTAATCCTCTCCCTAATGTCCCGAAACAAGCCATTCTAACCTAATAAATATTGAGCCTATACGTCTGGCTCCATCCAGACTGGAGGTTAGGGGATTGGGGATGTTCCCGAGGGGTAAACTGGAGAGGCAGGCGCCGCGATGTCGGCCGTCGTTCCTGTTCGCTGAAACAGGCCGCGATTATGTGTTGTCTGGATTTTTCTGGCAAGCGTTTTATGTTGGAATCGCGGCTTTCGGTTTCTAATAGCTTGTGGGACGACGTGACCTGCTTGGCGAGATAAATTGATGCATGCCGTGTAACCTTTATTTCAAAAGATTGGTTTTATTTTTATTGGGACCTAATTTATTCTATAAGTTATTAATATTGATGAAGAATATAAGGCAATTTGGTTAAATAAACACAGCAAACATTCAATACATACCGCAATCTAAAACTGATAGAAACCTATTTATATATCTGACGAGTATAATTCACCTTAACCTTGTTTCTCTTCAGACAACAGTCATGAATAATGTTAAAGATATAATAATAACACCGCCGTTTTTATTTTAAAAGAAATTAAATTTAAAATAATATAAGACCTGAACCGCGATCCTCAAAAATCTATTATATTTCGTGGATGTGGTTGACAATGATTTAGAAATTGAATATAAAAGAGTTATCTCTTGATATTTTGTCGAAATCAGCCTCTTCGATGAGATAATCGCAAATTTATCAATCTCAATTAATAAAATTAAAATAAAATTAATAAACTATATATTTCACCTAATTTATTATTAAATATTATTACTATTAGTTATTATTACTGTTAGTCCAACCTAACATCAATTTCAAATAAAAAAATAATGGTATTTAAGATATTTACAAAACACCTAATTTTAAAATGTTTTAACATCCTGTAACCTTAAAACTATGTATTTCCATATCCATGTTTTTAGGAACTATTTTTCATATTTTTGATGAGGAATCAATGTGAACTTATGTGAAACTTAATGATAATATATTTTTTTAAAGGTTATATTCTTTTCAAGGCAAATTAATAAAATTTCGTTGATATCATCAAGGAGGCCGAAATCGACAAAATATCAAGAATACAAAACGCGAACACAAAAAAATTGTACAAAGGTGAAATAATGAAGTCAGGTATTGCAGAAGAAAACATCTTCTAAATGTACGATATAGCGAATATAAAAAAACTTATACAAAGAGGTGAAATATGAAATAAGGAATTGTAGACCATTTGCGGTTTAATGAACACAATATAAAACACATAAAAAGTTTATTGCTGACAAAACATCGCAATGTGATAATCTTCGAACCAAAACTAAACTATTAGAATAGCAAGTCAAAGCAAAAAAATATTACCAAAACTAAACTAATAGAATACCTAATATGTGTGTGTATGATACACTTTTCTTTCCTTTTAACTTGTTAAACAATATATTCGATTTATATTGTGTTTTTTTATTACTATTTTTTTATTGACATAACTGTGTATATTTATTTCATTGACAGATATTTAGGCCAATGCTCACAAAAAAAAACATAAACATCACAATCTGAAATTTTTGAAATATTCCCTATAATATTTGATGTTTGTTTTTAAGTACTATGCGTTTTCTTTAAATTCTTCATTTTATTGTTAGAACTACAATATATTCAGATGATTGCCGATATAGATACGATACTACATATAGATTTACACTTTTATGCGAATACTAAGGTGAACTGGAAAGATGTATTCCATACTAGATATTCACTATGACTATGGTGCCCAAATCTATACCAAAAACTATACTTAACAATTTACATTCTTAAGAATTAAGAAATGTGCATAAAAATGAATTAAAGGCATATCGAATAATCTGTAAAGAAATCCAATGTTGTAGATTAACGCGGAAATGTGTTTGTGGCTGTGTGTATTTAATGAGGAAAATGAATCCAAATCAGGAGGTTGATTAGATGATAGATAACAATTTACTAAATATTTTGATATATTAGTATGCTTCCGTTAAAGTGCTTTTGACGGCTTCAGTTACAGTGGTTGCGTCACAATAAAATATTAGTAGTTTTTACAGAATTTAATTATCAACAATTAGTTTTTTAACACAACATATTCAAAAAAATTATATAAAAAATAGAGCATATTTAATAATCTATACAGGATTTTTATAAAACTAACTATTATTTAATACTTCCACTATCAAAACGTATTTTATCACTTTTCCTAACAGTAAGGTGTGTGATCGTGTTTTTATCGATTATGCCATTATATTTGATACTTTGTCTTGAAAGACTTTTAAAGGTCAGACAAATTGTTTGGAAATGCCAGGAATAACTAATACGATGTTTATGTTTAATATATTATTTTATCCCTACAATGTTTTTACCTTTGATGCAGTCAATGACATATAAAGAAAGATTAACTTGTTGCTACCATATTGCATGTGGCATGTCTGACAATGAACTACAATTATTATTTAAATATAAACTATAATGATTTTACTATTTCTTTTTTTCCTTTCTAATAACAATCCTATTCAAAATTACATTTTATATTTATGGATTTTGGAATCTTCAGCTTTCTCCTTTTATGCATGCATTCAGTCATCCATATTTATTATAAGAATTGCGTACTTTTCTTACTAAGATATACATAAATGTATTCTAATTAATAAGTCACCGATTGTTTGACATTCGCTGTTATTTTAAATTATCATTTTAGTTCATTCTTTTACACAAACAATTTTATATCTTTTGGCAATAATTATTTTTCCCGTTACAAACTGTTAATATATTAAAATGACTGTCACAGTAACTTCAGATTAACCATTTTTCTAGTTTATTTCACAGATTTATCCATTATCTTGGATAAACATGTTTCAATGTTGTATTAAACAATATAGTTTTGCTTGAAAGTGGTCGGTCGACAATGATAAACTGTCAAATTATAATAAAACTCTTGGACCGACATTGTTTTTAATTAATGATATAAAATTATGAAATTTTACTCGTTTTGGCCAATGATATATCATATCAAGGAATATATATTATATCAAGGAAAGTTCGTTTATTTCAAAATGACAGAGACAAAAAAGCAGGACACCTACATCTGTCATCATAATCATTTTCAGCTTATTCAACCATTTCTAATTACGGTGTAGCCTCCCTCACATATTAAGATACTCTTTTTGTAGTTGGGCACATTGTTGTCTATTGTTTGCTATGCGGGCACAAGTTATCTCTGCTAATTTCCTAATATCATGGTCCTCTCGCAAGTTTGTAGGTCTCGTCTTCTAGGTCTCTTAAGTCCTCGTGAGTACCATGCTGTAATTTTTGCGATTAATGTGATGGTAGCTTCCGACCTTAGGTTTTCAGCTCTATCAGACAACTTATTGGAAAATCTGGGTCAATAATGTGTTGCTGACCCCGAGTACTGACATACTCATTGAGACGCATTCTGATGAATTGGTCGATTTCCTCTTGGGCTATCCCATTCCAGGCCGCTTTAACTTCATGCATAAGTCTGCAGATGATATTTTAAATTCGACAGCCCATTATGTCCTACATATGTTCAATGAGAGACAGAGTAAGAGCATTTCTACGAGCACGTTACGGCTATATCAGAAAAATACTTGACGGTTAAGGTGTAACCGGTAATTCGCGAAAACCGAATGGTACTGTCTCAGTTATCTATTAACACAGGTACTGAAAAACTCAAGCGATAAGCCTGAAAATTTAAACACTTTTTATTTAAGGCAGCCAGCAAAAAATTATCGAATTCTGGTAAACATATACAGGGTGTCTTAAATAAGTGCAAATATTTTCAGGGGTAGTAGATCTCGATAAAAGAAACATATTTTCTTTTTAACGTTTTTCAAATCCAAAATAACCGAGTTATTTTACTTTAAAAATTTAAAAAAAATATTTTTTGGTTATATTTTGAGAACCACTGAATCTTTTCTGGGTTTTATTTCTTAAATTTATTTAATCTACTACCTATGTTGCCATATTATCAAGAAATTATTTTATTCCAAATTCTCCAATTTTTTTTCTTGAAAAGAACCTCATAATCGTGTTTCTCTGGTCGAAATATAATTCCCCTAAAATATTTGTACTTATTTAAAACTCACCCTGTATAAATGCCCTCCTTTTCTGGTCACTCAGTTTATATCTATATTATATTATATTACTATTTTGAGTATAATTGGCCATATTTCAATCAACAGTAAAATTGTTAAGATTTTGGTATAAAATTTATAACGCGAAAATAATTGTCGCAAAAAGCTGTATTAGGTATACAGAATATTCCATAATTAGTTATTGGTTATATGTTTTTTCTTAATACAAATTCAATTGTATAATAAAATATTAGTAGGGTAAGTATATTACACACTGAAACTACGTACTTTGAGATAAATCATAATTCACACACTAATTCCACTAATGTAATGTGTTCATGAAATTTTCCTCTGATTTTATACTAGAATACTTTTTCATGTGAACAAATTTTATACTAGAAATTATCTCTTGACACTTTTAATTTTTAGCACGCATACCGCAACTAAAATATTATTAACCGGTCCAGGAAATAACTAAATCTCATCTGATTTTAATGTACTAGATGCTTAAAATAAAAAAATTCCAAAAATATTTCGGAAAAAATGCGGGCATTGAAAGTTTTCTAATGCCTGACATCTATGTTTAAGCATACGAACGTATTGATTGAAAATTTGAGTCGTAGTTTGGAGAGTCTCTCATAGATGTCGATTGGAGCGCTATACTGAAATTGAAAATGTTACCAATCGATATTTACGGTGCCTTTGGGTCTGAAAAGGTTTATAAAAAGGGTTTACGATCAGCGGCGATGTTAAGGTAATGAGCTATAAAGCTTTGTATTAAAGGTGGAAGTTTGCATTTTAAACAGGAATTTTGTCATGCTGACCCCATTTAAATGGGGAAATGGAAATACATTATTTTGCGATGAAATGTTGGATAAGAATACATATTTGTGTTTAGTTTTGTGTATTTTGGATACCTTTGTTCGTTAAGTTATTACTAATAGATTCATAGTTTTATATAGTAATAATTATAGGCAGACAGTAGTATCGACTGACTAGTGAGAAAGAAAATCTAGGAACAAGTGGGGTTGCAGTCGGAAGGGTTTAGACTAGAATTAATACACTGTGTTAATAGTCAAGCTTTTTGAATTTATTTATTTCATCCTCAGGACATCATACGTTTTATATATAGTAAAATAATTATTAGTTTTTATATGAGGTGTTTTATATTAAGAAGAATTAAGAGAATTAATTTTATTAACTTCCCACTCTATTTTTGATATAATTGATTTATTGTTAGTTTTGATTATCAAATGATGTGCTCTTTTCGTACCATAAAGAAATTCTGAATGATTTTAAAAATAATTACATATACATTTTAAGTGAAAATATTTTTTCCAAAAGCGCGACCAGTTATTCATTTTCGTAAAATCAGTTAAGGGGTAAGTATAAGTACAGATTGTAACAATCCAATAAGTCTGTGATAACTTCCAGTAAAGTACGCGTACGCGTCCCTATTATAATATACCGGGTGCGTCTCAAAAATGACTAACGCCTGTAACTTTTTTATCTTTTCAGATAAAAAAACTACACTTGGCATGATAGTATGTGACATAAATTAGGATTGATTGACGTATTCAATTGTTTTCGGTCACTTCCTGTTATACCGGAAATGACTATAACTTTTGATTTTTAAATGGCACTCTTGGTATTTTTTACTTTATTCGATGAAAAAGGATACTCTGAATAGAATGATAATATATATATATATATATATATATATATATATATATATATATATATATATATATATATATATATATATATATATATATATATATATATATATATATATATATATATATATATATATATATATATTATATATATATATATATCAACTTTTGACATTCTAACTTAAGAAAATCGTATTTTAAATTTCATTCTAGAGTGCCATGGCTGTGTTAAACTTCATTAAAACAATTTTTTTTTAATGAAGGAGCCTTGGAAAAATAAATTTGATCGTCTAATGTTTCTTGTCTCTCTTCCTGGCCGGTTAAAAGATGCCCAAATCGTACTATTAATCATACCTCAATTTTTTCAAATGCAACCAGGGTGGCTCATTAGCGTATCTGGAAAAGACATTTTTTACGAATAATTAATATACTTGGTATTTCGAGTCAAATTGTCGTTACATTTATAATTTTGTGTTGGAAAAAGGTGCATCCAGAATTAAAAAACCAGACAGATTAATGTATACGCTCTTTGTACTTGGCTTAACCCAAAAATTACTCTTCATTAATTAATTTTGTATTTCGGATTCTGTGTGTTCCATAATACATTAATATTTTTCAAAATTATTAATAAACCTCACAGAATTTTCTTCTGACCAACTACTTGCATCCATTTTAGAAAATCTACATGAACGCCAAAAGTTAAACCGTAGTCGTAAATTTGCCTTTTAAGACGCTTAACTATACAGGATGCTTATAAAAGCGACAAAAAATCGGATTAAGTGGTTATTTAACCAATACTTGGCACTTTTCTCCTTCCGGCTTACAAGATCGCCATGGCGATTCACCCCTAGGTTGTAAAAATTACACTACAAGTCTTTGTTTCTTCCAGATATGGTATAACAATAATCTGTCCTATGCACAGATATACAGGGTCCGGCAATAGTGCGTCGGGCATCTCTAGCTCCTAGAATAAAAAACTTGGGAATTTTGTTTAAGTGTAAATCTAAAGTATGTACAACGATGTATTTCAGGAAAATATTTTAACTTCTATAGGGTGGCTCAAAAAAGTGCGAGTGGATCAGGATGATTTTTTTTAAATGGAACACCCTATATATTATTGCTTTTTTGGCTTCCTTTCAGATCACTTTACAAAATCCTAAGATATGGATAAACATATTTCGATAGTTTCAGAGATATTAATAAATAATTAAAAAAATTATATTATTCAACCTTAATTAAAAAAAAAATATTACAAATACAAGAACTGGCCTGAAATCAAAACTATATTAGATATTTACTTTAGATGGTCTGTACTTAACTTTGCTATAAATATCGTAATCTTAAATCATACAGGATGTTCAAAATTCTACGCCAAACTTTCTAAAATATAAAATAATTTTTCTTTGTTTTTTTAAATGGAACACCCTGTATATTATTTTTTTATTAGATGGAGAATTAAAAAATGAACATTTTTTGTATTTAAAGTATTTCAAAATTTTAAATAGTTTCGCAAATACACGCAGTATTATTTCATATGGCTCTCTCAACGGTAAAATACGAGAGAAAAATTATTGGGTGGCTTTGATAAAAATTTACTATGGCAAATGCCATATGAAATATAAAACCGCGAATATCTGCAAAACCGTTAAAAATTTTTGAAATACTCTAAATACAAAAAATGTTCATTTTTTAATTCTCCATCTACTGAAAGAATAATATACAGGGTGTTCCATTTAAAAAAACGAAGAAAAATTATTTTATATTTTAGAAAGTTTGCAAAATTTTGAACATCCTGTATGATATTCGATTACCATATTTATAGCAAAGTAAGTACAGACCATCTAAAGTAAATATCTAATATCGTTTTGATTTCAGGACAGTTCTTGGTATTTTTAATACATTTTTTAAGAGAGGCTGAAAAATATATATTTTTTATTTATTTATTAATATATCTAAAACTATCGAAATGTATTTACTCATATCTTAGGATTATGTAAAGTGATCTGAAAAGAAGCCAAAAATGTAATAATATTCAGGGTGTTCCATTTAAAAAAAATCATTCCGATCCACTCAAACTTTTTTGAGCCACCCTATAGAAGTTAAAATATTTTCCTGGAATACATCCTAGAACATAATTTAGATTTGCACTTAAACAAAATTCTTCAGTTTTTATTCTAGGAGCTACAGATGCCCGACGCACTATTTCCGGACCCTGTAGAAAGATGTCTTTGGTCCTGAGTGAGTGACAGTCACTTTAATTATATTTTGTTATTGGCCAGAATTGGAAAAATTGAAACTTTAGCTTAAAAAAGTATCTAAATCACCCTCTTTATTAATAGAGCGTTTTAGAATGTTCCCTATCATTGCCCGTGTATTTTATGAAAACGACTAGCGTGTACCCGCGACTTCGTTCTCATCGAATTAATCATTTGTAATGGTGATGATAAAGCACAGCAAGAATTTCCATTAACAAACTGGATAAAATTTTCTCACATTTATGTCAGCATGAAAAACAACAATATGGCGATGTTATTATATAACTTGGTAATATTTGAGGGGTAGTTTCATCTCGTTGGAATTTGACTTTCGAAAAATCCGTTTGCCAAAAATAAGCTTTTTACGTCAAGCAGTTTAAGCAGAATCATGGTTAATCAATTACCCAACTTTTTAGAACACCCTGTATGATTTTTTAAAAAATTTCAAAATATGTAAAAAAACAAAATAAATTATGCGTTTCCAAGCGTTTTCCCGAAAGACTAACCGTTTTTTATTAACAAATAGTGTAATATTTGAGGGGCGTTTTCACCCTCTTGGAATTTGAGATTCGAGAAACCCCTCCTTATCGAACCTCTACACCCAACCTCTACACCGTTTGCCAAAAATCAGCTTTAAACATCAAGCAGTTTAAGCAGATTCGTGATTACTCAATGGTCATATTTTATGAAACACCCTGTAGAAATTTTTAAAAAATCTTAAAATATGGAAAAGAACAAAACAAAATATACGTGTTTAAGAGTTTTTCCGAAGAACTCACCGGTTTTTAAATAAAAAATATTCTGATATTTGAGAGGTGGTTTCACCCCCTTAGAATTCGAGTTTCGAAAAATCCTTTCTTATCGAACAGTCTCAAGTCAATCTGTTTTCACAAAATCAGCGCTTTAAGCAGGATCGTTATTAATCAATGACCAGATTTTTCGAAACACCCTTATACATTTTTAAAAAATCTTAAAATATGTAAAAAAACAAAATAAAATATACGTGTTTAAGAGTTTTTTCGGAAACTTGACCGTTTTTTAAATAAAAAATATTGTAATATTTGAGGGGTGGTTTCACCCCCTTGGAACTGGAATTTCGAAAAATCCTTTCTTATCGAACCTCTACACCTTAGAATCCACCTGTATGCCAAAATTAAGCTTCTTAGGTTGAGTGGTTTGAGCAGGATCGTGATTAATCAGTGAGTCAGTCAGTTAAGGATTTTATATATTAGTATAGATTAAATTTAAGCCGTATAAAACGATTTAATTATGTAATATTTCAAATAGGGAGCTTGATATGTTTTTTGGACCCCAGGCCACCTTGTATATAGTTATTTATAATATTGATACTAAAAAGGAATAATTTGCACCAAAGTTTTATTAAAGAAAAATATTTATGTCCAATTGATTTCCTTGGGAAGTCGTCAAGATCGCTGATAAGCTAATATAGGCGTGGCTTGGCATCTCCACTTGGCCAATGGTTGCAAATGCTCTAACGGCCAGAGACAAAAATACGAGAAAATAGAGCCATGTGTCGCATTGCACCGCAAAAGCGAAGAATCTTTATAGATTTGTAGATGTTCCGGTTTATATAGTGCCTATTATCTACTGTTCAACCGAATGTCTCGTATTTATATCGTTGATAGGTGATAAAAATTGAAATTTTTATAGTTAAATGATAAAATGAAGCTGAGATGACTTCAAATGGTACTAATAAAAGTCCAGGCTCAGTAGGGGTAAGTACGATAGTCTTCTATTCTAGTGATTACGTTTCATGTTTGTTGCGAATGCATCAGGTTTTCTTTTTCTGTCTTTGATTTTATGGTAACAGTTGTTGGGAAATTTGAAAAAAAAAATCATTCAACTATATGTTACTCCTTTTAATTATAATCTTTTTTAAATTTATACAAAAATTATTTTGAAAACGTGGTGCGATAATTCACTACTCCTTTTTTTGGTTACATTTACAAAATAAGAACTACTTACTGAACCAAACTGGCCAGAATTGGTATTTTGCGTATGAACTTTTTACTAATCTTTTCTGTTATGCAGAGTTACGATTATAAATTAAATTTAATTAATTCTTGTTTAAATGGATATTAGCTTATTATGTGACAAAATATAGATAAATGCAGTGATAACTTTTCATGTGATATACTTGAAGTTCTATGTAGAATAAAATTTGGAAATAAATATGACGTAGATATACGGGTGCGTCTCAAAAGTGGCTCACCCCTGTAACTTTTTCCTATTCAGTTCTTTTTGGTCACTTCCTGTTTCACTTCCTTTTAAATGGCACTATTGGTATTCTTTTACTTTATTTGATAGAAAATGACCCGTGAATAAATGACATATCATATGTCAACTTTGACAGACTCGGGGCTTTACAAAAGCCATTATCTGAGACAGCTCCACAGACGCCAGCTCTATATCTTCGACATCAGCCGTACCAAAGTTTATGGCACGAATGGTTGTCTTCTCAGCGCACTCAGTGATAAGGTGTTCTGGTGTTCCCCATTTTCATTACAGAATCTGCATTCGCCGTTGTTTCTCAGGTTGAGATTACTGAGGTTGTGATGTGAGGTGCGTTGGGGAGACAGTGTTCTTTTAGAACCCCGTGACACCCCGTTGTTCTTACTTAAATGAAGGAAAATCTTTAATTTTTCTCGGTCGTAAGTTCCGAGAAACTTTTTCAAGTGTCTTAGACCGTTGGAAGATTCCCATTCCAGGTTACGGATAGAGTCCTCCAAGTTCTTCAGTTCCGCTTTAAGTTGGTTTCCGCTTGGAAAGCAGAACGGTTCTGGTCCAGTTAGTGGAGTGTTCGGTCCTTTTCCAGCTAGATCGTTTGATTTTTCATTGCCTCTATCCCTTGGTGAGCGGCCACTCAGAGTAGACGGATTTTTACTTTTCCTAATTTGTTCAGCTTCTCTAGGCATTGATAGGCTTACTTATTTATTTACATACGATTTTGAAAGATATATTATTATCCAAAAGAAAAAAGGAGGATGATCTACAAAACGAAACTTGATCTTGACGCAGTCCTTCTACTAGGAAAAGTTGATCTTATATGTATAAAAGCAAGTAAGTTATTTTAGTTAGAGTCTATTGAAGCACATATTCAATTTTGTTATTAATTATTAACTAATCAATTAACCGCAACATTTATCACACACCTAAAATACCGTTTAAATGGTGGTTTAATTAACAACCATATACAGTCAACATATTAGCGACACCAAATCAACTTTTGGGACGCGATTATTAAATGTATTATTGTTTAGTTTTGTATTACAAGTTTTTGGTTTAAGTGAATTATGTTGTGATAGTTTAAGCTTAAAATATTATACTAGTAGACCTTGCAGTCGAAAATAATTGTTCTTTTTATAACGCTTGTAGTGCGAGTGTGCACAAGGTGCCGAAGCAGCTTAACAGCCGCTGTAAAAAACTCATCCCAAACTTACTAGAATATTTTGAACGGAAAAGCGGTCATAATAACCCTTTATATGTCCCTTAAGTGCTGTTAAGGAGGTGATTTTTGTTAATGTAAATAATAACTGTTTATATATTTATAATTAATTCAGTTTTGTTTTCTAAAATGTCTTGGTTAAAAAAAATATGTAAAAGTAGGCAATACAGTGCTGGTTAAGCTTCTTCACGTTCAATTATACATTTATTTGGTAGATCTAATATATTGGTTAGCGTTCCTATGCAAAGTAAATTTTCATGATGAAGTGCAACTAAAATAGAAAAACATTCTTGGAAATTTCAATTTTTTGAACCTTGTATCAATATTCTTAAATTAATTTGAAATGAAAACCTAATTGAGCGTTTTCGGAACCTAATGTCCCAAGAAAATTAATTTAAGGATAAAAAAATATTAAAACGAGAATATGAACTTTAGCCTGATTAAAATAAATAAATCACGATCAAACTCATCTTCCGCTCTCTGCATACCTACACAGCAGTACTGTTTCCGAATTTCTATAACCGACTCCTCGTTAGTTACACTCACTGCACATAATTTGCACTATTGTAATGTTTATTTTTCGATGCTTGGCTTTATGACATCATCCGATTGTAATAGCCGGCTTATGATCTGGCGCTCATGTATAATGCATTCATTCATTTTAACGGAATAGGTATGTGGCTTGCCAAAACTCGATGATTTTTTGTCAGCTTCTCACATTTTCTGTCACAAGGTAAAATGATTTATGTAACTCGCATTTTGGGGTTTTTATTTGTATACAAGGATTTTATGTTATTTTTATTTTTATGTTTATTTTTTAATATATTTTTTCTTGTAATCTTTCTGTCTTTCTTAATATATTTTTTAATGTAATATTTTATTATTCAATGAATTGGATTTGATATTTGGACAGGTACAGAAAAAAATTATAGATTGGAAAGTGCCCATATGTACAGGGTGGGTCAAATTCGACGCTTATAAATGGAAACACCCTTTTCTATAGGAGATAGACGAAAACTAATATCGGTGTCTGGAGCTCAGTTTTCTTTAAAAACATGATGGTGACAACCGCACATCAATATCTTTTACCGTTTCGGAGTTACGGGGTGTTTTTCAAAAATGTGCATTTTTAACATATCGCTGTAACTTTTTTGCTATGGAAAATTTTGTATTTCTATGAAAACATTTCCAAAGCACCTTTTTACGTAGAATTTAATGGTTTAAGTATAATTTTTTTAAAATTAATAATTTAAGAGTTATCAACAGAAAAATTGATTTTTTATTTGGGACACCCTCTATATTTTTAATTAACTGTAAAGAATTTAAAATTACCTTTTCAAAAATATAGCACACTTGATGTTTTGTTACAATCCCCTTCGAAATACAGAATTTTTAAAAGTTCGCCACTTTTAACTAGTAGGCTTTGGACCCCTTATTGATGATATGCCCTTAATGGAAGTCGAAAACATATTTTTCCAGCAAGACGACGCACCGCCTCTAAACGCTGAAGTTATCAGCAAATTTTTGCAGATAATTTCAAGAATAATTGAATAGCTAACCCTAATTGAATAGCTAATTGAATATCCCAGCCGTTGGCCGTCGAGGCCGCCTGACTTAGTGCCCATGGATCTAATCCTATGGATATATATTTGCGGAAGAATAAAGGTTGCTTATTCCGTATAATCTAGACAAGAATTAGAAATACTTAGCAGTTATGAGAGGGTATCTTTCACCCCCACTGAGTTAATGAATTCCGTTCAAAAACTGCCCCGTCTGTCCATAACAGAAGTACAGAAGACGGTCGATTTGTCGAACACCTGTAGCAAAATCTCATGTCTTGGTTTGCTATTTATTTTTATTGCTATTAGATATAGTTTAAATATGTTGATGTTGGTTAAATATATTTTAAATTGTTATAAAATTCTGCATCTCTCATAACAAATATTATTTTCATTTTAATTAATGCTCACAACTTGAATTTTTTGCATTATAGCCAGTGCCGTTCAAATTCTACTTATTTAAAGCGGGCAAATTTTTATATACTCTATATATTGAAGATGAATCGAGCAAAATATCAAGTGTTTTATATTTTTGAAAAGGTAATTTTAAATTATTTTCAATAAACTAAAATTATACAGGGTGTCCCATAAAAAAAATAAAATTTTCTGTTGATAATTCTTAAATTATTAATTTTAAAAAAATTATACTTAAACCATTAAATTCTACGTAAAAAGGTACGTTGGAAATGTTTTTATAAAAATACAAAATATTCCATAGCAAAAAAGTTACAGCGATTTATTAAAAATGCATATTTTTGAAAAACACCCCGTAACTCCGAAACGGTAACAGATATCGATATGCGGTTTTCACCATCATGTTTTTGACAAAAATTGAGCTCCAGACACCGATATTAGTTTTTGTCTATCTCCTATAGAAAAGGGGTTTTCCATTTAAAAGCGTCGAATTTGACCCACCCTGTACAATGTAAACATTATTTGGTGCTGTTATTGCAGGGGATGCGATAATGAACATGTGTAAAATATTTGAAATTTTCAAATTCAATAAATTAAATTTAAATTAAACTTACAAGCTATCGATGATAACTTTGAAAAAGAAAAGCAATTGTAAATTTTAGCGGAAAGCGATCATTCCAATCTAAACGTATTTCCTTTATCTATAGTGTTAGTGGAGTGCTTTGAGCCCTTATGGGATACAAACCTGGGAATTCATTTACTGTGAACGAATTTTTATAAAACGTTTTGCATTGTATTGTGAATAAGATATATTACAAAGTTTACCCATTTAAATTCGTTGCTTTCACTTTAGTATTTAAAAAAACACACATATACAAATGCATACATACAAGATGGATCCGTGTTCCGAAAAAGCTCTGTATCAGAATTTCTATTTGAGATTTTTACTCCAAACCTTTTACAAAATATGTGATTAATGGTAGTTCACATTTCAAAAATATTTTTATAGATACACAATATAGATAGAGTCAAATATATATCTATATTTGTTTAGTTCAGTGAGTTTGCTATAAAATTCCGGTCCCAAAAATACCTTAATACCATAGAGTATACTAAGTGGGTTTTGAATTATTACCACAACTGAGAACGTCAATCTAGACGTCCAGGAACCTTCGTATGAAAACTTCTAATCGAGACGATCGACTTATTGTAAGTTTATCGCTAAGGAACCGCTCTTTGCCAGCTTTTCAAATTGATAATGAATTGCACTTAAAAACGTACATATTGACTATAAGAAGAAGATTAAATGAAGCAAATATTATGCTTCAGGACCAGAACTTACTAGATGTGTTGACCAGATCCAAAAGCAAAGGCATGGTCTTAATGTAAAAATTACGAAAAAATGTTAGTGTCTTCTTCAAAAGCGAATATTTCCAACAGAAATAAAGTTAATGAGATGAAACAAAAAACAAACCATCGAGAAAGGATGTATCTAGATGATAAAATTATTTTTAAATTTCTTGCGGTTTTACCATATTCCACAGGGTGTTTCAAACTTTCATCAAAATATCAATATTTTGTTTTCCCTCGTATAATTAACAGATGGGGAGTTTCATTTTTAATTTAGAAAAAGATACTAAAAAGTCAAATAATTTGGCTACACACTGCTTAAAAATCATCAACATCGGCCCATTAAAACAAAATATTAACCTTTAAAATACATCAAAGTTTTAAGGTGCCCATTTTTCGTGTCGGTGACTGTATTTCAAAAATTATACATTTTAGTCATATACTTTTCTAATGAAACAAACCTTTATTTTTTTACTAGAATCCAAAAATCAATTAATATATTGGGTGTTCCATTACAAAAAACATAATTACATAATTTTAGAAAATGTTTTAAATTGACTTACATAAGCTCACAAAATTTCACTTCAATACAAACTTTTGTTCTCTTTGTAAAAACCGCGTCGTATATGTCGCGCCACCCTGTATAATTCGATTTCAATCAAAATTTCAATGATTAGAATATAAGCAGAATAGGTATAGCTTAAGTATTAGATTTATTTACTTCAATAAATTTACTTAGAAAAAGAATAAAAAAAATCAAAAAATTAAGAAGAAAATAATTAAGAATTTACAAAAATTACTAAAATAAAAAATTAAAAGCAACGAAAAAAAAATGGGTAAACATTTTAGTATTTTATCTATAAAACACAATACTGAAGGTTTCACGTTAATACATTCACAGTAATTGAATTCCGAGGTAAATGTCTCTGGGCACTCCACTATATAGACTGTTTGTGATTGAGTTTCCATGGAAGTCTCGAGAAAGATACAAATAGAGCTCATTTAAACATTAATAAATATTGCGACGTTCACGAAAATAATTAAAGTTGATTAATACGATAATAATTATGCAAAATAAATAAATAGTGCGTAAAACAACAAATAATAGTTATTTTTTATACAAGACGATGAAATGGTATTTTATCGTCGACCGAAAAGATTGGGCGACGATAATGCAATTTTATCGTCGTGTATAAAACAGTATTTTTTTCCATAGCGAGTTACGTTTTAAAAAATATTCAGAAATTTCAAGGAATTTATTACGAGTAGAAAAAATATTGTGCTGGGTTGGCGTTGGTTTCTATGTAATTTGACAAATAAATAAAGCTGTCTCTTTAGTTGTCAGTTTTGAGTGAATATTTTTTAATTCTCTTTCGTGTCGATTGCTGATTGAACTGGAGCCAGAAATGGATCAAAACGAAATAAGTAAATTACCAACAGATATTCAGGCTGAGGCGACAAACGCCATATCCAAATTACTTCCATTTAAATCACGAATAACTTATGAAAAGGAATACAAAAATTTTCAAAAAAAGAAGCGATTGAAAAGGTGCGAGAAGAAATAAAGTTTTTAACCTATCCTCGTTGTTAAAGCATCATTTAATCCACCCTTGCGGTTAAAGTACTATTTTATCTACTATTTTTGATAGATATAAGGCAATTTTAACAGTTGCTATGGAAAAAAGTATTTTTTCTGGTTAATTCTTCTCTAGTAAAATCCTTTTTCAACTTAAAGTTCCTAAAGCCTTGTTGACAAGTATAAGAGCGCAAATTCCACCCGTTGTATTAGCTGAAGTACGAAAAGCAACATGCAGGATTTTCACTGGGAGAGAAAATTGCGCTTTCCAGTTTCATTATTGCCGGATGCATTTTCCTCTCGTTTTAGCGCTTTGTACATCGCTTGATATTGCGGCAGGAAGGATTACGGATATAATGCTAGACGCTTTCTTGACATAAAAGGAGAAATGGGAGTGTAGAGCACTAAACCAACCCTTTTGTCTTTTATGGTTCATTTTTACTTTTTTTCTACATAGTTAAGTTGAAAGTCTCTGAAAACCTCTTATATACATTTAGTCAGTATTCTGCTACAAATTTTTAAGATGATAATAGATCTCTCTATCTTACATTAGTGTTAAAGTAGATAAGACAGTTAAGTAAAATGCGTGAAAGGCCCCAATGAACCACAAAACACACTAAAGAAATTTTGCAATTTTTGTGGACGCTAATCATATTAGTTCTATCAGCAGATGGTTGAAGATTTTTTTATTAAAACATTTCTGCTTAAAAAAAGGTTTATACCGATTTTTTCTTAAAACTGGTTAACCCCTGTAACTTTTTTTTTCACATAAGAAAAATTAGACTTTGCACGTTAGTACATAGACCGAAAATAATTGAATACGTCAATCAATCGTAATTTATATCATCATCACATCACCACGTTCAGTTTATTCAACCATTTCCAATTATTGTGTAGCCTCCCTCACATATTCTCTTTGTAGCCCATTCTTGTTTATTGTAGGCTATGCGGGCCCAAGTCATCTCTGCTAATTTCCTAATATCTCTAGGTCTCTTCATTCCTCGTGGGTACCATGCTGTAATTCTTGTGGTCCATCTACTGTCCGTTATTCTTGCCGATTGTCATTTGAGCTATTTAACTTTGTGGATGACATCTATTACCTGGGTCTTTTGACCTATCCACTCTATTCTTTTACAGTCTCTCTTGTTTATTCCCAGCATATTTCATTCCATGAGCGTTGTGCGACCTGTACTTTCCTTACGATGTCCGTTTTAAGTGTCCAGATCTTGGACGCATAGATCATGGCTGGAAGTACACATTAGTCGAATGTTTTCTTCTTTAGATAGAGTGGCATTCTATATTTGAATATGATTGAATTTCTTCCATAAGTACTCCATGCTAACTTAATTCTTCTGTTGATTTCTGGTCGCAGAGATCCCGACCTGTGTATTATTAATTGTACCAAAGTATATATTCTTCTACTATTTCCAGTGTTGTGTTATTTATTAGAATGTCTTTTCTATTTACTAGTTCGTTGTACATTACTTCAGTTTTTGCTAAATTCATTTTGAGACCCACTTTATTGTTGACTGTATTTAATTCATTAATTTGTGATTGTAGTTCTTCAGGACTATTGGCAATTAGGACAATGATGAATGTCATCAGCGAATCTTAGATGGTTAATATATTCTCGATCTATTTTTAATCCTTTATTGATCCAGTCCAGTTGAAGGAAGATTTCTTCTAATGTTGCTGTAAACAGTTTTTATGTCATAATATACTAACTTACTTAACTACACCATAAATAAAAAAGTTATAATGGGTGAGCCACTTCTGAGAGACATCCGGTATACTAGTGGCGGAAGCGAATGAATGTTGAACTAACTCTATAAGTAAATATTCCTTTATTCTGTGATATAAAGAATAATTATTCGGTCTTCCTATTCGCATTTTCTAGCTTCTTTATTCAATTTTAATCATGTTAAAATAATATTCATCGGAGAGTTAAGATTCTAAAACAAAATTTTCACCTCAATAACTAACTTAAGATTTTAAAACATAAATCTACTCCATTCTGTTGTTTAGATAACAAGATTACTCTTTGACCATTGGACAGATCAAAGACTACACTAATTCTGTCGCCGTGTTAATACGTAATTATTTGGCTCGTCGACCACAGCGAAAAAATCCTTGACCGAGTCCAATAATGTAGCGCCATTGCATCGGTTGAAACACTCGGAGAATGTAGACGGACATGCGACGCAGTGGAGAAAATGTACCGATGATTGGTTCAAAAGGTCAGAAGGACTTTAGAACTGTCAAGTTCAGTGTTTGTGGTATTTATTCGAGGGGTAAAAGAAAAAAATGAATTATTATGAAGGTAAATCGAGGCGGTACGTGTGTTTTAAACATGGTGATAGGTTGCCACAGGCAAAAACTTACCTAGTGTTATCTGCATATCCATGCTCTTACTTTTTATGCTGAAATATATGTTAATTAATTTTTATTAAATTCTCCCTTTCTTTGGGCTATGTATTTTTTAACTGGGACTTTTTTATGCACTCATCTCTAGAAAATGTTTCTGCACTTCCTCCGAAAGATTTCTTTATTCTTCTGTCTTTTCAATGGTAACCCAGTCTGTCCGGGACCAAAATAGCGTGTTTTCCCCCGCACAAACGCCACTGGATTTATTGTGATCATTGAACGGTCTTGATACACTGTTTTATATCTTAATTTGTTCCGGAAAAAAATTCACACCTTGGCTAGATAGACATTTAAGGATAAGAAATTCACAATTTGTTCTTTTATCCTCCTTGTTGTTGGAATACGAATGGCTCAAGTAACCCACATACACACTCGTAGACACCTGAATACAACTGAAGATAATTGAGTTTGAGTTTTGATTTCTAAAGTTGGATCTTGGAACACTAATAAATATTTACATAAGCTCTTATGGATTTAACGATTGGAATGTTGTTAGTTCCTCTCTGTGTTGGTCACTCTGGTTGCTACTCTTGGCTTTAGAACTGTCAAGTTCAGTAAAAGAAAAAAATTAAGTATTCTAAAGATAAACAGAGGCGGTACGTTAGTTTTAATCATGGTGATAATAGGCACAGGCAAAAACTTACCTACTGTTAACTGCATACCCATTCTCTTACTTTTTATGCTGAAATATATGTTAATTATTTTTTTGTCAAAATCTGTCTTTTTTTGAACTATGTATTTTTTTAACTGGAACTTTCTAATGCACATCTCTAAAAAGTGTTTCTGCTACCTCCGAAAGATTTCTGTGACCATATTCAGCTGTAGCTTTTGGTCTGAAAAGGAGATAATCTAGGCCGTCTCGTTCTCTACCGGCAACCCCGCATCGGTTGCATAACACAAAATTCCGATTGATATCAAGGCCCATTCTGTATTCAAGATCGAAAAGTTAAACATCTTTGATCAACTATCCATAATGATATTAAACAGAGTAGGGCCTGACTCTCCCCTTGCCTCATGGCGACAGAGTCCCTTTCATTTTCAGAGAGTTGTTGAATATGAAAAGTGATCCGAACAACATAAACTTAATAATATTATAATAATTAACGGAAATAACAGATAAAACACGAAAACAAGTGAAATTAGGGACGAACATCGAACATGGATTAATAACTAAATGACGTTGGCATGAAAATAAACGATAGTTTTCGACCATACGAAATTCGGGCATACGAAATTCGGCCATACGAAATTCGGGCGTTTTCTGTTAAAAGCAATATGGCGGCACAAAATTCCTATAAATTTAAATAAAATTATTGATTCTCCGACTTTCGGATATTTTAATCTGACAAGTAGCTACATAAAATTAACTAGATATTAGTAAAAAAATATGTGGATGTGCGATAATGTTACATAAACACGTTTACAAAATTATGACGTAATTTTTTTCCCAGAAGATGTCCGAAATTCGGATGCATGAAAACTAAACTTAAACGTTTTGATATTTTGACGTAACCAATTTACCTCTTTTTGTTTCCTAGCCTACTACTATAATTTTTATGCCTTATTAATCCTAGGCGGCAGCCTAACATTATTTGTTCCTTTAATATCTCCTGTGAGAGAGAAGATAAAAATTGCTATTTGCACTATTTTGGAAATTTTGTACTCTATTTGACTGTGCAAAAAGATACATAACCTGCAATTTGATTTTTTATGCAAAAGCGCAATATCTGTTATGATGTCAAACAGTGTCTCCTAGCTACCATCAGACTACCACGAAAAAATGGATGGAAACAAAATGTATACTGTAGATTAGTAAGGAAGAAAAGCTCTTTTAAACAAGCCCTAGTTTGTTTAAATCAGTTAACTTAAACTAGAGTTATCCTTATTTTTTTAAAATAAGGTATACGCTACGTTTTTGATAAAGCAAAAAATACGCTTTATCAAAAAATGATTTTAAGGGAAACACCCTTTTCTATAGGAGATAGACGAAAACTAATATAGGTGTCTGGAGCTCATCTTTTTTATCAAAAATATGATAGTGAAAACCGCACATCGATATCTGTTACCGTTTCGGAGTTACGGGGTCTTTTTCAGAAATGTGTATTTTTAACAAATCGCTTTAACAAAACTTTTTTGCTAAGGAAAATGTTATTATTGTATATTTTTGTGAAAACATTTCCATAGCATTTTTTTACGTAGAATCTAATGGTTTAAGTATATTTTTTTAAAGGTAAAGAAAAAGTATAACAGGCACTAATTCCGGCGGCCTTGGCGGACTCGACGCCGACGCGACGGTCAACGACTGAGATCTTGGTTATAGCCACTCAGTTCTCGAAATTTGCTCCAAAAATTTGCTAATAATTTCAGCGTTCTGAGGCGGTGCCTCATTTTGTTTAAAATTTATGTTTTCGAGTTCCATTAGAGGGAGATCATTAATGAGACAGAGGTCCAAAGCCTACTAGTTAAAAGTGGCGAACTTATTAAAATTCTGTATTTTTAAGGGGACTATAATAAAATATCAAGTGTGTTATATTTTTGGAAAAATAATTTTAAGTTCTTTTCACTTAATTAAAAATATATAGGGTGTCAAAAAAAAATCAATTGTTGAAATGTTTTCTCAAAAATACAAAATTTTCCATAGTAAAAAAGTTACAGCAATTTGTTAAAAATGCCTATTTTGGAAAAATACCCTGTAACTCATTAACGGTAACATATATCGATGTGCGGTTTTCAACATCATGTTTTTGATAAAAAACGAGCTCCTGACACCAGTATTAGTTTTCGTCTATCTTCTATAGAAAAGGGTGTTTCCCTTTAAAAGCGTCGAATTTGACCCACCCTGCACCGACTTAAGCTCTTATGGCTTTCACGATCGCAATGTTAGTTCACATTGCTACTCTCGGCTTCATGACTTAGTATTTTTCTGTAATCTAGTGGTTTTTTTTTTAAACTATTTTTTTAAGATGAATATACCAAATGAGTCTTCAATCATTAATGGTCATCGAAGTTGTAGTAGTACATTTTCGTCTGTTTAACATTTCTTCTTTATTTTTAATACCGGCAAAAAGATTCCATGTAAAATTTATTTGAACTGCAGATGTTTTTATCTGGGTATTACACATACTTTGGTCAATTCTGTCCAACCATTTAGGGAAGATTTCGACAGAGGAAAAAATTACCGAAAATTCAATTTAGGCCAATTAAATCACAGTTGTAACTGTCACTGTCCTTGGACAGACTACGAAATGCTCAGGATTGTATTATTAAAAATAACTTTGTGATTCATAGTTACGTTCATTCCTAATGACATTAGGTGGATGTTCTTTTGTGTTGATATTGACCAAATAACCTAAAATAAACGTAATAAATATCCACTGGCGAAAAAAAAACGGCTAATTTAACTGGAGGTTAATTAATATTGTCGGTTACGGAGCTCGCTTCTGGACAGTATTATGTCAATGGTTTCCCACTTCTGTCCGGGACCGAAATAGCGTGTTTCCCCCCGCTCGGCCAACTAAATATACGCACTCGTGAATTTTCGCTAGTGTTCCCGTGCTTTGCGACGCGTCTTTAGTTCTTTGGCGGTCGGTTGGTTGGAAAATTCGAAAAAAGAGAGAGAAAGACGAATGCAAATCGAAGTAAAAAATTAAATTTTCGACGCGAAAAAAATATAATTCGAAGTTTTTAATATTTTTTTACGATTTTTAGTGTATACGATGACAGTTTTTTTTTATATATGGTGTGTAAAGAGAGTTATTATGTCAATACTAGTGAATTTTTGGTGTAAAACTTGTTGAGTCAGTCGTTGGAAATATGCGGGAATCTTGTTTAGAATTTGTCATTTGTATACCAAATTTTCTTTATAAACATATATTATTATACTTTTATATAAGGTCACCGTTTGAAAAGTCTCTTATACAAATATTCTATCAGAAAGATCTGAAATATAGTACATATCGGGCTACGATGAGAAGCCAAACTGTGATACTTTACTCCTTAGAGAGTAGCCACTTCAACTTAACTTATTTTTTAATAACAACCGGGCCTACCTTGTTTATTTTTTGAATGTGGTAGACAATGACTGGACTTCCATTGTCATTATTTATTTTAAAT
Organism: Sitophilus oryzae; assembly: GCF_002938485.1. Taxonomy (NCBI): domain Eukaryota; kingdom Metazoa; phylum Arthropoda; class Insecta; order Coleoptera; family Curculionidae; genus Sitophilus; species Sitophilus oryzae. The sequence goes on along the minus strand of NW_022146345.1, from coordinate 527,013 downwards.
TACACAACGTTTTGGTCCGATGTATCGTATCACTCACCATTATCAAGTGTAAAATTAGTAAACGAACCTACTTTGTGTTTTGCCACATAGGTAGTTAAAAACCTTCATAGTCACTAAGAAATATTTATTTTAGATTATTTATACTTTTTACTACACCTAACGTTTATTATATAGTTACGTACCAGTGAAAATTATTACTTTAAATATTTCCTTTTTAAACCGAGACCTATTGCACGCTACACAACTATTTTATATTGTCTTCTCCAGGAATTAGTAAAAATGTCACTGTTAATTTAAGTTCTGACGCAATATTCTTCTAGATTTACTACCTAAAACCAATTGTAGAATAAATAGTAAACAAGATAAGTTCAGAAAAGCACAACAAATCTAAATATTTTCAAATCAAATTTGAATGTGTCAATTGAAGCGTCAAACAGAACTCGCAAAAATGTGGGCTCATGCTGTTGATTCCGTCTCTAATGCATGAATATATGGAAAGCATTATACTCTTTCTTAATATTTTTATTCAAAAACTATATATTTTCTAAACATCTAGAAACATTTTTGACTTACAAGAAAACTTCACGTGAAAGGTTTTAAATAAAAAATTCCCATTGTTTTTTAAAAGGCCGTTTCAATTTTTTGCATTTATTTGTTTACCCCTGTATATTTTGACTTAAGGGTTTATGATTTAAATGAAAATATTTCCAAAAACGGAGCAATGCGATGGCTGGGTTGGCGAAATAAATAGTATACAGGTGTATATTCCGTGGACATAGAACTACTACGTATTTTTGGAATCAAAATAAGTTCATTATACACAACTTCCTCTATACAAAAGTGCTTCGTTTATCCGCTAGAAGGTGTCAAACTTTAAAAAAATAAACACATTTTTTAAGATATTTCAAGAACCCTTATTCTGATTTGAATGAAATTTTGGATGATTATGTTTTGCTAAGTGCTTTAACATTTGACTTTCACAAAAACTTAAGAAAAAGTACCGGAAGGGTGAGAACTACCCTCATCCCTACATAAATTTTAGTATAAATATTTTTCTGCAATCCCACCGACGGCCGATTTTCTTTTTGCAAAACGGTCTCTCTAGTGTTTACTCTCTGTGTCTACTAGTATTACTTTTGCTAATTTTTCTCACTTTGTCATCATTTTTAGTTCTTTAGCCAGTTTTTTAGATCAAAAATAGAAAGGAGGGAGATAAAGAGGCTTAGCTCATAAAAGTGAAAACTTAAAAGATACATCCGTTGACGCGAAGAAAAAAGAGGAGGAATTTTCTGTTACTTGTTTTTTTTTTCATTTCACGACGACAATGTTTTGTATGATGCCAATTATCAAAGAAAGTCATTAGTCATGGCGAGTGTATTTTTGGTGAAAAAACTTGTTGAGTCGTTAAGAATATGCCGTCTTTTTTTCGGATTTGTTCCTACAGGCAAAGCAGGTAACATCTTATTATTCTATTTATATTTCCTCTATTTAATGTGTTATGTGTAAGTAATAAAAAAATGATATTTTTATAACATATGTGTATATTTATTCAATAATTATATTTCAAAATTTGGGATTATTATATTTAAGCATATTTTATTTTTGATTTATTTAATTTATTTACACTGGCAATGGAAACTAATTAAATTAATTGGTTTTTAGAAAATTAAATTTTATAATAATACCTACAATAATTTTTGACCTATAATATTGTACATAATACTATTAAATTAGAAAACATAAATATTTATTATATATCTTTTGCAAAGTTTTTGAAAATTATTATTAATTTTGAAAATTTGAATGTTTATTGAAAAAAACATACTTCTAAAATGAGCATTTTTAATTAATGACTGGCATAGGATTATTATTTGATCAAAAATCTGTAATAATATTGTAAGATTGATATTTTGAAAATCTAAATAAATAAAAAATGTCTATACTTCTGTGGCCGATTCATCTCTAATTCAAAACAGTGCGGTATAGGTATTTCGCTACTGTAAGGAAAATCTACAAAATAAGATAGTTATTTTTTGTAAACACTTCTGCATTAATCCAGCGTAGACCAAATAGTCAGCAGTGGTTTACTAATAAACAAATTTGCCTAACGAACAAAAAAATGCTTAACGTTTCTGGAGCACTTTCCGTTGGATCTATACACATTACGCGGATACACATTACGCGGATAAACAAACGCAGATGACCAGCTGGTATTGAATTAGCTGTGGTTGTACTAATTATACAGGGTGTTTTAAAAAACATGTACCATCTCTCGTGGGGAGATTCCTTACGTAAAAATAAGATTTATTTTTCATATCAACATAGGTCCGATTCTGCTTTGTTTCGTAGCTACGGGGCGTTAAAATCTTAATATTTTTTCGGTTTATTATAATTTTCTTCCAAGTACTTTTAGCGTTTCGAATAAAATTTTGAGGGTGAAAGTTACCATAAATGCGACATATTTTAAAGTCAAAAAAATGTCGACATATTTACCAGGGACGTGCATATGGATTATCACTGGAATATTTTTCTAAAAAAAGCGTGTACGCCACTGACTTTTTTCCCTCGTTAGCGAAATAGTGTAAACAATTTAATGCCGATTAAAAATTGCATTGTAATATTAATTGTAATATTCTTAAATACCATTATTTTTTTATTTTATATTGCTGTAGGTTAGACTAATAGTAATAATAACTAATAGCAATAATATTTAATAATAAATTAGGTAAAATATATAAATTATTAACCTTATTTTAATTTTAATTTTATTAAAATTGTGATTAATAAAATAGATAAACCCATCTCATCAAGGAGGCCAAATTCGACAAAATATCAAGAGATGACTTTTAATTGACATTAAACGACCTACACAATTTTGATATCAAAAGAAAAAAAGTCAGTGGCGCACATGTTTTTTTTTTGAAAAATATATTCCAGTGATAACCCGTGGGGGACATGCATATCCCTGATGAGTTTACCGACACTTTTTTAGCATTAAAATATATAGCACTTATAGTAACTTTTACCCTAATTTCATTCGAATCACTAAAAGTACTTGGAAGAAAATTATAATAAATCGAAAAAATAAAAAGACTTTAACACCCTGTAGCTACGAAACAAAGCACGATCGGTCCTATGTTGATATGAAAAATCAATCTTATTTTTACGTGAGGAATCTCCCCACGGGAGATGACACATGTTTTTTGAAACACCCTGTATAAACCAATGGAACAAAGACAAGAAATAAACAAATGATTATAACTGTCAAACCGATTGCCTCAATAATTCCAGGTCTCTCAAATAACTATCTCTATAACACTCTCACTTCACTGGGCCATCTAGTGTTTTAAAAAAAATATCAGTTACTAGAATTTACATCCGGAAAGTATTAGCGTTTGAAATATGAACTGTTTATTATCTTAGTGCATTATATATCTGTAATGTACATGTGTATTTATAGTTTTTAAGTTTATATTTCTAAAAATAATCTATGTACATATTTTGAAATTTTACTTCTCGAATGTATTCCAAATGTACAATTTTTCATGCAAACGAGGACATTGGTTTTCTATTTTAACATATATTTACAATATTTAGGTCAAAAATTAAAGAATTTTTAGCAAAATACACTGAGTTATATTAATATTAACGTCTATAAAACCGGTAGTAAATACTACTAGCAGAACTGCAATCAAAACGATGTTTGTATGCCGGCTGTATTATTCGTAGCGAAATAATATTTCTAGCGAAAATAAAACTAAAATTAGATTAGTGATTTACGTTTTCCATGCAAACCATGAGCTCGGTTATATTGACGGAAATCCTTTATTTTCATTATGTTATGTTATGTTAATTATATTTCGAACTATTATGTTTGATTGTAAATTTTCAACATTTTTATAAAATGAAACTACTTCTTCCAGTAATATACTTTATCTATCTTGTTTAATCATCATGGTCATCATTTTCTATCTTCTTCAGGTGCTAATTCACCTATTTCCAATTATGGTGTAGCCTCCCTCACATACTAGCTTTGTAGTTGCGCCCATTGTTGTCTATTGTCGGCTATGCGGGCCCAAGTTATCCCTGCTAATTTCCTAATATCATTGTTCCATCTCAGGTTCGGTCGTCCTCTATGTCTCTTAATTCCTCGTGGGTACCATGTCTTGTTTATTATATCGGCATATTTATTGGTTAACTTGCGTATCTATTATATATTGGTAACTTATATTGGTATATCAAATTACAGTAATAATGCAGTATAATATCCATGAATTATTGTAAGGAATACAGCCTGACATTGGGTTCCGATATGGTTCCGATTATCTTGTACGAGGAGTGTAGTTCATTCAATACGTTCAGTACAATATGAGTATGTGTCAAAACCAGTGCTCGTCACATTAAGAAAAGTTCATTATGGTAGTATATATATATATATATATACCTTTCGGTAATAATTTCATTTGTAAGCAGACATATATCGAATTCATTATTCTAGGTCGTATTTTTGAGTTTTTGTAGCCAGTTATCGCTATAAATCTTTTTTTCTTTTTTCTTTTAAGTACATATTGTATTCTTCACCCCTTAAATGCAATAGTTGTCCCAATTATCGTCATTATCGTGTCCGAGTAATCGTCATATTTAATGAAATACTGTATTTATAGTAAACATGAAATTAATATTTACTTAATATGAACAATAATTGGTATATTCAAGACTTTTTTACTCCAGTACATTTTTCGTGCACCTAGCTCTTTTTCATGCGCTGGACTATGCCCTCTTGAGAATATTCTTGAAGGTTTTTTTTCTTATTGTTAAAGTTATTTGTGCCATCAAAATTTTATTAGTTTTCTGAATCTCTTTTTTCGAAGGTTTCAATAATTATTTAAGTTCCGGAAAGATATAATGAGTGACATGAAATTTATCTATTATCCATATATTATCAATTAAGTTGTTTTCCTCTGGCTTTCTTAATGGATAAACTATTATCAACAGCTTCAATCGTTTTAAGCGTGTTATCTGCGGAATATTTAAGTTTTCTTACCATATTATCTGATAATACCAGAAATTGTCACCCCCATGCCCCGCTATTCGTCGTCTCTAATTAACATATATTTTCTTTAAAATCCCGAAACAAATGGTATGACGCAGACTGGTACGCATATTCTTACTGCTTAAAATAACACCATTAAAGATAAGGTCTAGACATACTAACAAAACTAATTAATCTATACGCATTTATAATTTTTACTTACACGTAGTTGGTTAGGTTAGGTAACCAGTAACCGGCATCTGTGCCGATTATTAGGACACCACCCCTTTTATTAGACCTAGTAATCGTCACACGAAAATAAACTAAAACTATTCCTTAAATCTTGTATAATCGCCTAAAGAAAACAAGTTCAATATCAATACAGGTTATTTAACATGAAACATGCATAATTAAACTTAATTTTGTACACTGCTAATCTATCTTAAAAGATTGGATGTCTTAACATACACGTTAAACGACTAGCACAGAACGAATATCGTCCCAATCACGTACCAAAAAGTAATGCAGAAATGAATAATTATGACAGCTATTATAAAATGCACATGTTGCGTAATCGATAAAATAATATCAAATCTGTGAAATACATTATTGTGCTATATCAAAATTCCTTAATTTTTGACAAAAACTGTGATGTGAATTTTTCTTTTTCATTTCTCCAAGATTCACCATAGCGATTCATTTCTAGACATGTAAATACCGACCGAAGATTCTCTGCTGTTGACAGTGTATATTTTTACCAATGTCTATATTTCAATTTTCAGTTATACTATAATTTTTACTTGTATTAAGCCAAATATATAATGTGTCAGACTTATAGTCTTGTATAGGGCCTATAGGCATGTCCTTGCGATGTGTGTCCTTGCGTGTTTCACGAGTTCAGGGGGTCCCATTTTCGTGTGTTTTGCTGGGTTTCTCGTTTATGAGTAGAGCTATATTCATAATTTATCGCCAAATCCTATAATTTAGCGCCAAATCCAAATGGCACTCTTTGAGATGTTCTATTAGATATTATATTACTATAGTCTGTCCAACGAGAAGATCCTTGACAGTGATAGATGTGTCTGTCATTTTAATTTCAAAGTAGTTTATTTTATTTTACAAAGAAATAAGTTGGTACAACAGGAACGCATAGCAGGAAATATTTAAAATTTGATTGACAAGATGACAAGTGATTACTTCAAAATATTGTGAAAAAACTGTATAAAACTGAAAAAGGTAATCGAGTTATTTTATTTAATAAAAAAACGGTATGTGTTAATACAAAACAAACAAGAACAAGACACTACATACCAAAAAAAATAAAAAAAGAACTATTATTTACTTTTAAGCTTTATGAAACTACCCGCATTTATGATTATATTTATCAATATAACTTATGTACAAATACAAATTTGTAATATTCCACCGGAATAAATAAAACAACATAGGTAAATAAAACAAACTATTTTATTAATAATAACTCCTACCAAATTTTATACCTTAAAGGTTGATTAATTAACTTTAATCTTAATTTTTTTAAACCAGTACCTTTTGACATTATTTTTCTGCAGTACTAAAATCCATTATTTGCCTATCGTGTGATGTCGATATTTTACAGCTACTCCAGTGTTTAGTATGTGTTTAGTTTGATCCTTCTACCTTATACGAGATGCACTTATCTACGACGAAATTGTATAGAAACTTTATCGATGGCAACTTCATTGATGTATAAGACTTTCTGCCTGGGCAGCGAGTATTAACCATAAACTGTGCTCTGGGTCTACAGTTAATTTTCACTCGATTTTTCCTCCACTTGACTTCAAAAGACACAAAACACACGTAATAATACGAATCAAAATGCATCATCTTCAAAAACGCAGGGTATTTAACAAAGTTGACACAAAATTATAACCTATAATTTGGCAAGACTTTGATAAGCGTCAAAAATGACAAAAATCTAAAGGCGAGTTCATACGCATCGGCGTCCGTTTATCGTTCATCGTTCCGTCAAACCAATAAAATTGAAATACGGTCTGTCATTTTTTTTAAATAAACTAATAAAACTGGTTAAAAACAACAAGACACGACGCATGACGGATTTATATTTAAACCCATCCATAGATAACTTAAAAATAATTAGAAACTTTTTTTAGTAAAATAAATAGATTGGTATGGGACGTCATCTGCTTTTCTTCTGTCATCGTCTGTCGAAATCTTACCTGAGAAAAAAAACAGAGTATATAATATTATACCTATTACTGGATTTTTAACAGAAAGCTAGGAAGTGTTATTTCTTCATTTAATACATCTTTGTAGAATGTAGAATGAGTGAGAGGGGGGTTAATCACTGCGACCTTAAAGATCTATTGTGCCCCCCCTTCCTTGAGCCATTATACAGTCTATTACCCATCACATCCCTGTTGTAGAGGGGACAGGGTATTTCCCATCTCTGACAACAGATGTCCTTCCTCCAAGGGTACCCTTCCACGGTTGGAGTTTGGCCCTCCGTGCCCTTCACAGTCGAGGAGCTTGCTGTGATACCCGTGAGGTGTAGGCTGGAGGATCTGTCTCCATTTTCTCCACCTCTTTAACTTGGTCTCTCCTTAGACCTGCTACCGGTGTTGTCCCGTATCTGTAATAGAAGATATGTCCCTCTTTCTTATTTCCCCTTGAATTTGAGGTCAATTCCTATTGTGAGGACCATCTTTTTGAATACATCTTTAAATAAGGAATTATTTGGTAAAAATATTGCAGAGAAATTAAAAAAAAGACACATTTTAGGTTGAAACTTTAGGTGCCACAATATTAAAATGTGTTCCATTCATAATATGTATGACTTCCTAAAGATTTTGGAAGCAAGTTTCGGTAATCGTGTCAAGCATGATGAGCAGATGTTTATAACATTTATAGAAACATGCATTCACAATTTAGTACAGTTGTGTAAATTTGAAAGACAATACATGTAAAATATTGCAGAAAAGAATAGAAAACATTATTTCAGATGGTATGGGATAGAAATTCGTCATGTTTATTTATCTTAGACGTCTAACGCGACAAAGTATTCGAAGAATTTACTATCCATCTAACCGAACTCCTATTTATATCATCAACGTGCGACGTAGCGAATAGTTTTTCCTAAAACCTATTTTCGCGGCATTAGAGTTTATATTAAACGTAAAATTTTTAATCCTCCAATAAACATAAATCCGTCCCGAGTACTACAACAGTCCAATTTTAAAAATAGGTAATTTATATCGGAACGAGAGTTGAGAGTCGGTTTGGCATATTGTTGAGATAAAAATGTTGATGGAATGCGACGTTCTACTCAAATGGTTTCTATATTTCGTCTTTGATTACGTTATGTTTTTAAAATTAATGATATCAATTAATAAGTATATGTCAGGCGGTATATATTTTAACTACATATTTATCAAACATTTTGTAATACTAACTCTTTAGCTCTTTAATGTTTGTGAAGAGTTTATAAATTTGAAATATATGAGTTATAGGGTTTGGCAAATGAACTGCTTGTGTTATGTTGTTATTTTAAGAGTTTGTAGGACTAATGAATGGTTCGAAGTTAATACATTTACATGATAAATAAAAATTGACCATTCTTGGTTTTGACGTCTTTTGGAAGTGAAGTATCGTTTATACTCATGAATGAGTCTTTATCCATTTCTGACTATTTAAATCACATCATTCCTTTATTTGTTACATATTATTAATAATTAAGTAAAAATTGCTGTGTTTATTATTTCAATTATCAATATCACAGTCTCACTAAATGGTTACTATAAAATTTAATTTGAAACAGGGTCCAGTAGCCTCCACAAGTTGAACATTGAGTATTCTGCATCCAATATCAATTAAGCTCTCAGTTTGGTTTACTTTTGTTTTTCTGACTGGTTTTTGGAGAGGTACGTTTATAATAGTTTCATCTAGTCATTGGATGGTCAGACCTACCAAATGTAGACTAGACGCACTAAAAAATGTTATTTGAGTTATGTTCTGTATTATGTATAATGTATTTTTTTATTATTCAAAGCTTATATAGTTAACTTATGTAGTTGAGGAGCAAAAGAGGAGATTTTGGAGTTTACTCAAGGGCGGCAGAATAACATAAGGGGAGAAACATTGCACCCTGTTAAGTACTCCCATCATATTGGAACCTTTATACAGGGTTGTGCTTGTAGGGCAGCCGATCAGAGTAGTAAATAAAAATGATCATTAGAAAAACTTGAGCGTCAGATTATAGGACAAGGTCAGTTATCTACATGCAGAAAAGTGTGCATTAAAATGATTTGATGATTTAGGCGTGATATAAGGGAATGGGAGAGTCACAAAGTTACAAAAACATCACTTGGATATTCTCGGCCTTGGTTATTTTTTTTTACTTTGATCGAAACCAGTCAAGAATCATGGAAATAACAATTTCCAAAAAATCTGCCATAAGTTTTGGTCGCGTCAAAGCGTCAGTCTTTTGAATAAGAGCTTCTTTAGGGTTCATTAACGTCTACTATTACTCAAACTCTATTTTACTACCATTAGAATGCGCAGATTAATATCCCTTCGTTATTATAAACACGTGATATCATATGCACTATTTGAAAGGCCTAATTATTTCTTTGCTACTGCTTTTTACATTTTGAAAACCTGTACATGCTTCTCCCATTAGTAAACTGGCACACCTATACAAGCTTTTAACCCCATAACGTTCGAATAAATCCCAATTTAGCCCCCCATCTTGGGCCAACCTACTATTATATTCAGAATTCAGATATTACTTAACAGCTCTACTATCAAAGATTTATCGTTTTTTTATACAAATATTGAACTGGTTAAGGTATACAACTATTACTTACTAAATTATTCTCAAATGGTGTATAAACAATAATTATGTACCAAGGCAAAGTACCAAAACCAAAGTTGGCATATTGGCTCCAAAAAATGTTGGTATAATTTATTCAAAAATATGTTTTACATTTCCTTTAAGCTCAAAGTAAGTTAGTCATATACCAAATATTACAATCATAGGTTTAAAAATAACCGAGTAATTAGGAAATAACTTCATATAAGGACTTTAAATTCGTTTTTTCTCAAAACTGTTTTTTGTAACTTAACATAGTTTATAGTTAGCTTCTGGGATACAGTAAACTGATTTTGTAGTACAAAATCATATTATCAGATATTTAAAATGTATTTTGGTTTATATCTTGTAATTTAGGTTTAAAAATAATTGGAATTTATAAATATAAGAAGACTAGAAAACTTATATAGAGAAAAATAACAAAGATAAATATAATGAAATAGTTTTGGGTTGAATTCATCTATGGCCTATTTTTACATGTAAATAAAGTCGATAGCATGTCATCTGTGATATTTTGACAACTGAGATTTAGAACAGAATACTGACCACCGAGAAATATGAGTATACAGGTTGTCTCGAAAAGTTTTATTAGAAAAACTTCTTTTAGACATTTTTATGTCGGCAGTTTTTACATCAAAAGTATATAGAAGTCGCCGCATTAATTAATGACGACAACTGAGTTAAATTTATATGATAATTTAATAGGAATATGAGTATAGGATGCACAGACAATTTTTAGTCAAAACATATTTATTAATGAGATATATTTTTTTATTTTAATCATTATTATATGTGGCCGGCCGTAGCTCCAGCGTTAGTGTCTCGATCTGCGGAGCGGAAGGTACAGGGTTCGATCCCCAGCCAGTACGGTCGCTTTATTTATTTAAATAAAAATATTTATTTATCTAAATAGAGCGACCAACGAGCCGCCACCTCAAGGAAGGCAATGACAAACCACCTTGAGTATATTTGCCTTGTACAGCCTCTCAAATAGTGCCGTTCGGATTCGGCAATAAACTGTAGGTCCCGTATACTTGTGAAACACCGATGACACACATCACAAGTACATGCGAGAGGTAGCCAACGCTCTATAATAGAGTATGGCACTGTAAGAAGAAGAATCATTGTTATGATGAGTATGGTAACATCTTTTTACACTAAATATAATCCTGTTTGTCAGATATTCATATCTAATAAATGCGATGATGAACGCATAGCTGTAAATTTATAGATATAAACGGCTCCTCAATGAGTTTACATTAAAAATGCCCTCGTATTTGATCGGTTTTGACCGAAAATTCGCCTTTTTGTTTACATTTTCATATTTTCTTACATATTCGTAATTATTTTTAGATAATCTACTAGTTTTAAAATAATTCCTCTCCGGTACCTACTGGTTTATATATTTATTATTTAACTATAGTGAGTAATCAAAGTGCAGTACAAATAGTTATAATGTCACAGTCTATGAAGAAAAAATTTCCTTCGCTCACCAGCATAGATGTTGAGGTAAGCTTTTTTTTATTTTACTGCTATGAAAAAAATTATTTATTATATATAATTACTATTTATAATTTTAATTATATATTACATATAATTTTAATTTATATTAATATATATTTATTATTATTAGCCGTATCATTTTATTCGTTTGATAAGAAATAAACCAGCTCTATTCAGATTTCAACTACTTTTATATATTTTTTTTGAAATTCCTATCGAGCGTTGAAATTATTTCGCTAGGAATTGTTTTTACGATCAAGTTGTCGCATAATCATAAATTACAAAGGATAGACTTAAAACCATCTTTATTTTAAATAAGTAATAGGTGTTTAATAAACGCAATAATATATGAAGAAAATTAATTATGTTTATAATATCGTATAATTTGATACATATATAGCTTTTTTATGGCGAAGATTATACAGACTTTTTGGCATATTTTTAGCTTGTAATGATTATCCAGTAAAAAACGACTAGTAGACGAACTACAGTCAGATGATATTCTGGGAATGGTCTCAGATCTCATACGCACCGGTCCAACTATTGACACGCACCTACAATGTTCTGTTTCCTAATAGAGACAAATGGGATAAGCTGAGAAACGGTTTGTTACAAGCGGAAATGTGTTGGTACACGGACGGATCCAAGAACGAAAAAGGATCTGGCGCAGGAATTTAGAATACTGCAGTAATAAAATATTACTGCAGCAGTCCAAAGTCCAAAGACTGAGATATACCACACACTGAAAAAAGGATCTCTCAGTCGAAATGAATATGACTTTGACCCAAAAGATTGGCGCTTTTCAATAGGGCCAAGAACGATGTTTCTTTGCCCAAAGCATTAACTATCTTTTCATAAGCTTTAAAAAATTACTTTAGAGAATAGAAGAATCTATCTGTCCAAAGTATTTCACTCTTGACCCAAAATAAATTTGCAAAGAAGTTCTTGCTACAAGAACAATAGTCTCTTTGATTCATGCAAAAATTCTTGATTGAAAAGGGACCATTTCTTGATTAAAGAGACACTTTTCTTAAACCAATAACGAATACTATTGACTCAGCTAAAATTTATTTTGATATAAGAGAAGTCTATACATCATATACAGGTATATTAGATACGAGGTATATTATTTTCTGATAAATTTAGGTTATTTCAGCTTCTTCATTTCTTGGTATTTTTTGGGGTGGTTCATCACTCTACAAATTACAAAAAATGTTACAACACGATTAATCAAAGTAAAGCAAATAAATTATTAAAATTATAAGCTTTGGTCACATTTTGAATTTTTTAATACGTCGACTTGAAATTCTAAAATTTTTGTAATTATTTGCATAAAAAAATCGATACCTATATTTTTATTCTATAGTCACGCATGCATTATCTAAACAGGTGCATTAGGTACATGTCTCTTACCTTCAAATATAGCAAATAAATGCTCTAATTTCCATTTTTCAGAAACTCCTTTAAAGAATCCATATATCCTAAAATTTGTCCATAAAAAATGACAAATGCATGTTAATAACGATCACTAATTTGCTATACGATATGCGTTTAAAAAGCAAATTATGCAAAATTCCAAGTGAAGTGATTCCAAGCAACAAAACCCGTGCGTACTATGATGTGCGACCTATGAAATGCGACGTACGACTGATTGGAAATATACTGACTGATTGTATATACCGTCCTTCGTCATCGTCTTTGCGTGTCGATACTATTTTTCATCAAAAGAGTATTTAGCTATTGGAAAAATGGCCATGTTTCTTGAATGAAGTACTTCCCAGCGTATTTTTCTTATTATCTTAAAACAAAGTAACTTGCACTTGGTTGAATAAAAATAGATTCAAGAGAAATTTTCGAATTTTTCAAGAGAACCAGTTTTCTTGAGTTAATAGAGTTTTTCTTCAGGCAAAATATTTTCTTTTACGCTAAAATAAATTCTATTGCCACTAAATTTTTTTTTTCAAGAACGATGACGACTTTAGTTCAAGTCTATCTTTTTTATCAGTGCAGTCTTGGAAAATATACCACAATTTTCCAAGCTGAGCTATATGCTATTCAAACCTATGTGCAACTACTGATACAACAGAAATACACTGGGAAAACAATAAGCATATTTTCGGATAGTCAAGCCGCGTTGAAAGCACTTGAGGCAACGAAAAGCACGTCTATGACGATTCTTTGCAGGAAGGCGAACCTGCACCAGTTTTGGCGAGGGAATCAGTCCGTTCGTTTCCCGCTAGGCCGACATGTCCTTGGTATCCATATTAGCGACACTTTGTTCATTATATTAGGAGATAGGAACTATCAATATTATAAGGAGAAATTTATTGAGAGTATTAGGAGATAGGAACAAAGTGTCGGTAATATAAATACCAGGACATGTCGGCCTAGAGGGAAACGAACGCATTGATTCTCTCGCCAAAACTGGTGCAGGTTCACCCTTTCGTGGGCCCAGAACCGACATTTAGCGTTCCAAAAAATATCGCAATGGACAGGCTCTATGAATGTGTTAGGGGTGCGACGTTTTGGGATTGGAATGACAGATCCGGAATAGAACATGTCAAGAAAATCCTAGCCGGGCCATCCAAACGTAGAACAGGAGAACTCTTAAAGACTGGTATGAATGGAGCGCGTACGCTCACTGCAGTATACACGGGCTACTGCCGGCTGAGATCCCACCTACAGAGGATGGGACTGGTGAAAGACGCCGAGTGCCGACCACAGGTGCCGACTCTGTATGGAAGATGACTAAACAATGAAGCACATTATGTGTACCTGCCTCGCTGGGAGCCGGACCAGGTTTGAGGTGTTTGGCAAAACCACGTTAGACCTATCAGACTTACATATCACCCTCGGATGTGCCTATGTTAAAAGGTTGGATCTTGAGAGTGAACTTTAACACTCTTTTTCTATTAAAGAGCTTGTAGAAACTGAGCCAAAATAGGCCCTCGCGGAAGCATTGGAGGGCCCCACATGGGACCCACTTTATTGAATACGAATTCGACTCTCCAGTAAGGCTCTATTTGATCTTTCTCCTATTATTGAGTTTGCTCTAAATAAGACCCTTTCTGATACCAAAGAAAAGTTCGAAACTTTCTAATAACATATTTTGTCAACAAAGAGAAGAGAACCTGAGAGAAGCTATTTTTATAAAGTTATCAACACTCTGATTGACTCTTTAGGGCAGCCTACAAAATTAATGACATCAAAGACAAAAAAATTAAGTGTATGGTTTTGTTAATTAATTACAAAATTACACAATGTGGAGTTAACTCTCAAATCCGCCGTGTTGGTTGGACAGCTAAAATTAAATGATATGCAGCATTATAAGCTCTTATGAGATATCTAATAACATAGACACCAAGATAAATAAAACAAGTTTAGATTGGAAATTATCCATAAATTACTTATATAGATACTATTTGGTGCTGTTTTTTTTTATAAGTTTTTAATAAGTTTTTTATGCTTTCTGGGCCGTTAGAGCTTGGTTAGGGGTTTTCCGGAATTACTTCGCTAAATATGTTTATTCAAATTTATTTTGACTTATATTAATTTATTTTATACTTATTACTTATTTTCATAAATAAAATACAGTCTGGTTTTATTCTTATAAAAGTTGTTGTATATTCACATGAAAATTTTCACACAACTGTAGCTACAAATGTTATATTTTTTTGTATCTTCCAGACCCAAATCGAAAACCACAAAACAAACTGAATTGTCTAAAAATAGCCGACGTCAAGTAAAAATAAATTTAAAAGCCAATGTGAAATACCTCAAAACAGTTGTCAAAGTAGTCCATCACTTTTTCATTGCTCTTTAGTGGATTAAACGTTTTAAGAGACCAAAACGCGTAGATCGTTGTTTATTGAGGTAATTTAATTATTTTCAGTGGCTTGAAATGTTTTATTTTTGGACAAGTCTAACCGATCGATCTCGTAATTTGTGGTGATTTAATTGTACGATAAATGGGTTACGTCTGTTGTGGAATCTATAAATGTCCGTTAATTTCGATCGAGTATGATATATTTTTAGGGTCACAGCAAACTCGATTGGGATTTGTTTTTAGTTTCTATTTTTAGTAAACTCTAATATAGTAGAATTCAGTATTGAAAGTAAAAGAATTTCGTACTTTTCGGACCATTGTCTTCATTTACTTAAATCGATGTAAGGTTTCGGTCAGAGGTATCACTGACTCATCAAGTGTAAACTAATCTAAATCATAAAAATACTGGGCTTAAATCATAAATAATCATACGCCATAATCAAAGACTTGGGAGTAGCAAGGTACAGCTTGCCATACTAGAGCCGCTCGGTATACAAGGAAGGTAAGTAATGTGGCTAGCACTACGCTTCAACCGCCTATTATTACCTCAGTATTATGTATCCCAAGTACTCATAAGGCTGAGACGACCTAGGTACCCAAACTATTTTTATTTTAATAAAAATAGTCGGCTGATGAAATGCCGGGTGTGGGATTCGAACCCACTACCTTCAGATTGGTAGACGAGAGCCTGTACCTCTACGCCACCGGGCACCTTAAATACTGAGCTTATAGACTAGAATAATGGCCCTGAACAAGTTGGGTGTAGTCAAGTGTGAGATTGTCCACTGAGAATTCTTGCATTGATGCGTTCCCTATTAAGTATGGATGCTGTATCGTAGGGATTTTTCTACTGGCTGACCTGGAGGATTACGATAGTATAATCCTCATAGTTCCACTAAAATTTCATCAGGAGTGAATAGTCATAGTACATGTAGAATGTAGAATGAACAGGAGGGGGGGAGTAATCACTGCAACCTTACAGATCGATTGTTTCTCCCTTTCTTGAGTTATAACTAGTGAGGGGACAATAATCAATCAATAAGCGTATGATTGGTTGATAGTACTCGATTATTGAAATAATCGACATCGCTCGATTGCAAGTGAGGAGTTACGAGCGATGAACGCAAGCGATCCTAGCATGAAATAAATTGAAATCCGATTTTTAATGTGACATACTCGATAAAAAGCCGAGCGAATTTTCTACATACATTGCAGGTAGCAAATTTATACGACGCCGTATATATGTATTTATCCGTTGCGTACTTGAGTGACAAAATTTTACGACCTATATCTACAATGCATTGAAATAAACTAAATCAAGCGAATCGCTCGCCGCTTGCTACTTGCCATTTATCACCGAAAGAATATGTGCCCTGCGCACGATTGGCGCTTGGCGTTAACGAGTACTTACAACAAGCGACGGTCGAAAAACCGTATTTTTTAATACGATCGATATTTTGCTCGAGCCATCGCTCGGTTTTTGCAATCGCTTGAAACTCGTGTGCTCGATTATTGAAATTAATCGTTTTTTTCCATCACTAGTTATAACTCATCATACAATCGCAGGGCTTGTCCGATATCAGTCGATCTCCGATACCAGTCGTACCACAGTTTATGTCACGAATGTTTTCTCGTCGCAGCGGACTCAGTGATGAAGTGTTCTAGTGTTTCCCCATTTTCTCCACAGAATCTACATTTGCCTTGTTTTTGCATTGTTTCTATTGAGGTGTTCACTGAGGAGACAGTGTCCTTTAGAAACACCTTGACAATTCGAAGATTGTTCTTAGTTATAGTCCAGTAAAGTAAAGTTGAAACCACTGCTTAATTCGTGACTTTTCAGGCGGGTTTTGGGGAGTAGTTTTAAGGAAAAAAATTGTAACACCGTTCCCGGCTGGCTTCCTCCGAAAAAATGGCCCCAAATAGCCGAAAAATCAGTTTTTCGCAAATATCTGTCAAAATTTGCAGTTTACAACATTTTTATTCAAATAAAAATTATAAGCTTAGGTAATTACCTACAAACGAATCTTATATTTTTACGTAGAATTAGTAGTTTTCGAGATATTCCGCCTCGAAGATCCCTCAATTTTCTCTCATTTCGGTTTCATAAGCGTATCATTGATTGATAGGACAAATTGTTTAATAATTCGGCTAAAATTTAATATTTTTTGATGATTCAAAGTTCATTTAAAAGGTAGAATTAACAGCTATCACATTTTGGAACTTGTTTGAATTTATCATATTTTATGATAATAAAAGAAAACGGGCAAACATTCCTTGGTCTAAAAATTATCAGATTTTTACATATTTATTTATACATTTATCAACTTTTTTCATATTTTCACTAATAATAGCTTATTTGTCCATATTTTTTAACAGTTGTTGTCCTTAGAGTTTTCTTAAGCAACTCAAATTTGAAGAATTTGTTAATCACATTTTAATAAAAAACAACTATTCGTGAGTGGTCTTTTTCGCTTTTTTGGGGATTTACCGAAATTGTCGTAAACAAAAGAAAATTGCATAATTACGAATAGTCGAATTGGTTTCTTTTTACGAACAACTTTACGAAAAAAAGTGTAAGGATCATATTTTTAGCTAAGCACCAAATCTTCCATTTGGCGATCATGGAAATCATCTACATGCCATATTTCGGCCAATATTCCAAGAATTTTTCGTCTCTCAGAATTGTTGAAATTTCTTTAGAAATATATTATTATAAAAAAATACGTGTCTTGTAGTATAATTCCTTGATTTTAAATCATTAACACTTATTAAAATTAAAATATTTCTTGTGTATCTCAGAATCTATAAATAAACTTTCTAAAATTACTTAGTGGAGTAAAAATAGACTGCAGGAAAATGAAGAGTGACACCTGTAAAGTATTCTACAACTTTTCCGTTTTGCTCTGTGAACGTGGCAGAAACTGGAACACCTACTTAATTAACTGAGCTTAAGTTATGTTAGTCACAGTTCTTTCGCAACCGGTTTTCTGTCGGTCTGGGCCGCTTTTTGACAACTTAATGTGTTTCAGAAGATTTGTCTGTTCTTTGAGTGTTAAAGTTATGCTAAAGGAATTCCAGAAACTTCTTATTTTACTTTCAGTTTATATTAAGTTAGAGAAATGTAAAAAGAACAGAAAAAATTGAAGAGACGGAACAAAATAAAAATACATTAAATATAGTTATTGAACAACAATAATAATTGGTCTACTTCTACTTCTAAATACAATTATTCATCCACTCATTCTGTAATTAGTAGATGAATAGTGTGGAACTCTGAATAACGTAGTACTGGATTATTCAATGGAAATTCATTGAAGTATGTTTTTTTCTTGGTTTGATAATTAGGTCATTAATATCCAATACAGCATATGCCAATAATATGTAAAACTTTTCGATATAGCAGTCCTTTTTTAATTTTGGTTGCATTTTGCATTATCCTGACAGTAAAAATAATATTTACTGTTGTATGCCACTTATTACGTGGAAAATACATAGACTATAAGATAAAAGTATTATTATGCATCATGCATCACTTATTTGGCACTGTATACAGATGTATTGATTTATCTAAATTAAAACAGTTTTAAACGGTGACTGACATTGATGAAATTTATTTTTAATTGTTATCTTACTATTAAAATTTAATAGAAAGGAATATGATGTTTAATATTCCGGATGTGTGTATATTTACAGTTGAAGTCTACAGTTTAGACAATGTATTGACTAGTTAATAAGCCATCTGTTTGGTCGAATTCACTTATTGCTAGTATTAAAAATATGAAAAAAATATGTGTTTATATCTTTACTATGGACTGTGCTTTGTTAAAATATAAGTAGTTTAGCAACTACTTCAAAATAGTTCAAAATTTGGTAAATCTGTAGTAAGTCAAAAATCATCAAGCCGTACCACCCATTTCTCGAAGCACCTCACGGTACTTTTGATCCCTTTATAACTTTGTTGTGAATGAAGCAAGAATTCTAATTTTTAGTTATCAAGAAGACATACTATAACTGGCTATATTGCCAATATATCTAATAGTTATATCTTATTTATAATAATTTATGAATTATCGCTAGTTAAATTTCTTTAATTAAGACAGTGACTCACTAGTTACTTCTAGAAGTCTCACAAACTTCAAATTTTGAGTTTTAGTTAACGCTTAGCTTATAAAGGAACGGAAAATTACAAAATATCGAGAAAATATAATTTCATTTTTGATATACATAAATTATCAGTCAGTAAAAATATACTTTTATGATTTTCGTTTTATAATTTCGATTGCAGTTATTGGTCTGATGATTGAAGATTTTACATATTTATTTGCCTACTGGTATTATCTTAAAAAGTTTATTACCCTACCAAGAAAAGTATGACATACAAAAAGAAACGAGATTCCATCAAAAATATAAATAATTGTAAACAAAATGTATATCTCAAAACGCAGTTCTTCCACTACAAAAAACTTTTGAGATCTCATGTAAAATGAAGACAATTATTGTCTTCGTTATGTTCGTCAAATCGTACATGCAGCGGACGTTTTGTCTCTTGTACGAATTGACGAACATAAAAAATATACGCAAAGAGATGAAACAATGAAGTCGGGCATTGTAGATCATGTGTGGTCCAAACCCCATTGGCAAAAGCGCAAATTTAAAGAAGCCGTATTCATATCTAGCAAAAATAAAATCTTTAGCAATCCAACTATAGAAATTTCAACCATATGGCAACCACTCATCAAATGCTCCAATGTAAGTATTCTCAGTGGACAACCTCATGCTTGCCTGCATGAGGTTGCATGCACCCAAATTCTTCAGGAGTGAATGCTCAGCTATAGTATAAGGTCAGTAGTTTAACAGTCTATAACGCTGTACTTGTGGGTCGTTCTCAGGGGTGGGGTAAAGCGGGTGTGTGGCCGAAGGAAATATATATTATATTTCAGAAATCTGCCTAAGGGTACGAACATAGTGGAGGCAGGTTTCTGCTTTCCGGCAACCAGCGCCGTCTCTGGGGACCTATTCTTGACCACTCGCATCTTCAAATATCGCTCGCATCTCGCATCTCCTAAAAAGCCATATAACAATACACAGATGCGTAACTTTGCGTATATACATCACGTGTATTGTATATGGCTATTTCGGAGATGCGAGAAGGATTCGGAAGTAGATAATTAAGAGGAAATTTACCTGATTAACTAACCTAACCTAACCAAACCATATTCAAACGCCGCGCCCGCCTCGCCGGGGCCGCACATAGGTGTATTTGGTCTATAAACCTGGCCAAAAGTGATATTTTTTTATTTTCATTTTTTATCTTAACTGAACACAAATCTATAAATACTAAATGTAAGCATGTTTATTAGTTATTAGCTTTTTTAAGTCGTAAGTTGACTATCAAATAAATAATATATTTCAATTAAAAGTATGAATTATCTTGAGTGTATTCTGAATATTTCTAAGATTATAAAAATACTGGAATTGTTTGTAGTGCTTTTTTTTGCAAATTGTTCATAATAACTGTCATGATGGATACAGAGCCAGCTTTGTTTGTTGGCTCTATTCTGTTTTATGCCATATTTTTATTTTGAAACGTTTCCTTCTATTCTATTTTTTTATAATGTTTTATATTTAAAAAATCAGTGGCATTTTTATAAGGTGTAAGACTATTCGGCAATATTCCGCATGGAAATTAGTATCCGTTCAATGCTTAAAGTCTCCAGCATTGGAATATGCACAAAAATCTTGCCAATATTTGCCACTGCCAAAAAAAAACATTGATTTAAATAGATTCTTAAAGGAAATAGTCTTTACCCTATTAACACCCATCCTCGCTCAAATATCGTCTATAATATACAAATTACTTTCTTGTTCTAGCATCCTCATCCAATTGCTTGGTTTTGCACAGAATGGCCCTATTTGATCGGTGGAAAGGGTTTCAGAGTAGAGGAAAAAATATTGTGTAGGAAAAACAAAATGGGGTTCCATATTAGCAACCTCTCCTCTAATTAATAATTAATATTACTAGCAAAAAAGCAAAAAAATCATAAAACATAATTTTGGCCAACTTTTAGTTCTTAATACCCCCTGTGCGCCGTCGGCGCGTGCAAAAGCAGAAATAAATAAATTTTCGTTCCGGTAAAAGCGAGAACGCCGATGAACGCTGGTTGACGGTGCCTGCCTGCTTTCACTGTGAACTAGCCGATTTGATAACACGCTTTAATTTTTCAAGGTTATAAGCGAGAGGCGGCGCGGCGCGGCGCTACTATGTAACCATATACAGGGTGTCCCAGAAATAAGTGCAAGTATTTTAACTTAACTGGTAGTATAGTTCAACCCCAGAAACAGGTCTATGAGGTTTTTTTCTAAATAATTTTTTTTTGAAAATTCGGAATTTTTTGAAAATATTTTTGGAATTTTTTTTGCAATTTTTTTTAGTTTTTATTTAAAAAAAATAATTTCTTGATAATATAGCAACATAGGTAGTAGATTAAATTTACAAGAAAGAAAATCCAGAAAAGATCCAGTGGTTCTCAAACAAATTTCGAAGTATTGGAAAGAATGTGTAAGGACCAAGAACTATTGACTACAATAAAACGACGGAAAGCAGCATATTTTGATCATATTTTTCGAAATAACAAATATAGTTTCCTACAGCTGATCGTTGAGGGAAAGATTGAAGGACGACGAGGCATCGGGCGTAAACGGTTTTCCTGGTTGCGGAATTTGGGCCAGTGGTTTAATATAGGAGAGGCCAGTGCAATTATCCGTTTGGCTCAAGACAGGGAGGAATTCCAATTGATGGTCGCCAATCTCCGATGAGGAGAAGGCACATGAAGAAGAAGGTTCTCAAAATTTTAGCAAAAAATATCTTTTTTTTGGAAATTCAAAGTAAAATAACTCCATTATTTTGGACTTATTTGAAAAACGATAAAGAGAAAATATGTTTCTTTTATCGAGATCTACCACCCTTTAAAATACTTGCACTTATTTCTGGGATACCCTGTTTATAACAATACACGTGATGCGTATATGCAAAGTTGCGAACGATTTCAAGAATAGGTGCCCAGATTGGCGCTGACTACCAGTAAGCGGCAAATCTGCTTGCACTGTGTTCGCACACTAAGGCTTTGCCCGATCCTGTCGTGTTAAGCCACACCCAAAATTCTAAACACACGTGCTTTGATTAAGACTTACTTAAGGTTTGCAGAGCTTCAGCATTTGCCATAAAATAGCGAGCAATTTGTTACAAAATCATATAAATTATATATCACTGTAATCACAAAACTTCAATCTGTTTCCGTATTGTAACGGAATTTTAAATTATGTCTTTATTTTCGAAAGATAAGGAATATTTTGTTGATGTTTGACCATCAAAATATTAAAAATAAAGAAGTTGTCTAAAAATGTGCTACAATTCGGATATAGTATAATTCTTTATCTTTAATTTCCTTCATTTGTATAAAAATACCCAACCAGTTTTACATAAACCGTTAAATGCCGAACGCTTATTTTGCTACTTTTTAGGACTAGTGAAATGGACTCTTAAGGATTTAGATTGGATCACACTTGATAACGGCCAGTGGTACTTCTGACCGGAACGTTGTGTAAGAAAAATAAATAAAGACAATGAAAGTCTGAAATTCTTTTCAGTTTTAAGTTGATAGTTCATTAAATTGTCAGGAAATTGATGAGTAATATGTCTTTTAAAGACTTTATCATTATAACAATGTTAACTTTAATTTCACTAAAAAACATTACCTTTTATGGAAGTTTCAGCTTCAAAACGGCCAGTCGGACACTAATATTGATTACTGAGATGGTCACTACGAACGCTAATAAGTAATTTCTTAGAAAGCAATTTATAAGAAAGTTGATGAACAGGTTCTTCCTAGACACAGATCTCATGGTTTTATATGAGATCTTATAACTTGTTATAGTGGAAGAACTGTTCCAAGACTTGTTTTACGTTATATGTTTTTGATGGATTTATTTTAATTTACCATGTAAATTTGTTGTACAAATATGAAGATACGTCATTTTGCCTCTCCTCTAAATTTATATTAAAACCAACTTCTTTTCGCTATGCATAAAATGATAATTTATTAGTAAGCAAAAGATTTGTATTAAATATTTGCATACGTATATAAATAAAAAGCTGCGTCATTTCGCGGCTGCCGTTAATACACATTAAAACCAACCCCTTTCCTGCAATATTCCACCCTTCGTTTGTCATTAACACGTTTCTATTCCCTGCTAGTTCCTGCTCAAAGTTAAACCGCAACTACCCTATCTTCTCTGGCGACCGTACACCATGCAAACCCCAAAGGAATCAATTTTTACCTCGCCCGAATGTTAAATACACAATTTTACCCAAGAGTAGGTACAATGGGGGTTTGTAACAGGTTGACATGGGGACCGGCGTACCTGTTTTCGTTTCATAAATAAAGAATTTTAGATGGGAAAGAACTTTTTTAGATGGGGGATTGGTTATGTCCGTTTGGAATACAAACGTGTGTTTCTAAGTCATTTCAATAAAAATGTCATTATTCGGGGTGGTCGCCATGTTACCCATCAGTACATTTTTAAATAAGGTAAAAATAAACTGTACAAACATAGATCTAAGTAAAAAGAGAACATTGAATTAGTCCTGTTTACTGTTTACTGTGGGAATACAATATACTCAAAAATACATTTAGCTACAAATTGCTAAAAAGATCATCTAAATCGGTCCACTAGAAAACAATATATAAATCTTTAAAATACATCAAAGTTATTTAAGGTGCCCGTTTTTCATACCGGTGAGTGTATAATCTACGAAAAACTTAGTAAGAATGTATTCTCCCTTGAATGTACTTATGAGATTAATTCTTTTAAAAATATTAAAATAACTGCAAAAAATTGGACTATTTATTCTGTACTGTTTTACAAAAATTCAACTTGTTTGTGTGTACTACTTAGCGATCAATACGGCTGATGGCGCCAGTGGAAGAGTGGCATATTATTGTGAGAGATCAGCTGATAAAAAAAAACTTTTTTCGATTGTTAGGGGTGGCCTGAATAACGAGTTTACATAAGTTACTCATAAAAATATATTAAGAAATAGACACTAATTATTTTTCTTTAATGGAATTGCAAATACAGGGTGGGTCACCCTTATATATTATACCGGGTGCGTCTCAAAAGTGGCCCACCCCTATAACTTTTTTATTTTTTCAGATAAAAAAACGAAATTTGGTATGTTAATATATGACACAAATTAGGATTGATTGACGTATTCAATTGTTTTCGTTCACTTCCTGTTTCACCCGAAATTACTACAACTTTTGATTTTTAAATGGCACCCTCGGTATTTTTTACATTATTCGATAGAAAATGACACACTGGATCGAATGACATATCATATGTTAACTTTTGACATATTCGCTTAAAAACAAATTTTATTTTAAATCTTAATCTAGAGTACCATGGCTGTGTTAAAAACATTAACTTTTAATCAAGGAGCCTTGGAAAAATAGATTTGATCTTCTAATGTTTTTCGTGTCTTGTCCTGGTTAGTTAATCATATCTCAATTTTTTCAAATGGAGCGAGGGTGGCTCATTAGCATATTTGGAAAAGGCATTTTTTTACGAATAATTTGATACCACACACTTGGTATTTCGAGTCAAATTGTCGTTACAAACCACATGTTACAATTTCAAATAAGCCATATGCGAAAATGTCAAAAGTTGACTTATTATTATGATAGGTCATTCTATTTAGAATGTCATTTTCTATCTAAATTTAATAAAGTAAAAACATACTGACGGTGCCATTTAAAAACCAAAAGTTGTAGTCATTTCCAGTGAAACCGGAAGTGACCGAAAACAATCGAATATGCCAATCAGTCTTAATTTATGTCATATACTAACCTACCAAATCTCGTTGTTTTATCTGAAAAATTAAAAAAGTTATAGGGGTGGGTCACTTTTGAGACGCACCCGGTATACATATAGATACATATGCTAAAAATATTTTTTATAGTATGCAATGCAAGGTATCCAAAAAAATATTATGACAAAATTGTAAGTTTTTTAAATTCCAACTCCCATATTTCTGTACAAAAATATGTTCAGCATAAAATTCTGCTATAATACAGTATTTTTTTTACTATGCGGGGTTTTGGTTAATTTTGGTTAAAAAACGCATATCTAAAATATGGTTAAAACCTGCAGGTAAATTTAACATTATTCATAGCTAAATTTTCCTAAACACCAAGGAAAACAAAATAAATCCGTTTAGGTAAACTAACATATCATATATAGAGTACCTATTTGTTTATGGCGAGGTCAACGTTGCAATATTTAAAATGCCATTTTTTTAAATTTTAATTTTTCCAATTCAAATCTCAATTTCTTTAACAACAACAACAAACAACGCTTTATTGTGCAAAACAGCTTCGTCAACAAAGCAATCACAAAACAAACAAAAGCACAAAAAAATATATAAAAACAACAAAAAATACACAATACAAATCATACAATTCAAAAAAATTTAAGTCATTATAACTACAAAAAGCACATACATGGACAATTGCAGAACAGTAAGCAGTAAATAGATATAATTTTAAGAGTTATAAAATTTTAAATACTTAACCTTTTAGTCAGGGGCCAATGTGTAATCCGCTTGCAAAAAAGTGAGGCAAGTATGAATCATACACCAAAATTTTTAGAAAAATAAGTGGATTTGATTTTTTTTTGGTACCAAGCCTTCATGTATGTCAGAAGGGAGAAACAAGCCCTATTAGGGATTAAGGGGTGGAAAATAAGTATCACCATTTTACATTAACGAATTGTTTTTTTTTTACATACGATAATTTACATAATATTTACAAAATAGTTTTTTAATTATGTTAAACCTGATTTTGGGGTTGTTTGACGCCATATTTATTTTAAAGGGATGATTTTTAACTTTTTATTATATATTTTTGTATACAATATGGGTGTCGATTTCATATATCTTTGGGATGACTAACTTAATGGTATATATTATATCGCTATAAGATTATTTGTGAAAGCCCTGGGAAATTAAAACAACTTTCGTTGCACGTCATCAATGACACCATGCTTCGTCTTATGGATTTTGCTGGTGGTCGTATTATGATGTGCAACCAAAGTTATTTAATTTCCCTTATACCTATCAGAGTTTTTAGGTTCCAAAAAAATAACCTTTTATAATTTCAAATTTTTATTGAAATATTTTACAATTTGCAAGAATTTATCAATAGTTTCCGTGAAATATTTAAAAGTCCAAATCAGAATCTTCAAGTTCATCGTCATTATTAACTGTGACATCGCAGCTGGCTGTGTTTCCAGAACATTCGCACATTTCTGTGCAAAAAAAAACCGCTAGACGCACATTTACAACGAAAATTGCACATTGATTTTTGACAGGAACACTTTATATTGTTTAAAACAAAATCAGGTGCTGATGATAAATCAGATGTAATGGGTTCATATTTGCCATTTTCGAATTTCCAGCCATAATCATCCGGTGATGGAAGGTTTGGATGAGCCAATATATCACGACACCACTACATACATTGATAATGGCATCGTCTTATAGTTGGTTTTAAGGCTCCTAAAGTAGGCAGAAAGGCATCAGAACTTTGTTTTTTTTTTTTTTAAATGTCCACCACCTCAATTCGGACAGTGATTCTTGGTTTTGGTTATAGAGGGAACATATAAATTGGTCAATTTTAGAAAAAACTGATTCTTCAATCGGTTCGGTTTCACCCAAGAATGCCAGAGTTTCCAGAGTATGTGTCGAAGCTACTAAGAATTTATTCCAAAATGTAGTTTTTGAGTTTCCTCTAAAAGAACCCGTTACATCTGCGCCAGACAATGCATGCAAACCGGGAAGCGCTGCAGCTTTTAAAGGACCTAGTTTATTGTAGATAGCCTGCAATGGAAACTTGCGAATTTTAGAACCTGTTTGTACAAAAGCTGAATCATTTGCTAAAAGAGGAAATCGCCTTATAGCTAATACTAAGATATCCGTATCAAGAGAAAAAATTCTTATTTTACTTGCCCCCTTACCAGACGCTTGTATTACATGAAATAACATTTTTGTATCTGCCTCTTCGTGGCTGCTTTCTAAAAATGACATGTCCTGCTTTTTTTTTGTTAGTAATAATCTCTGATCTATATGAACAAACTACTGTGACTTGAATGGAAGTCTTTTCCGCTAGTTTTTTAGAGAGACACTCGGTAAGCTTATCTTTTGTAGTTGTATGCGATAATATTTTTTTTATGTTAAGGTTTTTTACATTAGTTTTGTCACGGACATTGTATTTTACTGGATCTATACCCTTTTGTCTTCTAGTCCGTTCAAAATACTTCAACGAATTTTCATTGTAGGAATCAAACACTACATGAATTTCATTAAATATTCCATACTTGGAAAAATTTCTGGTGACAAATGCGTCTGCGAAATCTGAAAGAAATTTCATATTGTTTAAGGACATCACTTGGACTTCTGCCATGTCGTCTACGGTTGCAACAGATGTGTGAAATTTAAGACATCGCATAATACAGGTGTTTCCGAGGGGTCAACCACCAAAAAATGTACAATGATTTCCATATTTGGCAATCACTCATCAGTTATTCCCATGTATTCCCAAGTATTGCCACTGATTTCCACTAATAGTCAAGTATTTTTATATGATTCCCAAGCGATTCCCAATTTTTTAACGATTTCCATGTGATTCCCGATTGATTACCTGATTTCCTCGCTGATTTCCTAAGCAATCACTTGATTCCCAGCCAATTTAATTACGAAAACAATGTTTAAGTGTTTATTTTCGTTTTATTGTGATCGAAAAATATGTACTAGCCGCATCTAGCAAAAAAAAAATGAATATTTTTTTGAACGTCAGAAATTTTAAAAAATATTTCATTACGCCATAAGCAATAATAAGCATGGTTTCTTAGAGATTTCATTATATTTCATTATAAATTTCAAGTTATAATAATTAAAATACATAGACCTAACTACATTTAATGCTAAAAAATGAAACAAAATATGATGAACTGAAACTAAGAAAATCATTATGAATGACATGCGAGATTGCGAGATATATTAACTAAGTAAAACTAAAACATACATAATAGAGGTATATTTGACTTGTAAGTTAAACAGAATAAAAAACATTGTACTAAAAATATTAAGGCAGAAACCTACTGTAATAGGAACATGGCATTAAAAGTACATTGGCTAAAAAAAACTAAAATATTATTACCTATTTAAAAAAAGAACGAAACTGATAAATAGAATCTAAATAGATAAATTATTAACATTTAAAACCTTTGTATTGTTTGCTAATGGCAACCAAACCATTTCTCTTTATAGTAAACGGATCACAGCCACATAATGTGATAGGTCCATGAAAAATGAAACGTCGATGAACTTCTTCTATATCGTACTTTTTGGACCATTTAAAAATATCCTTGTCCTGTTGTAAAAATTTCATTTTAAATTTTTCTGATTTACAGTTAATTACTAGCCCTAGATATCATTGCGTGTCATAGTACACAACATAATATGAGTCTAAGCTAATGGACTCGATAATGGACAATTTAGTCTTAATCGAGGTTTTAATCAAAAACACCCTCTCCACCTCTTACTTCTTAAAACTGCATGTATGTATCTGTTTTGATAAGAAAATTATGAACTTACCCCCTTTACACAATTCACCCACCTACACGTCGTTGATTAAATCGCGAGTTAAATTGTATTCTCGCCAGATCAAATCATCAATGTGAATACCGCCTATTCATATTTGATTTGGTTCCAAAATTGTGAATTTCCCCCCTTGACACCCCTCACTCACCCTCTTTTTTTTTCATTAAATTGTATTTTTACCACATAAAATCATGAATCTGAAACTGCAAGGTCGTATCATTTTTTATTCCAAAGTTATGAGTTGTTACCCCTTTTACACCCCTTCCTACCCCCTACTCCGTTTTTTTATAAAAATTTCTTGTTATCGAATCAAAACATAAAATCTCAACACAGCATATTTGTATCCGTTTCATTACAAAATTCTGAATTTACCCCTTTACACCCCTCACCCACCCTGTATTTCCGATTTTTTTTATAAGATTGAGTTCATAAAACATAAAATCCCCGATAAAATCATAAATCTGAAAACCGCATGTTTGTATCTGTTTTGGTGCCAAAGTTATGAATTTACTCCTTTTACACCCCCTATACCCATTTTTTTTTCATAATAATGTATTGTCATCGGACTTACATTACTGTGCCAAATTTCATTAAAATCGGTTTACGGGAAGTGTGTCAAAAATGAATTGCAAGATTTGACAGACATCCCAATCAGTCAATACAAGTTAAATAAAATCGTTTAATCGAGCGTTTAATAATATAGATATGTCGTGACAATCATAAAGGTACTTTTTAACTCTTGGTGCTCTTGTATTATTTGAATTTTATGATGATAATAATACATTTAATTACATATTTTTTTATCAATTAGCTACTTTTGAAAATACATTTTTGTTTAATCTGAACGCACCCAAAAATCAAAATTGACAAATTGACAAATAAAATTTAACCTTATTACCGCGCTTGTTACCATCTGGCTCAATGACTAAAGAATATAAGGACATGTAACGTCCATATACATATACGGGCTACAACAGAATTTGTGACCTTAGACGCCATTGTTTTGATGGCAAACAATGAGTCATCATCTGGTCACCAGCGACAATTTTAGCGATTTTTAATAGTTTGTGTGTAGTGAACTTTGTATAAACTTTATTACAATGGTGATTAGTTGTTCAGCTTTCAAGTGTAAAAGCAGCAGCGATAAGAAAGAGCCAGGAGTTACGTCAGCTCCACCTTTTTAGCGATTTTTTAGTTTTCTTATTGAATTTCGATAATTATTTTTCTGATATTATATGTACTTGATGGGTGCTATACGTCGATACTATATAGTTTTGTACCTTTTTGTTAACATTTTAATACGTTTTTTCGTAATTAATTAGTATGATACACCACAGTATACACCATGGGCGTAGTCAAAACATTTATCAAAAATATAAATCTCTTCAAACAGCTAGGATAAGAAAAATAATTTGAATTTTTAAATAATAAATATTATACAAGCAACAGAAGTATATTAAACAATATTAATAAAGTACAGAGTAGAGTACCTACTTATCTTACTGCTTTAGGAAAAGTTTCATCAAAATAAATAGTAAAGTACAGTACGTCTGTCCGTTCTGTAGCTGGGGTATCCATGAGAGGGAAACGATATTCTCGATATTTTTCGTAAAAATAGACGACGCGTCCCATCAATAAAATTCAACAAATTTGCAAGTAGCCAATAAAATGAGTGGGCGGAGCGATTTGCGGTGACGCTCTCGTCAAATCGACGTATAAAATATTGCTGTTTATTTAAATGTTTTTGTCCGCATTCCTTTAATAGACACAGATCCAGCATATGTACTGTACGTCTACTAGATCTGTGTCTATGAAAGGAATGCGGACAAAAACATTTAATCAAACAGCAATATATCTTATACGTCGACTTGACGAGTAATGTCACCGCAAATCGCTCCGCCCACCAATTTTCCTGTTATGGGACACGTCGTCTAATTTTTTACGAAAAACATCGAGAGAATATAGTTTCCGCTCTCAAGGATACTCCGTACCTACAGAACGGACAGACGTACTGCACACATGCGAACGGGAACGCGGCGTCGTGAAAAACTTTTGTATAATGACATGTGATTTCTAGGTTAGGATGAGGTGATTCCCAACGATTATCACATCATTCCCAGCGATTGCCAGTTGATTCCTAGGTAATTCCCAGGGATTCCCATGTGATTCCCAGATATTCCCATGTGATTCCCAGATATTCCCAGGTGATTCCCAGGGATTTCCATGTATTCCCAGTTGATTGCCATGTTATTCCCAGGAAAATGTACAATGATTTCCACTAGTGGTTTACCCCTCGGGTGTTTCTATATCATCTTCTATAATTTCGGCCAAATGGATCATGATATTACTTTTTGCAGAACACTTAATTAATGATCCATCAGAATAAAATAGACAACGAGAAAGAGCAGATAACCTATAGGTTCCGATTATACTTTTTAAACCAACATCGTCCCGACTACGGCAGATAAGGACACATCTAGTAAAAATATTTTGATCTTGTCGTAATTCGATGACTCCTTGTTTGGTATTGACATCAACTTTTTTTTTCATAGAACTACATAGTTTCAATTTTACTGTCTTTGCCGGATCCCAAAAACCAGCCTCATTTGTTTTAATTCTGCTCTTAAAAAATATATCAGCCTCGGTCTTTCCTATCTCGGACATACCTTGAACGAACGTACTCACTAGCTATGCGATTGGTAATTAAATTAACCAAATTTTTATCTTCGCACTGGACAGTATTGACGTAGTTCTCAAAAGTTTCTTTCATTGATTTAGATGCCGACGCTTGCCTTTCAGAGGTGGATTTATTCCATTGGTGGTGCCTTTCTTTTTTGTATCGGGAAAGAGTGCCTATAACCGTGTCATTATATTTGATTAAGATGTGTAGCACATAAAAACTACTTGACCAATGCCTCACGATTAAGCGTAATTCCAGTAAGTCCTCCAGAAACTTTTAGTTTCCGATTTTCTTGTTCTAAAGCTTCATCAGCACCTAGAGAACAAAATGCGTTCCCGTATTTATTTGGAGCCCAAAGGCCAGAAGATAGGTATTCCCAAGTAACAGGATCTTCTTTTTTAATGACACTGATTTCTGCAACATGGTGACATATCATGGATGCGTAGTTCCTTAAGTCAAGTGCAAAGAAATATTTTGAAACTCATTTAAGGTAGCAAGTCGTAGCTCACAATTCCTACTTCGCACAGCACTTATAAAATGAGAGCATTATGAGAGCCATATTTAAGTACTGAACTGCAAAGGCAAAGTTGAGTTGTTCTCAGAAATATCAGCATTGCATTTTAGAATATTTCTCGTAAAAACTTGATTCATCAACACGTGTCATTAGATTTTCAAAATTATCCAACAAAAATTTGTCATATGTAAAAATTTCAAAACAATTATCCAACTTAATTTGTCATATGTAATTTTTAATGTGTACATTACAAAATATTACTAGCAATGTTGAATATAATTATTTTGTACCAAAATGTCAGTGGTATTTTGTTTTGAGCAATAAATCGAAATACCCACTTCAAAAGACGCGCAGTGTACGTTCTCGTCCAGGTTTTTTTCTTAAATTGATCTAATATTTAAATTTGCCGGCCTGAAGTTATACGAAAACGACACCAATATCAATATTTTACGTCTAGAAAACCTTTTCAAAAAGTGGACCCCGCCTAATTAGGGGAGGGGGGTATTTCTCCGCTCTGACATGGATGCGGGGCTGGTACCAAAAAAAATCGTATTCTAGATGATACTCTGAAAATTTTAAGGTATCTCACAACATTGCCTCACGAAATTGCAAGCGAACTATGTATTTTGACAAATTGGCCATTGACTATTTGACCAGCGTGTGAGATGATCAAAATTTTAAACCTCAAAATTGTTCATGATTAGACATCAACAAAAAAGTCGCTTACCGCATATAGGGCTCTCTCCAGTAAATATGATTTCAGAGCTTTGCGAAATGCGGGAAAGAATGAAAGCGACTTGATATCCAAACGCAAATGATTGTACATCTTTTTAGCATTGTACAGCATTGAATCTTTAACTAGTTCTGAGCTCGGGGTTGGCAGATAAAATCGTGCTCCGCATTCCTTAAATGGAACGCCTTAAGATATGTATATTTTTTCTTGCACTTGCAGAATTGAAAAAAACGATTTATTTTTGTATTTAATATGTAGATACTATTTATTTTTCTTTAACGAAATAACAAATACTGGATGGGTAACTAATGATTTCAGCCTTAAATCACCACAGTTAAGGCGTTCATATACCCTGCTGGTCATCCAATTTATGTGGTCTGGATTATAATGCGTGTGACAGAGAATAATAAAATGACCGGTTGACAGACAGAGAGACAAAATCAAAAGCGGCATACAGGGTTGCCGGTTTTTTACATTTGTAGGAAAATGTGTGTAGAAAAATATAAGCGATTTTAAAAAAATACACGTATACTACTGAAATAATATAATATAATGATAGTATAATTTTATTATAATGATAGTATATCTAAATTAAATATAATCTATTATAGCTTCTAGTAAAACGAGTAACTACAATAATAGTAAAACATAAAGTTCCAACCCTAGATGCAACATTTTTGTGAACGCCTACTTTTGCGGTTTGAAATTTTGATGTAAAATCCGGCAATCATAGAAGAAATGTGTTGACCGAATTTTTATCTCTTTTTAATATATTTAATTTTCTACTAAGTTGTCTACATCACTGTCTTACACGTTAAAATCTAGACCGCACAGTTTTGATGACCAAATCGGCATAAATATTATAGGCAATAGTATAGAAAATGGTTCTAGATTAGAGAGGACCAAATAGTTTATTTACTAACTATAATTTAATTTAATTACTCTTAACCATAGACTTAAAATAAAATATAGACTGAGCATATCATTCATAAATAGCTGGAACATGCGGTCAGACACTGTCTTGTTATTGTTGTGTTATTGTTTTAGGTTATAACGAGTGCGACACGAGCGATAGATAGGTTGTCTCTGTCGTAACGGTCGTTCCCTGACGACTCTGCCGAGAAACACAACACTGTCTTTCGTTTCTCAAGTACACCTGAACTCTCCGTATCATAGCCGGGTAATTTTTTTATTTTAATGAAGCTATAAGTAAATTAAAAATATATCGTATTTAAACGTTTTTATATTTTATTAAGATTTAGGACAGGTTTTTTACATAAAAGTTTAGAAAAAACGTCTTAGAGTCCGAAAAGGATAAACATAATAAAATACACGTTATAGAAGAAATTTTATAATCGAAATTACGTAATTTTTGAAATTAATAATAAATTATTAATTTTAGTCAAACATTTACAACCCCTAATATTAATCAAAACCGGATCTATTCCACAGATATAATAGAATCGGCGACAGGGAGAGAAAAAAAAATGATTGTTGTAATTTTTTTTCTAGTTAAGTGATGTCTTATTATGTAAATTAGAGAAAACATAAATCTGTTCCATTAAAGCAAGGAAGGTGATAGGAAGTGGATAAAATAAAAACTACATTTATTTAACTCGGTACTGTCTTTATTATACCGGGTGCGGCTCAAAAGTGGCTCATCCCCATAATTTTTTTATATTTTCAAATAAAAAAACAAGATTTAGTATGTTAGTATATGAAATAAATTAGGATTGATTGACGCATTCAATTGTTTTTGGTCACTTCCTGTGTCACCGGAAATGACTATAACTTTTAATTTTTAAACGGCACCCTCGGTATATTTCTACTTTATTCGATAGAAAATGACACTCTGAATAGAATGACATATCATATGTCAACTTTTGACATTTTCGCATATGGTTTAATTGTAATTGTAACACGCGGTTCATAACGACAATTTGACTCGAAATACCAAGTATCAATATATTCATAAAAAAATGCTTTTTCCAAATATGCTAATGAGTCACCCTTGTTCCATTTGAAAAAATTGATATTTGTATGATTAAAAATACGATTTGTACATCTTTTAACCGGCCTAGACAAGACACGAAACCTATTAGACGATCAAAACTATTTTTCCAAGGCTCCTTGATTAAAACTTAGTGGATTGAAAAAAACTGGATTGAAATTTAAAATAGGATATGTTTTTAAAATGTCAAAAATATGTCAAAAGTTGACATATGATATGTCATTCTATTCAGAGTGTCATTTTTTATCGAATAAAGTAGCAATATACCGAGGGTGCCTTTAAAAATCAAAAGATGTAATCATTTCGGTGAAACAGGAAGAGACCAAAAACAATTGAATACGTCAATAAATCCTAATTTATATCATATACCTACTAACATACAAATCTGTTTTTTTATCTGAAAAAATAAAAAAAAAATAGGGTTGAGCCACTTTTGAGACGACCCGGTATATTAAAAAATATTGTTTCATAATGTAATATCATTTTAAAATTCTTGTACGTTATTTTAGATTCTGAAGATAATTTTAGAATAAACCGGAATATATTTTTAATAAAAACATTATTAATTATTAACAGGGTTATAATTATGATTTTGTTACAATGTAAGTAAGTAAATAATGTAATGTAAAAGAAAAAAATTCAGATTTTACATTTTACTAAAATATTATCTAAATAAGTGCCTTTCTACAACAACGCCACTGACTGCCAATGGGTAAATTGAGAGTTGCCTACCGGTCAAAAGTCGTTTCAAGACTTAAATGGATTATTTAAGTCAAATTTCTTTGCAAATTTGGCACTGGCGAACCATATTTTATAGTTTTGAACAGAAAAAGTCAATAAAATAAACACTTAAGGACTACAAGCTAAGAAAATGCGTTAATACAGCCGGGGAGATAGCGGCAACAAAGCTTTACCGCACACGTGCGACATGTACTACAAGGTAATAAATGAATGAATAGGCTCCCTCGCCTCTAATCGGTGTTGTTATGTTGTAAAGAACTTATCCTTATTAAACAGTATCCGACTTATAATTTAGTAGTATAAGGACTATTTAATACATCTATGGAATATTAAAACCTACTTTATTAAACTGTAGTATTACTACACTACCTGCTCGGTCGACTGTACCCAGAAGTAAACATGTGTACAAAAAAGGTTGTTTGTCCGCGTTGAGATGTAAATAGTGTAGTCTATATTTTATTTTAAGTCTATGCTCTTAACAAATTGGTATTAAAATGTAAATCATTAAATCTACAAAGTATTGTAATCTAGAGAGTTTCCTCATCAAACATGTGATTATTTAGCAATCTTAAAAAAGAAATGACCACACTATGTTTTCATATATTAAACCGGGTTGGACGGTGTCCAAGATCTATATACCGGAGACTTACTGATGCATAAAATTTTTGATATTCTTTCCTTTTTGATACGTGACACATTTTTTACGGTTACATCTCACATAAATAGAGGTATGAGTATATTTTTAAATTGGATTGCAAAATCGTTTGAAAAATGGAAAAACAATAATTATCGTTATATTCTAGAACTTTGTTTTGAAAAACTATCCAAATCTATTAAAAATATTAAATTGTTTTATAAGCTCACATTCAAATAATATATTTTTTAAATTAAAACTTTTTATTTTTTTCTTGAAAAGACTTGTGAGTTTTTCGCCACTACAAGGGTATAGACATTATTTTTTCATTCTTGTTTATATGAAAGTAGACTTCTCAGAGAAATTATGTATGCACATAAATATAGTAGCATAAATTTAAATTTACTATTAATATTATAATTATATTCTTCAGTAATCAGTCTAAATCTTTGTAGGCTATTTGTTCAAGATATTCATTTTATTGAAACAAAAAAGAACTTTCAACAGATAAATTATTTATTGGTTGTAACATGGCACCGAATTTATTTTATATTGAAGGTAAAAAAGGTGTTTTATATCTAGTGTGAGGTGTTGTATGTGGTCTCTGAAAAAATCAGTTAAAACATAAGTAACTCAATATTTAATTAAGAAAATCTATGTAATGACATTGCATCTGACATACATATTTGTTTGTCATAAATTTTGCAATTTTATATTATTAGGCTCCAGCCTGATCATCAGTACTTCTTTGTTGAATGGAAATAAATACGTTGTAATAAATTACTCAAAAATAAAATTCTTTATAATTTAGTTAAATATAATTAAGTTCTATTTTTATATGCCCTTTTATTAAGTGTAATGAAATACAATACGGTCTTCAATCAATTCTTCTCCAATGGTGAAATTCAAAACCTCCATACTTCCAGATTTACCCTTGTCGGATAATTTACGTCTTTGTTCTACCTCCTGCTTTGTTACCCGATTCGTTCACGCTAGATTTGGCATTAAGGTAACCGGAACACAGGGTTTTCTTCTAATATTTCCTATTATTTTTGAGGTTTTCCAGAATTTTCTTTAACGGCCCTAATTGCGTTACCTGAACAATGGGTATTAATTAATAATCTAATCTTATACGGTTATAATCTAATATTACACGGATAATTATACAGGGTGACAATTTGAAAACGAACAGTATTTAATATTACCTCTACTGATGATAGTGTGAAAATTTGGCGAAATACGTCAATTTACATATCAAGGGGGACAATTTTTGAGGCATTTGTTGTCGTGTTACTTTCAACTCTCTGACCAACAGGGCATCTACTCCTTAAAATTTTAAATGGCAACCCCTATTTCTTTTACCTTTTTTTATTTATTTTTTATAAAAAAAATAATGCAGTTTATGTAGAATTCTATAAGAAGCACAAAAATGGTAAAAGAAATAGGGTTTGCTATTAAAATTTTAGGGATAGATGCTCTGGGGGTCAAGGGTTGAAAGTAACACGACAACAAATGCCTCAAAAATTGTCCCCCTTGATATGTAAATTGACGTGTTTCGCCAAATTTTCATAGTATCACCGGTAGAGGCAATATTAAATACTGTTCGTTTTCAAATTATCACCCTGTATAAAAAGGGTATACGATTGCATAAAAAAACGCTACTTGAATGGATAAACCTTTTTACACATCATGCAAATGGAATTACCATACCAGTAGCGAAAAAATTAAAAAATTATACCCCGGAAAAACTTGCGGTGAATACCCTGGGAAAATTTGCGCAGAACAGAAGTTCTAAAAAGTTTTCTAAAATTCCAAGAAAAATTTAAAAGAAAATGCACGATTTTTAACATCATTTTTTTGTGATCCTGGGGTTGAAATATACCACCCCTAAAACTATTGGGACTTATTTAAGACTCTCACCCTGTACCTATAATATACTATCTTCTTCTTAAAGTGCCTTCCCCATTCAGTGAAGATCGGCAACAACTTATGACAAATTTAAATTCAAACCAAACCAAACCAAACAACCATGGCAAATTCCTCTCTATTTTTCGCTCGTCTCAGCAAAGTATGTGAGTCCAAGCCTGTCCAATCTCTGATGTTCTTTAGCCAGGAGCATTGCCGTCGTCCGGGTCCGCGCTTTCCCTCAATTTTACCCTCGATGATGAGCTGAAGGAATTCATACTTGCTATGTCTCATGATATGGCCTAAATAGGCTGCTTTCCTCTTTTTTATTATGTGGAGGAGTTCTCGGTCCTTATTCATTTGGTTTAGAACTCGTTCATTCGAGACACGGTGAGTCCATGGTATTCTCAGCATTCTGCGATATACCCACATCTCACATGCTTTCAACTTATTCATTGCGCTTACTTTGAGTGTTCACGACTCAGCCCCGTAGAGAAGTGTAGAAAGTACGTAGCACTTGACGAAGTTGTCTTTTATTTGGATGTTGAGACGTTTATCGCACAGTAGGTTCCGCAATTTTAGGAAGTTTGATCTAGCCATCTCAATTCGAGCTCTGATCTCAATGTCTGGGTTTAGGTCTTCACTAATCCAACTGCCCAAATATCTAAACTTTGAGACTCTTGCTATTGGTGTCCCACCTACGACTACCTCCGTTGCCTGTCTTGCATCTCTATTTATCACCATGACTTTTGTTTTGTTTGTATTTATCCGAAGACCCATTGAGTCGCCCACCGAGGACAGTCTATCAAGAAGTCTTTGCAGGCCCTCAGTGGTGTCTGCAATAACGACGGTATCATCAGCATATCTCATGTTGTTAATCAGCCTGCCATTTACTTTTATGCCGTCTTCTGATCCCTCAAGCTCATTTCGAAATATTAGTTCGGAGTACATAGGGCTCAATACGCATCCTTGCCTAACTCCACGCTTGATAGGTATTGGTGTTGTTTCAGTGTCCTGTAGTTTTACTGTCGCTACTTGTTGCTCGTATAGCTTTTGGAAAATTTTCAGGTCTTGGGTATCCAGGCCTCTTCTTTCAAGGATGCTCAGCAATTCCCTGTGGTTGACGCAGTCGAATACCTTCGTGTAGTCTATGAAGCATAGGTGTACCTCCTTTCGTTGATCTCTGCACTACTGCAAAAGCACCGATAGCGCAAACAGGGCAATAATATACTATAGTTCAGAAAAATAAAAGAAACAACATTACAAATATTAGTACTATTAAAAATTATTATTCTTAAAAACTATACCGGCGATACTATAAGAAATGTCTAAGATGGTAAATGTCTAAATGCAATTTATTTGATCTTTCTAGTGGCGTTTTTTTTTTTCATCTTTAGGATTATTTAATAGCTACCGCATTTTGTTGCTAGCGCTATACACAAAGATTGATACTCTATAAAATTCTTTTTAGACCACATGTTAACTCTCTATCAAACGGCATTGAAAGAAAATTTTAGGTATCACACTTTATAATGACAAACAAAATCTTCTATGCCAGAATTGTACATTTTTTTGGACAGAACTATCAAATTATCAAATTTTTTGGATAAAAAGGGATAAAAAACTTAGTGCATATCGAGTTAATATTCTATCTTTGTTTTAATATATTTTGAAAAATTACTAGCTCTGATAACAGCAAAATATCATTTTACTACCAAGCGACTGCCAATGACTACGAATTAGACTGCCTATGACTGCCATGTAAATATTATAAGCGACTGCCGTCAGACTGCCAATGACTGCCAATGACTGCCAGCGACTGTCAAGAAAATGTACATGTAATTCCAATAGTGAGACACTCCTCTGATAATAGATAATTTGTCTATCTATCATCTCCTATAAAAAGTCACAAGTAGCTTTAAAATAATTTCAATATCTTGTGTTACTCCGAGCCTAGCGAATTCATATAGAGTTTCGCCAAGGATGGCCCCAGTATTTGGCAAGTGGGGTAGAAATTTCCCAACCCTATGCAGCGCCCTCTTGTCCAAGCAATTTTCCGCTCGATATTGGGGTTGCCGTATAGCCGGCATTCTCAGTAGTCGCAAATCGCTGGTCCTGCTGCAACTATGTAGCGTTCCTGCGATTGGGATGTGCGTTTCACATGAAATTGCTCAATAGAGTTTTCTCGCTCGAGTTTTCCTAAGTATTTAGTCTGGTGTGGTGGTAGAGGATCGGGGTAGCGCAATGGTAACGGAGAACGGACAGGTAAGATGACATAACATCTATTTGCGGAATTTGTATCAATTGCGCCTGATAATGCCGGCAGGATGTCTACTTCGGGGTTGCTATGCGGCGTTTTAAACAAACTGGATCGAAGAATAATAGCTCAAACACTAAAACTTAACCAAGATTTGGTAAATTTAATAGACACTTATAAAAATGCTTTAAATTAATGAAATAATCATAATTATTATACGGGTGTACTATTTAAACGAACATTTTTACAGGTGAATTAATACTAGTTGAATATTGATTAACGATCCTATAAATTATTTTTTTTATATTGGGGTAGTATAAAATGAAGCAAAGGGAAGGAAAAGGGGAAATTTCATTTTGCCAGTATGTCGTATAGCTTTATTTTAATTCGGGAAAATCGATAACGTTATGAAATTGGTTTTATGAATAAATTTCCTTTCTTTTATTTTCAATAAAAATGGACGAAAGCTATTTACAATTCCAATTATTTTTAATGGAAAAATCCTGATATACGACCAGGGTTTTCATTCAAACACTTTATTAAATGTTTTTAAGTTCTACTTTTGAATGTTTCAATTTGAGGTTAATTCCAGATATACTCGTACTTTCTTGTTAAAATATTTGCGCTTTTATGGCGCTTTAACGGGAAGTGTCTGTCAGTTTGATTATTTTACGTAGAACACACTCTATATTTTTGATCTTTGAATTCTATATGACATTTTAAACATATTTTGTCTATAATTTCGTATACCAAAATATATATATTCGTTTATGAAATAATTTTAATTTTATGTAAAAAATGATAATTCTATATTTTATCATTGTATATTTTTCATCACTTTATCTTTCAAAAAAATGTTTTACTTTACATAAATTTTTACTAAATTTCCAAATATTATAAGGGTAGTCATAAAAGTGTTACAACAGTGTTACATGCATACAAATATCACATTATAAAAACTATACCGATTTTTTTTATTTTTACTTTTATTTACTCTATCTTTATTTATTTTTTATAACTTATTTTTCTGGTTTTTAATGTTATAAATTATTTTTTGTTTGAGTTGATTTTAATTTTAATGTCGCAGTTTGAACAATTCACTAAGGTAATTGATGGACAAACTTCATTTCCAGTGATCTTTTGAATTTTATTCCCATTTCTGCTTTTGGAGGTCTCCTGTTCTTGTTCTTCACTTAAAACTCTTTTCCGGAGTATTATTGCAAGGTTTTCAGTACCGGTACTTGGTTTACCTTCCAGGATTTGACAAATTTAAAAAAAAAAATTGGAAATTAATCATTTAGTCATTAATAATGTCGATGGTTTTTAGCAACTTATTTTTTAATTAATTATTAGATCATTAGAAATATAACTTAGTCAAACCAAAATAAAAATAAGAAAAAACTTATTTTTTGCACTAGTGTAAAAAATTGACTTTTAATAGAGTAGATAGTGTAAAAAATAGCTACTTTTTGCATGATCGTCGAAAAAATATATTTGCAAATCATTTTTAGTGAAAGGCTATTTTCTCTATTAGAGACCATAACTAGCAGGGACGACTCTAGGTAAATATATATTTT
Source organism: Sitophilus oryzae (assembly GCF_002938485.1). Classification (NCBI taxonomy): domain Eukaryota; kingdom Metazoa; phylum Arthropoda; class Insecta; order Coleoptera; family Curculionidae; genus Sitophilus; species Sitophilus oryzae. Next base: position 485,013 of record NW_022146345.1, on the reverse strand, counting down.
TTTATTTGACCGGAAGCTACGTTATTAGTTTATCTGCGTTATTAGCTATCTAATTTACTTCCCGTTAAGTAAAAATACATATGTTTTTAATATCATTGGAGCCTAGTTATGGCCTACTGAGGACTAGTTATGGCCTACTAAAAATAGGGCAAATAGCTTTACTAACAGGAAAATATCAATTTGCAAATATTTTGGAAACTGTTGTATTTATCTACAAACAAATTCAATCGAAGAAAATAAAAAAAAAATAGAAGAAAAATGGGAATTTTAATTTAAAAAAATCGTTTTTTATGAGTACCCCGTATAATATTAATTATTATTAATAATATTTGTTATAAATTATTGTAAAAAAATAAGTAAAAATGTATTTTAAGTCAACATCTCATTTTTACTGTTAAAGCTAAGCTGGACGGTACTTTTTGAATTACTACTACTACTTTGTTTGCGCGGATTCCGAACCGCGGTCCGCGACCGGTTTCGTTAATGGCTTATCGACTTGGCCTCAAACCGGTGCGGCGCAGCGTGAATGAGCAGTGTGTGTCAATAGATTTTACACTCTTGCCATGGAACATGAGTACGACAGAATTTCCAGACGGTCACACGTCCATCGACTCGCATCTTCTAATGCCGCTTAACTTCTGCTACTTCCAATTAAACTGGAAGTGCCAGCAACAGAAAATATTTTAGAAGGAAAGAATATCTGATTAATAAATTTAAAACTTGAATCATTCAAAATTGTTATAGAATTATATACTAAAAAATTTTCAATAAACAATTTGCGTGAAATCTCCAGTATATGGTTCTAGTATATTTCTGATTAATATTGTACAGGATGGCTCAACGATTATGAAGAGTAAAATTAATTTATTTAGTCATTATTTTTAGTATCTACTGTCATTGAGTAGGTTATTAATTATTGTAGATCTTAATTCTTATGTAAAATCTAGTAGCTAATTCAATACTAATACAATATTTGTCATCGTGGTCAGTTTAATATTATAGCTATACCGGGTGCGTCTCAAAAGTGGCTCACCCCTATAACTTTTTTATTTTTTTCAGATAAAAAAAATGAGATTTGGTATGTTAGTATATGACATAAATTAGGATTGATTGACATATACGTCAACATCGACATATACAATTGTTTTCGGTCACTTCCTGTTTCACCGGAAATGACTACTTTTAATTTTTAAATGGCACCCTCGTTATTTTTTTACTTTATTCGATAGAAAATATCACTCTGAACTGAATAATATATCATATGTAAACTTTTGACATATTCGCTTAAAAACAAATTGTACTTTAAAGTTCAATCTAGAGTGCCATGGCTATGTTAAAAACACTAATTTTTAATGAAGGACTCTTGGAAAAATAGATTTGATCATTTAATGTTTTTAGTGTCTTGTCCTGGCCGGTTAAAAGGTACCCAAATAGTATTTTTAATAATATCTCAATTTTTTCAAATGGAACGAGGGTGGCTCATTAGCATATATTTGGAAAAAGCATTTTTTACGTATAATTTGATACGACACACTTGGTATTTCGAGTCAAATTATCGTTATGAACCGCATGTTATAATTTCAAATAAACCATATGCGAAAATGTCAGATGTTGACATATGATATGTCATTCTATTCAGAGTGTCATTTTCTATCGAATAAAGTAAAAAAATTAAACATCAAAAGTTAATTTAAAAATCAAAAGTTGTAGTCATTTCCGGTGAGACCGGAAGTGACCGAGAACAATTAAATATGTGAATCAATCCTAATTTATGTCATATACTAACATACCGAATCTCGTTGTTTTATCTGAAAAAATAAAAAAGTTATAGGGGTGAGCCACTTTTGTGACGCACCCGGTATAATATATCATATCATATCATTTGGATAATTTTGGTGTGGAACTAGGTGTGAATCTATTATATTTGTTTTAAATAAGACCGCATATTTTGAGAAAAGAAAATTAAATAAAAATCTGAACCGAAAAGCACAATATCGCCCGTTTTGGTTTTTGACTTTTGATTTTTTTTTTAATTTTTTCTGAGAAATATGTAACACCGTGTATATGTGCAATATTACTTGTTTTGTTATACTTGCATATGTTGCTTCCAATATTATTTTATGAACATATTCATTCATATGCCAGATTATTTGTCTTTATTCTATATAATTTATTGGTTTATGTTTAGGCTAGTTCATTTCTTGCACATTTTTAAAGTTAAATCATCATTGATTTTTACGTGGCCGTGGTCTATAATATATTGAAAGTTTTACTATTAAGTTATTGCCCTTATTTCATTAAACCTGTTGTTAAATTTTATTTTGAATCCAGTCCATTCTAATATAGAACAAAAAACGAAACTATAACCAATATTTTGCAACGGATATTACAGATTTTCCAGCAGCATCAGCTATTTCCTCTAACACATTTGGACCGTTGCCAAAGTAATTCGTACCAAATCTCCAACGTATACTATTGTAGTTATATTTTTTTTTTAATTTGGAAACAGTTAGAGAGTTTATTATACTAGTATTGCAACTGTCTTCTTATTAGGAAGGTTTATTTTAAGCAAAAATATGGATTTATATTGTTTCGGTATTTCTAAAATATATGAGTAGGGACTTTCGATTAAAATATATATATGTTAATCACTGATCATTACTTCTTTGTGAAGTAAGGACTTGAAACTATTTTTATTAATCATATTGTAAGGGATTTGGTGGGTCCGTATATTTAAAATCATTATAAAACAGTTAAGTAATTTACTATTCACCACCAATAATACAAAACCATACCACAATAATGCTTGAGTATTAAGTCCCACTATCGGGTCTTCACTATTTATAATAATTATGAAATATCTACTGGACTGACTCCTTTCGTCTTCCTTACTTATATACCCAAACCTGTCAGTTCTGAAAGTTCTAATACATATTTGACAGTCTCTATTCTTAGTTGTGCCCGAATTAAAACCAAAATTCTGGATATCTTCAGCCACGCCGAAGAGATGACTCTCGAGGCACTATCGGTAGAAATTTTTCCACAACAACTGTTTACCTATAGAAGGAAGGAGATGTATTTGATGTTCTACTTTGAAATCTTTCGTAGATTGTTTCGGCTTATTGCAGGGATATGTCAATCAAGATCTAATAAAGGAATCCCAGATATACGAAACATTAAGTATCACGGAACATGTCAAGAAAGGATAATGACATATCCCTGCAATAAGGAACTACTTTTATTATACAGGATGTCGCAGAAATAAGTGCAAATATTTTAACTGGTATATAGTTCAACCCCAGATACACGCCTATGAGTTTTTTTCAATAGCAATAGCCAGATATTCCAATTGCCCTTGCATCCATTTCTTCGTTGTCCACTGCAATTATTTTTTGTGCAACGTCTTGCGACTTTATTATTGCCTTTTCAGACACTTGCTTTCAAAATGTCTGCAAAATTATTCATGACTCTCTAACCGCTCACAGAAAAACATACGGTTACATGGTACTGCAATATCATATCAAACTAACGACGGTATACTTCATACTAAATTTCTCCAAGTTTATTTGTTTATATCGTGTATGCTTTTGGACTCTGAGCGATTAGAGGCGTCGCTATAAGAGGGTCGAATACATGGCGACTCTCTAACCGTTCAATACCCACAAATTTCCATATATTAATTATTACACTACAATAAAAATAATTTAACAATATAATAATAATAATTTATAAGAAATATATACATCATAACTACCGATAATAATTATATCGATACTTTATTTGATGTTTTCTGATACTTGTACCTATTAATTATATTTTCCTGCATCGGTCGGCTATAACAAACGAATCTCTATTAATTTATGTTACGGAGAGTTTTCTAATTGCTAAAGCGGCGTTGTGTGTTATTTCCTGAACTAAAAATACTCCAATGAATGCTTTAAATTGCCATAACACGCAGTGAATGTTAACGATGTTACGTATGCAAGGTATTCGCGACATCGGTCACTTGACTTTTCATCCCATAACCTCAGCAAATTGGTTTAGATCACGGCTTTATATAATACTATATTTAAAGTAATGACAACATTTATTTGTATTAATTAGTTATATTAAAGGTTATATTAAAGTTATATTAATAGTTATATTTAAAGGTTAATATAACAGAAATGCTACTCTCAAAAACATAATTAATTTCACTAAGAAAGTATCTTCAGTTTACAAGAGGTCTATAAGTGCATATTTGTTCTGTATTTTTAGTTAATCTAATTTTAAAATAATATCAGAATAACTAAACTGATTTTAGAGTAACAAACTAAAAAAATATAAGATGGTCTGTTAATATGTTGTGTCCCTAATGAAAGAGCAGGTTTTGAAAATGCAATATTGAAATTTGACAAGGACAATTTGGAAAAATTGGAAAAGAATATAAAACTGAAAAATAAAGCTATTACTGAACAAACTTTAAAATCAAGACCAATAACTGACAAAGGTATAGGGTTATCAGAGAACGCCTACACGGACTCGTATTATAATATAAAAAGTATAAGTTAATGAATCTTAAAAGTTTGTTACATTCAAACGATAAAGCTAACCTAACTTGACAAGAAAACGAACAACTAGCAAGAAATCATGTACAAAACGCAACCACCAAAATTGGGTAGCAGAATAATAAATTCATGGGATATTATAATATTAGTTATTGTATGTAGGTCGTTGGCCCTATAGTAAAATTAAAAAATATGTTTGAAAATTCGCAACCGTCCTGTTTGTTAAATGTGTTCCGTGATTGTTTTTTATAAAGTTTCTTTCTATGATCTACGTTCATGGACTCTGATGAAGGCCAAAAAAATGGTCGAAACGTAAGACGGTGTATAAAAAAATAAATGTACTTAATGAAATAAAAGGAAAATTATTACTGACCTAAAACCAAGAGAAAACATATATAAGAATAATAAATTAGATATGCTTCTGACAAACTACGAAGACGCCATTCTAAACAATATTTTAGTAGCTGTAATAGATAAAGACGTTTAAAGGAAATCCTTAAAGAATAAGGCTCAAAACCTACAGGGTCTTAATTAAAATTAACAATTATTTGAGCCTATTTCATTAAGAGGCTAAAGGCGATCAGTTAGTGATGATGAACTCCATACCTTGATTACAAAAAGTGTGAAATTTCATTACCTCATTCAGTAATTTGTTAATCATGACGCGGAGAGTATAGCTGCGTAGCATGGCAACTTCAAAATAGGAATGAGGCTCTACAACAACATTTTACACATTCTACTAGGTTAAACAATACTATCTAACACTTTATACATTTCGGTGCAGAAGTTCTGCTGCTGTTGTTGATTTACGGAAGATTCTCTTGACCTACCTATATTTTCCAAATTAAGTTAGCTTCAAGACTTCCGGGGTAGGATATATGAGGTTGTAGGTAAATGGGAACTCTGTGATGTAACCCTTTTGGACTGTCATTCAATCGATCAGATCAGATCAGAGGATCGCCTCAAATAAAAAAAAAACTACATTAATCACGTTTAATCTGCGAAATAGTAATATAAGAAATAAGAAGTAAAGTAGTGTTTGCTTCCAGTGGCGGATACAGAGGGGGCACCCCTAAAATCTATAAATTGTGTTAAATATTCGGCTTTTGGATTAAAAATAGCGCTCTAAAAGCATATTCTACATTATTTTTTATTCGCCCCCCCCTAAAATAAATTTCTGTATCCGCCCCTGTTTGCTTCCTTCATTTTTACTTTCATTTACGTCATCTATTTCAATTTTTTAGAGGCTTTCTAGAAAACGTCCACGAAGAATGACATGATGGTGGTACATCTCATAATAAACATGACAATAATAAACATAAACAATGTGGTACATCTCATAATAAAAATAGAGAAATTACGTCGTTCGAACAGAAAAATGTTCTGCAAAATAAAACACTAATCCAATACAGAACCAGAAAATTCTACCAAAATTAGATTAAACATTAGGAGGAAGTCTGGTGATATATGGGACAGAGATTGGGAGACAATAAAACAAAGTAAATAACTGCACCCACACGGAAAGACTTGCCATAGACAAAACGGAAAGACTTTGCCTTTCACAAAAAACTATGGTAGTTAGTGAAAAGCCCAGTCTTAAGACCGGGCCTTGAGGCAGCTATGGACAGCTAATAAATTCCTTGCAACGGATATGGAATAGACTGATGGTATTACTAAGAAACGAGCACATAAAGGACAGAATAAATATAGCAAAAATATTCTAGACCATGAAACCAAAGAAATTAAGATGGTATGGGCATATTTGTAAAATGGCGAATACAAGATGGCTAAAAAGAATTCTAAATTGGAAACCATCAGAACACCGAAAAAGGGAAAGACCAAAAACAAGTTGGAGTATAGAATCTGCAATAGGTGACAGGAATTTAAATACAGATGGCTAGCTATGGAAACTAGGATGCAAAAAGCGACTAAATGTTGTAATTAAAATCGCAAACCAATGTACAGCCAAATCAAAGTACTTTTTTACTAGACCTGGATTTGCACGGACATCATCAGCATGCTGATTAAAACTAAAAATGATTACTGTCGAGATCCTAATTCAAAAGAATTTAAAATCAGATAAATGAAGAATTCAATGAACTGTACAGAAGTAGCAATGTTGCATAGAAAATTATTTAAGATGGTCTGCTAAACCCATACACATACACACAAGGAGAACAAATGATTATAAAGTAGATTGTAGTAAATTACAAAGAAGATTGTAACAGGTAGAAGGAAATAACCTAAAACTATATTAGCTATATTATTTATCAGTTGTTTTACAGAAAAAAAATACATCTTATAATCCATTCGTTCGGAAAAGTAATTTTGAAAATTTTAAATTAAATATAGGTCTCCATCGTTTATTCGCCTAAACGATATGGTTCTCGTCCTTCTTCCTTTTACGTCAAGTTACGTCATCTATTCAAACCTCCCAATACTTCCCCAGAATACGTTCAAGGAGAATGGCATGATAATGTAGCCCGAATTTGGCAACAGTCGGCATTTCTCTACAGGGTAAAAATTGGTCTGGCAGACGCGGGGTGCCAGACGCGCCGTCGCGACGCCTTTATTGACCGATGACGTCGCAAGGCGTCGTCGCCGGGGCGCTTCACCGCCCCTCGCTTCTTCCCTTTGCCAATGCCACCTACCCATCTGGGCGTTCGGCCGGGCCTGAAAAACACTTTAATCGCGAACGACGACATTCGATACGTTTGGCGCTCGTAGGTGCGTGTTCTTTTTAAGGGATGATTTTCCGCTATCTGTGATTTTCCGACCAAGTAGTGTAGGAGTAGTGTTGCGCCTCTTTACATACTCTCTTACCGTATTGTAGATCGAAGAGAATATATTTGTTATAGGAATATTGGGCGCTATAGCCATATTTTTGATAGATTTTGTTGTGTATCGAGGCGTTCCGATCCTGATTTTTTCGATAAAATCATGTCCTGAAGAGAATGTCAATGTGTTTTAAGTTCTTACGAATGGTAAGTGTTATTTTTCTTGTTAAATAAACACTTGTGGATGAATTATAAATTTGTATAATAACTTTATATAAATAATATTAATTTGGCATTTTCCAATTTAGTGCAATAATGATCTGAACATAATATTCAATACTGTATCATGGAGAACTGAAAACATACTTATATTGAGAAAATTTGGCGCGGTTGTCATACTTCTATTCGATAGTGTTGCATGGAGAGTTTCTGGAAACTGCGTTCAGATAAAATTATAATATGAAGACGTTCAATAAATACGTCTTTCAAAGTATATGAGGCATATATTATGCAGTTTACAGATTCAACATTTTGCATTTTTTTGGAATTATCTGAATTATATTTTTTGTAGGATGATTTATATGGTAATATTTTCTGAAAATAAATATTAAAATATTGTTCATTCAAGAATATAGTTTTTATGAGAATGCTGTTATCATTATCATTAATTAGAAATATTCTTTGATGTGAAAATTCAAAAATACGTTGTGTATTACCATACATATTGTGTATTTGTATTGATTGTGAAAAGGATGGACAGTATATTACAGTAAATATAAAATATATTTATAAATAGAACAGTTGTATGGACATCATATTTCTGTTAGATTTTCTGTGACTGCTCGAAATCTGGTATTTTCAATCCTATATTTATCCTATCGCGACTGATCACATTCGATATGTTTGAAGCTAGTGTAAGAGTAGTGTTTTTGTAGTGTTTCCCTTCTTTATATACACTTTCATATAGTATTGAAAAAGATATAGTTGTTATAGAACTACTATTAGCACATTTTTTTCTCTATTTTAAAAACTATTTGAACCAGCACATGATTTACTAAAATTTATCTTATTTCAAACAACACCACAGACTATAAGTTAGACTGTGGCAATACAAATAAATGCGTTCAAAAAATAATATAACATTTATGGATTAAATAACATTGAACTTAAAATCTGAATCAATTAAGTTCGCAACGATAGCTCGGATCGAAATAATGTCTTATTCATAGAATTCTTTTCACGGCCTTTTCGGACGTGTGTCTCATTGAAATGTACCCTCACGGCACAGGACAAACGGAATATGTAATATGCAGTTGGACATGATGCGGAAATAAGGCCAATGGCGTAGAAATTATATCTATTAGTGGGGTCGGATAGCATAAAAATATTTCAGTGCTGGCGGCGAATTTGAATTTTTGGATATGGATAGTACATAAACCAAGCATCAAAAAAGGCCCCAAACTCCAAAATTTTGGGCCCCTCCCCCCACCACCGGTATGACGTCATTAAAGCGGGAGTAAAAAAACGAGTTTTTAAGCATATAAATACTTTTTTTTCTTTGTAAAAACCCATTTTAATTTTATTTTCTATACTAAAACAACTTATGTGAAAATATTTTCAACTGTTTTTAATTATATGGCGGCCATCTTCTTATATAAATGTCAAAATTTTGACATTTTATCTGAAACTTCGTGTTTGATATCAATTTGTAGGTTTTTGGGGTCGACAAATTTAGTGATGATATTAAAATTTTAATACGATACATCTACAACTAGATGCTACCCCAAACAACCCCTCAAAAATTTTCTTTTATACATCCCTTCCACAACACCCCTCTATGCTCCAACCTTTATACTAAATAGTCAGTCACAACATTGCCATAGATAATTATTTTCTGAGTCTCTGTATTAAGCTCCTATTTATCTTTGCCTCTTTGATTGGATCGAGCTTTTTTAAAAAACCTAGTGTAGCATGATTTATGGTACTTCGCCTCAAGTGCAACCATGACAGTCGAAGAAAGTTTTGTCAGAAGTATTTGATCCTGCAGTAGGACAGCATTTTCTTAGATAGACGGTCCAATTCCAAGTGTCAATGTACATAATATGAAGTGTCCATTTTCCTCCCCAAAGTCACAGAATATACATAGTTGCTTTAGGTTTTTGGGTGGTATAGATGAACGGGTTGGCCTTGTATTTGTCACAGGTAATGAAGTTGCTACATCATCAGCTTGGTTAGTTGATTTACTAGCCACAATGCGTTGAGCTTTAAATTTATTATACCTATTTCTGCATATTTTGTGGTATTTGGCATTAAGACGCATTAAGGTTTGAAGGACACCATAGCCTTCATCTAAACGAGTCAGTTAATCTTATGCACTTTGGCAGGCTACCACAATCTGCAAAAAGAATCAAGTCGTTATATCAGGACAGATATCCTTCATATTTTGGTTGTATCAATGGCTGAATGGTTCCTATTTGGCATAAGAGACATCCTGTCCAATCAATTCTTGGTAGGGGTGCTTCTAAAGATGGGTTAACTTCCACAAGCTCGTGCTTCCTCTTCAGTGACATCTTTTTATTTAAACTATTTTATTTCTTCTGGTTTCACTATCTTCTATCGCTTTTCTCCTGAAAAAAAAACTATAATAAAAAAATAAAGATTTGTCCAAATGAGGCTGGGTATTTTTTACACATTCATCCAAATAAAATTTTAATACCATCACTAAATTTTTTGACCCCAAAAACCTATAAATTGATATCAAACTCGAAATTTCAGAAAAAAATGTCAAAATTTTTACATTTATGTAACAAAATGGCCGCCATATAATTAAAAATAGTTGAAAATATTTTCAAATAAATTATTTTAGTATAGAAAATAAGATTAAAATGGATTTTTACAAAAAAAATTGTATTTCTATGCCTAAGAGCCGTTTTTTTGACCCCCGCTTTAATGACGTCATACCAGTGGCGGGGGGGTCCCAAAATTTTGGGGTCTGGGGCGTTTTTTGATGCTTGGTATATGTACTATCCATATCGAAAAATTCATGTTCGCCGCCAGAACTGAAATATTTTTATGATTTTCAGAGCTATCCGACTCCACTATATGTGAATATAAAAATTACTTTGATGAGTTGGATTAACGGAAACACTTTCTGACTTATTGAAATTAATATACAGGGTGAGTCTTCAATATGTGCAAATATTTTGCTGAAAATTTTAGCAAGAAATCATTTTTTTGGAAATTTTCAAAGTAAAATAACTCGGTTATTTTGGATTTTTTTGAAAAAAACGTTATAGAGAAATTGTGTTTCATTTATCGAGATCAACCAGCCCTGAAAATATTTGCACTTATTTAAGACTCACCCTATATATTGCTGATTCACAGTGACCTTAAACAAGATTGATGAAAAATTTTAAAGATAATTAATTTTATTAACGATACATTTTAATTGTTGGAAAATTTATTATTCTTGAACCTTGTTTTAAAAATTCTGATTTGATTTTAAAAATTCTGATCTTTTTTTATTTTCTTGGGATTTAGGTTCGGGTGAATGATTTGGTGAGTGTTTGTTTTGTGTGATTTTGTTTTTAACTTTCAATAACGGGTAAATAAGTACGAAGAAAAAAATGTTTTGTAAAGAATTATTATTGTTTTTATAACATAAACTTTGTCACACTACACTTATTAAGGTTTTTTATATATAAGCTACTTGACTTTTTAATTTTAACTATGTATTCGTGATTTGTATAAGTAATGTTGTTTCTCAAAAAAAAATCAACAGATTTTTGTGGTAAGTTAATTTGAAATTGGTATTTTGTTATAGACACTACACTGATGAAGGCTGTAATGTTGGCCGAAACGTTTGTTTTTTCTTTAAAAATGAAATAAAGATATGAAAAACCAAATGCAAACTTAATCAGAGTTTTCCCGAACCTAGATCCCAAGATAAATAAAAAAAAATCAGATTACATTTTAATTTCGGTATATGTGGCTATATCTACGTACGAATTTCAAAAAAGAGTTTTTAGTGCATTGAGTCATTTGTGAATTCGCATGTTGGTGAAGCTTTAAGAATATTATATGATGACAGATATGATGAGTCTTTAGGATACATATTTAAGCAGTTTGGAAAATACCCAGTATCATTGTCCTGTAATAAATAAATTTGGATATTAATTTAAAGAACAAATAAAAATTAAAATAAAAAAAAGTAAAATACAAATAAAACAATATTTTCTAATAGATATTTTGTTATGCATGGAGTGGACAAATAACTTTTACACGAGAGGGTATACTTGTATTTGAGACACTCTATTTAATTATACCATAAATTAATTTGAGAATGTATCAATTACACTGACTTACAAATGAGGAAAAAAGCAGATTTATTGATACATGATTGCGTGCAGGAAGCGTATCTAGTTCTCTGTTTAAAATGTCATTGTATAGATACCAGTATGTCCAATATTCAAATTACGAAGTAGCACTGAAATTAATTAAGGTTACTTATTAGATTAGTCATTTACTAATTAAATAGTAATCCGCCTGACTTCATTATACAGGATACTATATAAACACTATTTATAAATGTGCATCATTTGACAAACGTAATATTTTAGTTGGTTTGGTGAGTGTGATCTAATTATTAACAACTCTTTTGAGAATTCTGTTTAATATCAATAATTTTTATATTTAGAATTTTGTTTTTTAAATATTTTTCTAGTAGTATAAGTATCAGTAAGTTACCTTCAATACTTTCACTTCAAATAATATAGAATACTATACGGGCTGGCCTATCGAAAACAGTCCAGTATGTTTTACGGCTTTGTATGTAAAAAATAAAAAAAATTGTAAGACCCATATATTTTTTTATTGGGAATATTTCTCACTACTGATACATTGTAACTTCCAACCCTTTAGAGGGTTGGGGGGCTACTGTTCTTACTCTTCTTTCAAATGGAAAGGGTTAGGTATGTTGTTCTTAAAGGGGATTTTTTAAATGACGTTGAGTTTTTAAATTTGCGTTATGCGTTGCTCAGAAATTAAGTTTTAATACTGTCCGCTGTTCTGCTCCATACAACAGTACACCAACTGTTGGAAGTGTTCTCGGACATTGTGACGAATATCTAGTGTAACTTGTCATTAGTGATCTGGGTCCGTATATCTTCTAAAAATTCAGACTGGCTAACAGCACTTTCGATTTTAAATGTCCCCACAAAATGAAATCATGGGGAGATAAATCTGGCGATCTCGCGAGTCGTTCAATACTTGATCTACAAATATGATCCGTATTAAAATCAAACATTAATTCACCATAGTACACCAAAACAATTTATTTTTTATATTACTAAAACTAAAAGTAGTAGTTTTATTCATCTGCTGATGATGCTAAAAATAAAGTGTTTTGGTGTATTGTGGTGAATTAGTGTTATACTTGTTGTGTTGTAACACCAAAGGTTCCAGCCCTAAACTGTAATGATTGTAAAGTACTACAATCATAATTAGTGCGAACACTAGAAATTATTGTGATCTAATTAGTATAATATAACCTATTTTGAGAATATCTTTAATACAAATAACTTTTTTATTTAAAATTTGGTATTTATTAATTCATGATATATTAAAATAGCACACATTTTTGTCTACTCCTCTTTTTCGTTGAAGTTCCTGTATTTCAAAAAAAATCTGATTTCCAACGCTTCTAGTTCTACATAATATTCAATAACTTACATTGTCTCTGTTTCTACTCTTATTTTGTAAAATAAAAATAAATTTATTGGTCTGCCTATATGGTCAATAAAATACTGAGACGCATGTTTTCACAGACTTAATCCAGTGTACTGCTTAGTTAACTATGATAAGATTTCGGAAAGTGAATTGAATTGTATGGTCTAATGGTAGAAAACTAAATAAAAAATATATGTATTTTTCTCTTTTTTAAATTTTAATATATTTACTAGCTCTACGTCACTGAACACAGCTCAACAATCAGAACATATCTTAAAATTTACCACCCCTCAGTAAGCAAGGGTGTGTGGGATTTAGGGTTTGGGGTTCGTGACAAGTGCACTAGAACAAGTGCACTGCACTCTATTTTTAGTCATTTTCCCTTCTGGCCTATGTGAGTTTGTTTTCTTTCTAATATATCGATGTCAGCTTAATATGATGTCATTAATATTTGCATAAACAAATATATTGCTCCAGCTAAATTCACCATTTATGATAGAATGGACTCGTATTTTATACATAATATAGGAAATTAAGTAGCTAAAATGGTTATGATATATTCTATTATTTCGTTTTTAAAAAAAATTTAGCTTATATAGACTTTGCAATTAACGTGTTTTTTTTTCTGGAGATGTAATATGATATCATAAGAGAACTAGCCTTTAAAAAAATAATATAAAATTATACATATGAAAAATTATATTAGTTTATTAATTTTATATATTTTTTGACGAAAAATAGGAATTTAATTATGAGGAATGGTTTAAGAAAATTATTTGTTCTACGATCGTGCGAAAAGTGGCTATTTTTTACACTATCTATTGTATAATAATAACTTATTTTTTGTACTAGTGCAAAATACACCTTGACATTATTAATAACGAGTTTAACTAAAATGAAAAAAATTGTAAATTAAAAATTTCCAAATCCTGGAAGGCAAATTAAATACCAGTACTGAACACCTCGCAGCAACATTACGGAAAAGAGTTTTAAGTGAAGAAAAAGAAGGCCTCCACATATATGAGCAGAAATGAGGATAAAATTCAAAGGACTACTGGAAATGATGTTTGTCCATCAATTACCTTAGTGTATTGTTCAAACTGCGACATTAAAATTAAAATCAACTGAAACAAAATATTAAGAAAATAAAAATAATATTTGTTTATAGTGTCATTGTTAGTGGTATCTAATATTATCTGTGAATTATTGTAAAAACTTTTTAATAAACATTTAAATAAGAATTTCAACTCGATTGTAGAAAAAATGTTTTGTGCAATATATACAAAAAACATATTTGTTGCACTCAGCATATTTTGCGAAACTCATTTCGCAAAACTGCAAAACTCATGCGTCGTGCGGCAAATATGTGCTTTTTGCACTAGTTACACAAATAACTATAGTATAGTTTCTTTCTACTGCCTTGGACATTGGAATAATTATTTTATATTAAGATGTAGTTTGTTATTGAGTTCTCAGAAACTTTGATAAGAAACCAACAAAATTGTCTATGGATTTATTAAGATGTTAGCATAGACTAAATTCTTTGGAAGTTAGTTAATATGAATAATGGTAGTTTGTATGTTTAATTGGCTTGCTATTTGATGTGTTATTTGATAAAATATCCTTATTTTATGGAGACTCTTGGTTTATTTTTAGGATAGTGACTATAGAACTAAAAATAGTACTTTTTGGGTTTGGCAACCAATTCATGATCTTATCTATACACTAATTATTTATTATCTAGCATTTTATAGATATTAGATAAACATACTTTAGAGTTATATTGTTTTTAAAATAAGCTTAATTCTACAATAAAATTGAATGTAGTTAGAGGGTACCCAATATTTAGCTGAAAGAAGAATGGGAAGACGAATATTTATAGAATGTTTTCTCATATCAATCTATCATATATTTCTCAAATCTTAATAAATGCATACCTATATCCAACAATATACTAGATGAAAATTGTTACCTAACCATATTTTAACAAATAAAAATATAAAATTATATAGAACAGCAACAATCAATAATTCAGTTCAAATAATAAAAGTTATAAAAGCAATTTCAGTTGATTGACGTTTTAAAGGTACTTTTTAGTATAAGTTTAAAGTATATAGACTTAAAGTAATAATATAAAAAATATATAGTAATAAAATAATAAAAGTATTATTATAAATTATTAAAATTATTATTACTAATATTTCGAAGTATATTCTTCGCAAATAGTTCGTCGTACAGGTGCTGTTGTGTGTACACAACTTGTTGTGTGCTGATTGTCATCGATCGTGATTTCCAAGGCAACTTGATGGCCTTTTTTCGATCATATAGTATTAATATGAAACATACTTTAATTGATAACACAGTCTGAATATTTTGTGATATAGCTATTAATTGAAGAATTTAATACTAAATACTTTTATTAAAATTTTTATTTTGAATCTCAACAGAATTACTGAAATTAACGTAAGCTTTTACGGAAATTTAGCAGCAATGCACAAATTACCGACAATTTATACAAGAAGCTTAAGATAAAAGGGATTATCTAGGAAGCAAAAAAGTGCCACAAACGATTTCGTGAGTTAAATAGCAGGCGAGGCATTAAACTTTATTTTTAAGCTGGATATAGCTTCTGAAATGTCAGAAGTTCACCACTGGCATGACTATCCATCAAGAGGAATAAATAAATCTAGCGCTGTTAAGAAATATTGATCTGCATGATTGGGAGAGTTTCAATGCCAAATGATTATTTAAAAAAAGAACTAAAATTATTTAATTACACTTAAGAGTTATTTTAGTTTTGTATATGACATTATTATTGCACTACTCAAAATCAAGTGCATATTTGAAAAACAAAGTAATTATTACGTATTTCTAAATATTACAGTTGGTGTCAAAACCTTTTGTGTTACAACAGCAGGATAAAACACTAGTTCACTACAATACACCAAAACACTTTAATATTGCACTTGACGCGCATTTCGCTAACCATGTTAGCATAATCAGGAGATGATTAAAACAGTAAGTTTAATACGTTTTAATCATCTGCTGATGATGGTAACATGGTTAGCGAAATGCGCGTCCAACGCAATATTAAAGTGTTTTGGTGTATTGTGGTGAACTAGTGTTTTATTTTGCTATTTATAAATAAATCATGCATTTTTTATCTTCCTCTTGCAAGTCCTTCGGCATAATTTTGGTTTTGAATTTTCTTTTACGGCATCTAGACAATTTAAAAAGGTAGAGAGAATCAGATAATTCAAGGTGTCTAGTTTTTCAAATTAATATATATGGCTCTTCCAACAATAAGTTTTTATCAAAGCCACCCAATGATCTTTATCTGGTATTTTACCGTTGAAAACACTATACAGGGTGAGTTTCCTATGGTGTTCTCTATGGGTATCTCGGAAACTACTGGAGATAGAGAGTCGGTTAAATAGGAAAAGAATTGCAGTTTTGTGGGGTCATAAATATGCGCCTTTCAGATTTTAGAAAAAGTTCACAGCTTGGCCATGACTTTATAAAAAGCGCCATTTTTTAAGCTTTTCAGCGATATAAGCTATAATATGTTTTCTTCGAAAAATTACTGAGTTATAGCTAATTCTTATTATTTTTCAACAATTTCACTTAGTTAGCTATGGAAACAGGTTTAATCGTCTTTGCTCTCATAAATGTGAAGCTGTCACATCCAAACTTTGTAAATTAAAATAAACAAAAATTGTAAATATGAATTTTTCAAATGAAGAAAAGCGTGTAGGATTATTGGTTCAACTTTTCTTGGCCATACATTTTCGAGGATACGTTGACGGGTGAATGTTACATTTTATAAAGAACGGTTTTCAAAACATGTTAGAAAAGTCGAGTTTAGTTTGAGTCACATCTTTTTAAAACTGAATTACTATAGTGTGACCAACGGATCTGTAGCTACGGGGTATCGGCAGGGGAACGCAGTTGTAAACAAAACACGCCCAATTTCATTCATAAAATAGGCATGGGCGTACGGTGTTATATGAAAATAATGTGTATCATAAATATAATACCCAGATTAATAATTTTTTTCAAAAAACTTTATGCTGTTTGAATCGTTACTGTTGAGTTAGCAGATAAACACTAAAAGCTTTTATTAAAGCTCCCTTAAATATTTTGAATCATTTTATTATTGTGTTGTTAATATAATAGAAGAAATAATTACAGCTGGGGGTTGGAACCTTTGGTGTTACACAGCAAAATAAAACACTAAATCAGTACAATACACCAAAAAACTTTTGATTTTACACTGGACGCACGTTTCGCTAACCGTCTGCCATCAGCAGATGATCAAGACTGAGTCTTGAGATATATTAGTTATATATCTGTACTAACTATATTTTTTTCTATAATACATAATTTTAGATATAACTATTTCCAGCAAAAAAAAATCTTGAAAATAGTTAACTTTGGAAGCGCAAACAAAACATAATTTTACTCATCAGTAGATCTGATATTGCCTATTACACCAGATATGGTATCGCTCCGCCAGCAGTTTTTAAAGGTTAGGTCATTGTCTACCCATATGTTACATCCAAATAGATAATACTTGGCTATATTTTCGAATTTCGCGTATATATATTTATATCTCTCTCTGCAATATAATGGGCCGCTCCATTAATATTTATCTGTTATTTTAACATTTACGCCAAAAAAATTCATTTGATTTTAATAACCCCCTAAGCGTTTCCCTGCAAAAGGAAAATTCGATTCTTCCTGCAATTTTTGCAAAAGCTTTCTAATTGTGGGGACGAGTTTGAATTCGAGATAAAATCTATTTATCAAATTCCTGACCACTTCGAAAAAGTCGTTGAGCTTTTCGACAGCAGTCTCACGTGGTCGTTTCTTTCCAGAGAGGATATCATTTTATCGGGGTTAGTTTTCAGCCTTTTTTTTATCTTCTGTGTGAATTTTTTTATAGCCGATACGCTAACTCCGGTATAAAGAAATATCCGCTCAAGTTTACGTTTAAGCGGCAACTCAAGCGAACTCTCTGTAGCTTCTTCATCGCAAACCCTATTATGAACACAAGGAAATACACCAAATGAGATTTCATCCACGTTATTATTAACTTACCTATATAAATTAGCTATTATTTCTCTTGTCTGACTATGTAGCGTCTTACCCTTAACAAATTTATTCGTTTTAAAACACAAATATACGATCAAACTTGATATTAATAATTAAAAACTACGAACGAAAAACATTATAACAAGATAACAAAACAATAAAACACAACTTAACTATCAAATATACTAAAAATATAGGAATAAAGTTTAGGATAACCGGTATAAAATAATGAAATAAAGTAATAATGATCAAAAAAATGACACCGCCACTGGATATTTCAATAGTATTCAATATTCCTACTCTTTTCAGAAGAGACCGTGAAGTTGGGGATAAAGCAAGCGAATAGGAAAGGCGTAAAAGCCATGGCAACCGCGTGGTAACAAATCCTGTGACGTACTCTCGCCAATCATGTTCGATGAATAGGCGGCCATGCGCGGCGATGCCGGTTTGCCAATGATATCGTTGAAAATCTTCAACTTTCATAATAGGCAGATTAAACAGAATGAAAGAAATAAGTTATTAAATAAAACATATCGAACAATATGAACTACGTTAAAATTCCTTAGTAATATACGTCAGAATATATGCTAAACACATTATATATAATAAAAATATATTAAATTTATAGTTCATGTCTGGCAATTTTGCAATTTTATAGATAAACGTGGCAATATCGATTTTTTTTTCTCGCATTCCTTCCGTAGCTTCAGATCCGCTGGTCAAACAGTACCTATTCTCACACAAGGACCGATCGACTTAATTAAACTTTCCTCGTACCGCCACTTCGAGTGTCCCTCTTAATTCATAAGTTCTTTTGTAAACCTTATTGTTAACTATACCGCATAAAAAATTCTAAAATGGATAGGTCAGGTGATCGAGGAGGCCCATGGTCTCAAATAGTGGACTATTTGGGGAGAGGCCCCAAATAGTCCACCTCTTCCTATCTCTGCGTTTGTATACTTATGGTATAAATAATTTTTAACATTTTTTTCATTATGAGGGGTGGGGGTGGTGTGTCATAATGAAAGTCATGTTGGAACCACTCTATTGATGCGCGAGTATCTACACGTTTTTCTTCATTTGAAAAATTCATATTTACAATTTTTGTTTATTTTAATTTTCAAAGTGTGGAAAAAATGGATGTAACAGCTTCACATTTCTGAAAGCAACGGCGATTGAACTTGTTTCCATGGCTAACTAAGTGAAATTATTTAAAAATGATAAGAATTGGCTATAACTCAGTAATTTTTCGAAGAAAAGATATTATAGCTTATATCACTAAAAAGCTTAGAAAATGGCACTTCTTATGAAAACTTTTTGTCTAAAATAGCTTATAATGGAATTAGGGACAATTTTTAAAATAGCCGAAATTTGTTTTTTTCGAAATATCTAGTAAGCCATGAACTTTTTCAAAAATCTGACAGGCGCATATTTATGACCCCACAAAACTGCAATTCTTTCCCCATTTAACCGACTTTCTATCTCCAGTAGTTTCCGAGATACCCATAGAGAACATCGTAGGAAACTCACCCTGTATATGTAATTTAAAAATGCTTCAAATAGAAAAAAATCTTCCTTATTTAACTCTGCGTCTAAATGAAATATAATATACAGGGTGTTGCATTTCAAAAAAAATAGCAGGTTGAGTCGTGACTGACTAAGTTAAGAAAAACTATAAATTTAAGTAAGACTAATAAGACTAATTTTATTTCTACATTGTTGTTTCGAGCTCGATCAAACAGTGACAGTGACAATGACAGTGATCAAACAGTGAAAAAAATGTTTTAAAAGGTAATGTCGTTCGATATGTATTTTAATATTTTATAAAGGAAATTTCCTTGCATTCCAATGTCATATGATGCTAGTTTTAAGGCCTTTTTGTGCAGAGGATGTTGTTTTTGCCAATTGACTCAGTCAAACTGTCCTGATGATGGGAATAAAATTCTCGAAAGCTTGACAAATTTGAAAAAGTAGTTTTATTAGCCTCTGTGGTGATTATTGGCTGCATCCTCACATAAATTTTGAGTTTTTTTTAAATAGAGATATAGCATGTTAAAAATTCCGATCTTGGTGACGCCATAAAAAATACTCTGTATGGGATGATGTATATTTTTCACAATTCATCATGTTATCTTTGGTGTTTAGGAAAATATAGCGAAGTATTAATAAAGTTATACCTATTCACTCCAGATTTTAATCACTTTTCGAATATAGTGTTATTAACCAAAGTTTTAGTAAATAAGAAATAGAATGGCAATACAGCATAGTGCTTTAAATAAAAATAGTGCATATGTTACGCTCAATAGTCGAACAATGCCCGAAAAAATACGCAAATCTAGTTTTGAGCAAGGAATATTTCCCAAACCCGAAAAACCAACTAACCAATGAATTAACACCCTCCAAATAACCACGCTAACCAATTCGCCAAATTACTAAACCAATCCAACCAAAAAGAGTGAAACCAATCAAATCACACTATAAGAAAAAAAATAATCGAATAAAATTAATTTTTCGGGTTTGGGAAATATCCCTTGCTCAAAACTAGATTTGCGTATTTTTCTCGGGCATTGCCCGAATTCGACTATTGAGCGTAATACATATATGCAGAATTTTATACCGAAGTCAATTATTTACAGAAAAAGAGGCGGTGCAATTTAAAAAAAAACTTAAAATATATTCATAACTTTTTTGTGACATCCTGTAAACGAAAAAATATTTTTAGGACATGCTCCTTTATAATCCATATACAACATAAATATAAAACTTTATTTCATATCTTCGACAACAACGCCGATATTGGATTTCAGCCTACTAATGAACTACCCTCTGTATATACATACATAAATAATTTAATAAAGTAGTTAATCCCTTGACGTACTATTTTTAGTTTTATAGACACTAACTTTAGAAATAATACAAGAGTAACAAAATTGGCATATGTAATTGACCAGATAGCATTAGTTAAATAAAGATCCATATTGGGAGTTAATTTGTAATTCCCAGACAACAGTATATTTGAAAAACTGGAGAACAAAAGAATATATACAGTATAATTTATCTGTACTATAAATTAGAAAATAAAAAATATATATTTTGTTTTTATTATTAAGTTTTTTCTACTGAGGTAAACATAAAAATTGATGTTATCTTCTTATCACAGTTGGGAAATATATTTATATTTGTTCATCTTCTTGCTTAAGTAGCTACGCTAAAGTCTCAGACCTACTTAGTATGTGATTATGGTAATGTGTTTGTTTATAAATTACTCAACAAAAAAAATATATCGTATACTTCTAATATGCCATTCGCCATTTTGTCAAGACTAATGAAAAATAAGAAATAAGAAGTCTAAATTTTTGAAGTTTTAAATAAATTATTGGACTCAGTGGCCCTTATACGGGAGGGGTAAGGGGGGTAATTACCCTTCCCAGGAAGTAATTTATAAATAAGATAAAACGTGACATAAAATAAAATTATTTTAAAAAAACTTAATAATACCAATGAAAATATAGAAAATACCGAGCAACAAGTTTACTTTTCTTCCAAAATTACACAAATTATATTCAGTACCAGCCGGCCGATGACTTTTACATTGAAACTTACTATCCCTTTCTAGATATATTAGATTTCTTAGATTTTTTATCTTTTTAGATTTCTTTTATTCAAGGAATCTTTTAATGGATATCATATTTCGGAAATGTAGCTGGAATTAAATAGAATAAAATAATCATATATATTATTTTTGTTTCAGTCTGACGGAAACACGTCCTTTCTGCGCGCTGCGCGCAATGGCCAACTCGACAAAGTTCTCGAACATTTGAAATCAAATATCGACATCAACACTAGCAACGCTGTAAGTTATCTTTTATTTACAAATTACTTTCATATCAACCAATTTTTCCCCATCATTCTAGAATGGTTTAAATGCTCTTCATCTCGCTTCCAAGGATGGCCACATAGAAATAGTTAAGGAGCTTCTCAAGAGAGGCGCGCTAGTCGATGCCGCGACGAAAAAAGGCAACACCGCGCTACACATAGCCTCACTGGCTGGACAGGAGGAAGTTGTCAAACTTCTCGTCCAGCACGGCGCTTCAGTAAATGTACAAAGTCAAAATGGCTTTACGCCGCTATATATGGCTGCGCAGGAGAATCACGATAATGTCGTGAGGTATCTGTTGGCCAATGGCGCGAACCAGAGTCTCTCAACAGAGGTAAGTTTGAAAGAGAAAAGGTATATTTCTGGCAATACACAGTCTGTTCAGCCGGAGATTAAATTCATACGTGATGTCGACAGTAATTCGGTACCTACTTTAACATTAGCTATAAGTTAAGCTTAAAACTTATAGATTAAAACCCTAAAAAAAACGTTTATTAACATTGCAGAATAAACATTCTCAGCTAAAATGATCTTATTCTACTTCGCTGAGTGACTTGAGTGAGAATCAGGAATGCCAGATGGAGGTTCTCACTTTGAACATCTTTTTTAAAGTGTAGCAAATATACCTGAAAAAATGTTAGTGCTTCTTTTAACCATAAGGAAAAATACAAAAAAATTAATTAGTACTACTGATAACATTTCAACAGTTTCAATAACTGTTAAAATAATACATAATAAATTATTGTTCCTTTTAGGATGGATTCACGCCATTGGCCGTTGCCATGCAACAGGGTCACGATAAAGTTGTAACAGTATTACTGGAGAATGATACCAGAGGTAAAGTCAGACTTCCTGCATTGCATATTGCTGCAAAAAAGGATGACGTAAAGGCAGCAAGTTTACTTTTACAAGTAAGTCTAAAAATTCAATGCATTCTCGACTATTAGAAAATAATAAATATGTTAATTAGCCACAAAGGATTGTAATATAATTATTTTTTTTTCTCATTTTATTTAGAACGACCATAATCCTGACGTTACATCAAAATCAGGCTTTACACCTCTTCATATAGCTTCGCATTATGGAAACCAACCAATTGCTAATTTATTAATTCAAAAAGGTGCCGATGTTAACTATGCAGCTAAACATCTTATTACACCCCTACATGTGGCAGCAAAGTGGGGTACGTAGTAAGAATGTTAACTCATTAGGGAATAATAATATCCTTACTAATATTATAAACGCAAAAGTTTGTATGCATGGATGTATGAATCTTTGTTAATCTTTCATGCGAAAACTACTGAATGAATTTAAATGAAATTACAATAATATAGTTTATACTTCAGAATAAGATATAGGCTATAAATTACGGGTAGTTCAGTATTTCGGTACTTCGTTAGTTCGTAGTTTGGTAGTCCGGTACTTCGGTAGTTAACGTATAGTCGTTAGCCATGCACAGCAGCGCGTTGACGTGTCTGCTAGTTAGTACCTACTTAATACTTTTTAAATTTACATACAAACGGAAATTTTGAACTTATCTTGAATTTGGAACCACTTGCCTTTGTATTTACTTGTGCTTTGTTATGATTACACTAAATATACAGGGACAGGGTTGTTCACCACATACGATATGAATTATTGTTGCTAAACTATTAGATATTTACAAATTGTAAGTTTTGGGTTCGTTCAAGGACTATTAGAGCTACAATTTAAACATATTTTTACAAGATACAGAGTGTCCATATAAGTAAAAAATATTATATAGTTGTATTTTTTTAAATAGGACACCCTGCATATTATTCTATTTTTAGATTCTACGATTGAAATAAAGATTAATTTGATTAAGGTTTATCACACTTAAACCTTACAGTTTTAAAAGTATTTCCAATTTTATGAAATTGCAGTAAACATTTTTATTGTAAAATTATTTTTAAATTGTATAGCTCTAATAGTCCTTCAACGAACCCAAAGCTTATAATTTGTAAAAATCTAATCGTTTAGCAACAATACTCCGTGTCGTATGTGGGGAACAACCCTGATAACTCTTACTTCTGATTATATTACTTTTATGAATGTTTTTATGTTCCTTAAGATGTACAATGTAGATGTGTTCTCTTTCCGATATGCGACATACAACACTTACAAGGGGTCTGATAAACACACTTTCTCTTTGGATTCTTTCGACTAAAGCGATGAATCAAAAGCTCACAATTCATTAATTTTTATTACCAAACTCATTGACTACCACATACACATACATATTTTTTGACTAGGTAAAACGAATATGGTCGCTTTGCTTTTGGAAAACGGTGCCTCTATAGAAGCAAAAACGAGGGATGGTTTAACACCCTTGCATTGTGCAGCTAGGAGCGGGCACGAGCAAGTGGTCGATATGGTATTAGAAAAAGGAGCTCCTATTAGTTCTAAAACGAAAGTAAGTAAACAATTAACGAGTTTTTATTATAATAATTTGCAATTTTTCTTAAGAATGGTCTAGCACCGCTTCACATGGCAGCTCAAGGAGACCACGTTGATGCTGCAAGAATACTATTATACCATCGGGCACCCGTTGATGAAGTTACTGTAGATTATTTAACAGCCCTTCATGTTGCAGCTCATTGCGGTCATGTCAGAGTTGCTAAACTGCTTCTTGATAGGTAACGTATGATTCTATTTATAAAATATGTAAATTCTCAAATTTTATTAAAATTGGCTCTCCCTATATAGTTTTAATAGATATGGACAATTGAAATCAGTAACACAAATAATATTTTTATTTCAGTTTCGTGATTTGTACTGAAATATATTTTAAATCTCTTTTATATTTTAGACAAGCAGATGCTAATGCAAGAGCATTAAATGGGTTCACCCCACTTCACATAGCCTGTAAGAAAAATCGAATAAAAGTGGTTGAGTTACTACTAAAACATGGCGCAAGTAAGTTTAATAGTACCTACTGTGTATCTTTTATTTCAAATATGCTGTTAGTAAATTATTAATTAATATTTTAACTTAAATTCTAACATATAGTAGATTCTAAAGAGAGGAGAGAAGCTTTAGTTGAAAAAATAATAGATTATTAATTTTTCTTTTGTTAATATGTCATAATTTCTGTAGGTATTGGTGCTACAACGGAGTCTGGCCTTACTCCACTTCATGTTGCCAGCTTTATGGGTTGTATGAATATCGTTATTTATCTTCTACAACACGACGCTAATCCTGACGCACCAACGATTAGGGGAGAAACACCACTCCACCTTGCAGCAAGAGCAAATCAAGTAATTACCTTATACAAGAAACACAAATATACTAGTAAAATTACCCCAGATTATAGCATTACAATTGAGGCGTCAAGTTGGAAAACCCGCCTTGTCAATTTTATAAAAAAATTGTCTAATGACATATATTAATAATGGACCCTGAAATCTACATAAACATTGTCCCAAATTGCAGCGCTAGTTGCCTATTTTTATATAAAATTCTCTATAAATTACGTTACTGCAGCAAAATCCGTTTTATCCACTTACATCTGCTGTTTATTGTGATTATTGTTGCAAATCCCGCATATTTTTCATAGGGCTTCTTACACAAGTATAACATTAAAAAATGTCTATACCTATATGGCGGATTCATCTCTCCAAAAAATCCTATATGGGTATTTCGCCACTGCAAGAAAATCTACAAAATAAAATAGTTATTTTTTGTAAACACTTCAGTGTTAAACCCAAACGGAAACTACTTGTCAGAAGTTAGGTTTACAGTTATACAAATTTGACTAACAAAAAAAAATGCTTAACTTATCTGTTTTAAAAAACTAAAGTGTTCTCGAATAGTTGAATTTAAATAATATTTTAAATAGTTTTTTCTTTATTCTTTGTATTTTTTTTTGCTTCCGACGACGGAAAGAGTAAACTTTCCGAAACGTTAAGCATTTTTTTGTTTGTTAGGCAAATTTGTATAACTAAACCTAACTTCTGACAAGTAGTTTCCGTTTGGATTTAACGCAGAAGTGTTTACAAAAAATAACTATTTTATTTTGTAGATAAGGTCCCCGGTGGCGTAGAGGTACAGGCTCTCGTCTACCAATCTCAAGGTGTGGGTTCGATTCCCACACCCGGCATTTCATCAGCCGACTATTTTTATTAAAAATTATTATTTTAATAAAAATAGTTTGGGTACCTAGGTTGACTCAGCCTTAAATGAGTACTTGGGATTCACAATCCTGAGGTAATAATAGGCGGTTGAAGCGTAGTGCTAGCCACATTACCTTCCTTGTATACCGAACGGCTCTAGTA
Organism: Sitophilus oryzae; assembly: GCF_002938485.1. Taxonomy (NCBI): domain Eukaryota; kingdom Metazoa; phylum Arthropoda; class Insecta; order Coleoptera; family Curculionidae; genus Sitophilus; species Sitophilus oryzae. The sequence goes on along the minus strand of NW_022146345.1, from coordinate 458,696 downwards.
TAGCAAGCTGTACCATGCTACTCCCAAGGCGTTAAACGCTATATACGGGAGCTATTATTATTATATTTTGTAGATTTTCTTGCAGTGGCGAAATACCTATATAGGATTTTTTGACAAGTGTAATATTACTGACATCTTATCCATACCTAATAAATAAAGTTAGGATGCAAATATATTCCTGTATGCATCATACGAATCAAACTCCCAAAATGCATCATACTGCAAGAAAACCCGCCTTATCCGAATTATTTTTATGTTTTTTCTCTTTAAAAATTAAATATTAATTTTTATTTCTAGAAAAATGAGACACAAAACAATTATTCCACTCAATGGACCCATTTTCTTTGTAAAATAACGCTTCAAACGTTTGCTAAAACAGTTTTTGCATATTATTTTGAAACAACGTTTTGTAACTTGACGCCTCAGTTCAATAACATAAAAAATGAATGCAGAAGATTATAAGTACAAAACAAATTTATTTATTTTTTGTCAGTATACGATACAGATTTTTTAAACTAATTACACTATGACACTAAATTTCAAATATTAATTATTTAGATCATTTTCTATTTTTTTTACTGAAACATTGAAAGCCACTTTTTTCAAAAATATGAAAGCAAGAAACATAAAATTCATCGCAAATTCAAATATTATACTTGCTTTACAAAACCTTAGCGGCTTTAAACATTTTTTTAAGAAGTTACTTTGAACTTTTTTTATAATCTTTGTATTTATAAAATTTTACTAAAATGAAAACGGAAGATACAGGATCGATCTGATGTGAATTATACTAGAGGATTCCTGAATTTAATGCCAACGTTTTTAACAAATTTATAATGAAAAAAAAATACTTTCTATGGTTTTTTATATTTATTAAGGTTGACGAAAAATAATTGTCAATCAAATTACTATTAATTGAGTGCATTGACGTCTTTACTTCATTCATCTTCATCATATACACTATTTTTTACACAAATTTAAGTCGATTGCAAATTGTATGATACGTTATTGAGATCATCTCTAGGAAATGCTAAAAATAGGACCGCATTGGACCAGTGAATGTCGAATTTTAAAGAAACTTGTCGACTATTACTCGCAACCACTGTTGCCAGTTAGAGTAACATTTACTAAAGGTTGTCGGTAAAAGTCATTCTTATGCAATAGGGTGGTTGGAACAAAAAAATAAGAGCGTTGGATCATCTTCACATTCAAGCTGATACGCTCATCTTAAAATTACAAGACAACAAAACAGAAATACAAAAACTAAAATATTTGTCTTTATATTTAACCCCAAAAAGCATTAAGCGTCTAGCCGCTACCGGGTAACTAAATATTAATCAAGACGAAGTTGCACAAATTGCACAAATGAGAATTTTTATTGCTTGATTTTTTTTTAAATTTTAATATGGATTTTATTGTTTCTAGCATTCACTAGTAATTATTTCAAATTAAGTTGTTGAACTGTTACCTTCTCTCAGCGAATGTGAGCTTTGACTAGTATTAGTTAGCATTCACTTATTTCTGCATTTTACTGCAACATATACACTAAACAATACTTTTATTTATTTAAAAAATATTTTCAGACCGATATAATTCGGATTCTTCTTCGGAACGGTGCCCAAGTGGACGCAAGGGCCAGAGAACAACAAACCCCTCTACACATTGCATCTAGACTTGGCAACGTCGATATCGTAATGCTTCTGCTACAGCATGGTGCCAAAGTGGACAACACCACTAAAGACATGTACACGGCTCTACATATTGCGGCCAAGGAAGGTCAAGACGAGGTAAAACACTTTTTGATTAAAAACTTTACAAGCTTCATTGGCATTGTTGAAATTTTATGCTTAAAGCAACAGGAATATTTAATATAAATTTTGGGTAGTTAATATAGATTTGTTAAGATATCATCAATTTAAGGGTATTTAAGCATTCCTACTTTATTAAGTGATACCGTTACATAAATGGTTGTGATTCGTTTGTTGTTTATATATACCTAATGATATATTGTTAACGTTCCAATGTTTTTAAATAAACCTTTCTATTTTTCAAGTTCTGCACTCTTTTATTTCACACCTCTAGTTGATTGCACCTTTCACTTAACAAAAAACAGTCAAGGAAACTTAAAAATTAAACAAGTCTAGTCATCTTTTAGTGCTTTAATCGAGTAACCTCTAATGAATAAACATTTAAATTGTTGTTACGTAAGCTCATTAATTGTTCTCACTAACAAAGAATTTCATTTATACCTAAAATTAAACATGTGAGTGATAGTTAATTTAAAACATAAATTCAACGAAATTGATTATTATCATATTAATGAGTAAAATATTGGCCTTTAAACTTTTTAATAAATCTCTCATGATTCTTTATTAACTGGCATACGTTAAGAATTATTCTATTTCAAGGTGGCCGGTGCATTGATTGACCACGGAGCATCGATTAACTGTACGACGAAAAAAGGATTCACTCCCCTACATTTAGCTTCGAAATACGGAAATTTGAAGGTGGCGAAGCTATTGTTGCAGAAGGAAGCTCCTGTTGATGCCCAGGGTAAAAATGGGGTCACTCCTTTACACGTCGCTTCACATTACGATCACCAAAATGTGGCACTTTTGTTGTTGGACAAAGGAGCATCTCCTCACGCTACAGGTATTTCATTTTCTGTTTACATGGTGACCCAGTTTTCCAAAGAAGCTTTATATGAGGACTTTATATTTGAGATTTTCAGTCCAATCTATATACAGGATATATACAGGATATACAGGATGAATCATATATAATTTTTTGTTTTTTGCACCGTTTGTATAAACTTTGTTTAAAGGCTAAACAGTGATTAACTATAATAAAATATGTATAGTTAATCACTGTTTAGCCTTTAAACAAAGTTTAAACAAACGGTGCAAGTGGGCATAAGACTGATAAAATTCAACTAAATTTTCATAATTTTCTCTAAAACGGTAAAGATATTTAGAAAAATATAAACGGGGTTCACTATTTTAGAACAAGCAAATTCTTTTATGAAGAATGCATTTTTCTCAAAATGTCAATAATAAAGAAGATTTTCCTCTTGTAAAGACAATCCAAATAGTATGAAAATCGATTTTAATTATAAAAATTATAGGTACATTCTATCCAATGAGTCAGAGAAGATTTCTAGAGTACATTTAAAAAATTACAGAAAATTTAATTTATCTGTGAACTAAAATGACAAATAACAACTGTAACTGTCAGGTATTCTTTCATTGGACAGACTATAGAGGGTAATCCATATGAAACATCGAAGAAGTGTACTACACTAATGGTGTGAATAACCCCTATGTAATATTGCTTATTATTATGTTAATCTAGAAATAAAAATCTAAAAAAAACTGTTAAACATTTTCAACTATCAAAAAAAAACATAAAAGGAAATTATTATTTCATAAGAGAGTAAGTGTTTTTGATGTGCAGAAAACTTCCAAGTGTGCAGAAAAAAACCCAATATAGAGAATTATATTTGAAAACATAAATAAAATGAATGTAAATATCTATTTGCATCTTGCTGTATAAATATAAAATACTTTTAAATGACCGCTACCCGTACCTGCATATTTTGAGGAAAAGTTTGGAATGAAAATCTGAAAGAGAACATCTTTATATTTTACTGAATAATTTTTGTAGCTAAAAATGGACACACGCCACTTCATATTGCTGCGAGAAAAAATCAAATGGATATAGCAAACACCCTCTTGGAGTACGGAGCACAACCTAATGCAGAATCGAAAGCTGGATTCACACCATTGCATCTCAGCTCCCAAGAAGGTTACACCGATATGTCATCATTACTGTTGGAGCATAAAGCTGACCCTAACCATGAAGCTAAAGTAAAAAATAAACTACTAATTATTTATAATATTATTAATGATGATATCCTATTTTAATTTTAGAATGGACTGGCACCTCTACATTTATGTGCTCAAGAAGATCGAGTCCCCGTAGCAGAAATATTGGTGAAAAGTGGTGCTCACGTCGATTCTGCTACTAAAGCTGGATATACACCGCTCCATATTGCTTGCCATTATGGACAAACCAATATGGTGCGGTTCCTATTAAAGAATGGAGCCAGTGTTCAAAGTCCTACATCTCTTGGATATACTCCTCTTCACCAGGCTGCCCAACAAGGTCATGCGAATATCGTAAATATCCTGTTGGAGAACAAAGCTGATCCTAATGCAGTAACAACGGTAAGTCTATAATATTTTTGTTATGTAGAAAATCCAGTTTTTAATAGAAATGCCAATAACGGTCTTGTAACCAAGTTGTCTAAGAACCAAAATTTATTGTTTGGGGCAGAAATTTAAAGATTCATCTAAACTAACTTCGTTTAATATATATAATGTCATATATATTCTTCGCTATAATTCAAACTTAAAATTTTCTTTCAGAATGGACAAACTCCTTTGAATATCGCTCAGAAATTGGGTTACATTACTGTAATTGAAACTCTGAAAGTAGTTACTACCGTAACAAATATCACGACAACCACCACCACCACGGTAGAGGAAAAATACAAAGTTCAGGCACCAGAAGCAATGCAGGAGACCTTTATTTCGGATTCAGAAGAAGAAGGTGGTGAGTTTTTACTAAATTATGTGTTTGTGGTGCTGCATGACTTTATGTGAAGTACTTTTTAATAAGGGTTGATTTTTTAATGGTACAGTTTTATATTAGAAACAAAATTCTAAAAATATTAACTTCATTTGAAATAAAACAATATTTTTTTAAGCACGGTCATCATAAAACAAAATAGATATTTTATTGTTCCTATATCAAGCACAATATCTAAGTATAATTTCAAAAATTAATTTTAACTTAATATTGTAAACAATATGTGTATTTATAAATAATTATTATTTAGTAGTTGTTCGCTTAGTCATATATTTATTTCTTTGAAGCAAATAACTATAAAGTTTGTTCAAAGATTATGGAAGGCATATTATTGTAATGACTGCATACATACAGCTTTATTATCTTATTCACAATATTATTCTTATCATTCCAAGAATTTGAAATGGCGGTTTCATATGAGAATTTTGAAATTGAAAAGTTTAATAATTAAGTGCATTTTTAATACCCTAAAACATTTTCTGTCATGTAGAAATAAAATAATAATATTTTTAAGCTCAATCAGTCATAGGTACATTATTCTACTCATAAAATTTCATTTGGATATTTTTAATAACAAATAACAAGCAGGTTTCTATGTCATCTTTCATCATAATTTTTTGATTTTTTTTTAATTATTTAAACGCATACACCTATTTTAACGATATTCGAAGAGTTAGTTTTGAATAGTATTATTGTATGTCGTTTCATCCCCGCGATACTGAAAATAGTCAATAAATAATAATAGTAAATATTAAGTTATTAAATAATATTCAGTTATGTTATAATTTCCATATTTTCCATATACCAGTACGTAATAAGTATAGTTTTAAGTAGGTCTTAAGTCTATCCCAAGGAGAACGGAAGATTGTGGCAAATAACATTGAAAATCTTTTAAAAAACATAATTTTCGTTTTGAATTCAAAAAAGATAATAACTCATTATACACAACTTTCATTATTCTGTTAATGGATGTACTATACATGACAATATGTGATGTCCTGAATTCTAGCCTGACGCTGCTGATCATCACGTCGAAATTCTTTCATCCCATTGTCACCAAAAACTGTAAATAAACATTACTATTCAAATAAATGTATGAATAAAATAAACGTATGGTGCTGAGACCCTAACATTAACCAAAACAGTAAGCAAAATCAGAATATCACAAAGATCAATGTTGCGGCTATCTCTGAGAGACAAGTACAGAATATCGAAGTACGAGACAGAACAAAAGTCATGGATGCCATAGAGAAAATAAATACTTTAAAATGGAATTCGGCAGAGCACATTGCAAGGATAAACGATGACCGATAGACGGAGAAAATATTAGAATGGATATGATGCATACAGGAGCAGAAGCCGTCCTACAACCAGATGGCTTGACAACTTAAGGCGTATCAACAGTAACTGGATGCAAATAGGTCATAGAGAAAGGGAGTTATGGAAGCAAACGAGGGAAGTCTACGTCCAGCAGTGGACTTCAGTGGCTGGTTGATGATGATGATGATTCAAATAAATAAACTCCAAAAATACGAGATCATACGAACGATCAATAAGTAGACCTACGCATGCGACGTCACAAGTTCCCGATTCAGGTCTCTATGAATTGTGTGCACTGTGCACTGTATGTTTAACAGTCCGCCGATGACATAATACTGTCCTAATTACCAAATCGACCACGGAGATCGACCGAGTATACGGAACGGCACGCTTCGTACGCCATCCCCGCCTCACAATCTTTTATTTTTATTTTCATATCATCCTCGAGCGCGAGGACCAGTCTAAACTTCGGCCGATAGCCACAACCTTGATCAGTGGCGAACAGAATGGACGTAGGCCTTCGGTCAGTTCACGAGTCTCCCGCGTATACATATGAATCACCGGCTAATTTTTACTACCAGTTTTATAAATATTTATTCGCTAATAAGTTTACCGGGCGACGGAGAGATAAATCTGAGAGAGAAAGAAGGCCGCGTAAGATGCTGGAACAGTGTTGTCAGATTTACCAATTAATCAGCACAGTTAAAGTTTTTTTTTATCTCTATCAAAACTGACTGGGAACTGCCATCAAGCATCATTACTTCCAGCTATGGTGTGCTTTCAGTAATCTTTATCTATTATTCTATGATTTGTTTAAATTTTACTAATTTCTTCTAAATTCAAATTTCTTCTAATTTTCAAATTTTGAAAATATTTCAATATCTGTAGTCATGAAATCGACGTATTTGATTCGCCCAGCTAAAGAGTATTAAAATTTATTTCGTCTTTCGACAAAGTTATCATGTTTTTCGAATTGTTCGGAGTTCAAATACTTCGTTAAACAAATTAAAAAAATCAGATCAATATCATTAAACCTTAAAAAGTTACCACTTAAGACTCTTGTTAACTCGCAGGAACTAACTAAAGATTTATTGTCGATGAACTGATTCCTTCAGGATTTGTTGATTAAAGTGTTTAAAAAATCATGGTACCCAACTTAGTTCAATGGGACACGGAATCGTTTACTTGGAGACTACAGCTTCGTAGCTCTTGAAGATATCACCCAGAAGAGCATAACGGAAGTCGTCCGTTTCTTCAGCTCTACCGAATGGTTTTAAACTACACTTAACAAAACAATTGTAACATTTCTAGGGATATGGTCTAAGAGTGATTGGTATCAAAACGGCAATTTTGCTTATCGGGGTTCGAGAAGGGGTCGCATTCACTACTTTAACCAACTAACTTTGTCCAACAAACTAAATTTTTAAATTTCCCAGTCAAAGTCGTCAATTTCAAGACTACAGAAAAAAGAGATCAAATCATTTTAGAACATTTTCGCAGAGGAAATAATTGACAGATTTGTCAATTCATAATTCAACATCACAGAAACAGTGATTGAAATACTTTTTCAATAATTTCAGTCATATGTAGGCTAGCCGTCAGACTATATTGGCAATTTTAAGTGTAGCAGTCGCAAATATCTCTTAGCCAAAACTAGCAAGAAGGAACATTAGTTTCTCCGATATACAGGGTGTTTCAAAACAAATGCGAAAAACTTCAGGGATGGTAGTATGGCGGAAAAATAATGTTTTTATTTTATATCTTGAAAATGAAAAGAGATAGATTAATGAAATTTTATGGAAGCATTACGGTTATGAAAACACACTTTCTGGTAATTTTTCACTTTTTTAAAATGAGTAGAAGGAGTTGAAATAAACTACCCCTATCATTCTTGTTAACGAAATTTAAAGAAAAATCTTATCAAACATGCAAAAAAAAAATTTGGATAGTTTAGTTTGTTTAGAAACTCTTATCTCTTGTGTTTTTTTGATAAAACTCACCGATTTGAAATTAAAAATAAAATGTAAAGCATTACATGTCAGGATAAAAAACATTTTTAGATGAAGAATCTAGTGTGCTGCTGTAATTTTTTTAGGAAAAAATCTAGTCGGCCGCTGTCTTTTTTTAGGATGTTTCTAATATTATTTTATTTGACATTACTCTACTGTAATACGTTATCTTACGATCAATTAATTATTTCGAAGCCTTTTTATGATGTATTTAATTGCGTCAAAAAAGGAGTTGGCATGTAATGCTTTACATTTTATTTTTTAATTTCAAATCGGTGAGTTTTATCAAAAAATACAAGAGATAAAAAAGTTTCTAAACAAACTAATATCCAAATTAATTTTGTTGCATGTATTTCATAAGATTTTTCTTTAAATTTCGTTAACAAGAATGATAGGGGTAGTTTATTTTAACCCCACCACTCATTTTAAAAAAGTGAGAAAATTACCAGAAAGTGTGTTTTCATAACAGCAATGCTTCCATAAAATTTCATTAGTCTATCGCTTTTCGTTTTCAAGATAAAAAATAAAAAACATAATTTTTCCGCCATCTTTGTTCCGCGATATCTCTCTAATGGTTGACTTTTGACCCAACGTTTATAAAGCAAACAACCCTTTATTTTGAACAAGGAATCACCCCCTGAAGTTTTTCGCATTTGTTTTGAAACACCCTGTATATGGGGTATTTCCCAAAAGTGACTCGCCCCTATATATATATTTTAATTTTTTCAGATAAATAAAGATTTGCCGAAAACAATTGATTGGCTTATTCAGTTGTTTTCGGTCATTTCTTGTTTCACCGAAAATGACTAAAACTTTTGATTTTTAAATGGCACCCTCGGTATTTTTTTAATTTATTTGATAGAAAATGACACTCTGAATCGAATGACATTTCATATGTCAACTTTTGACATATTCGCTTAAAAACAAATTGTATTTTAAATTTTAATCTAGAGTGCCATGGCTGTGTTTAAAACACTAACTATCAAGGAGCCTTGGAAAATATAAAAAAAATATATGATAAAATATTTTTGTCGAAAAGTAAAAAATGACTAGTTTTCAAAAATGTTACTTTTCAACATCGACATCTCATAAACTAATCGCATATCGTAAGATATAAGATTTTAGTGTAAGGCTGCGAGAAGAAGACAGTTAGCTTTTCAACAATGTGCCACACAAACTAGGTTTATTTTTAAAAAATTCTGGTAGCTACCCCGTCAGGGCAAGGCAGGATGAGCCGGATGAGCAGGAAAAACTCCGAGAGTCTGTTAAGTGATCAAAGTTTGAGCCATGGAAACTGTACCAGTGTCTTTAGGTTCAAGCTTTGCAATGAGGGCCTCCATTAAATTGGTTTAATAGATATATGCAGAATCATTAGATTATATTTCATTCTCTAAAAATAAATGGCATGATAATAAAATAAAAATAGCAATGGATACGACAATACAATAAACAAAAACAGACTTAAAAATGTGTATAGAAAAACGTTATCGTATATCTCATCAACTATTATGTATTATAACTACGTGCTATACCTACCAATTGAATATCACCTATCATAATAGACGAATTTTAACGATGTACTTCATGCAACCGCCTGACTTTCAGTTGAGTTCATGTGGCAACACCGACCGGAGGAGATTCTCACGAATTTCTCAAAGAAAACACACTCGTTTCGCGATTCGCTAACGCGTGAATACGTTCGAATTTTTTTTTCTGCGATGTGCACGCGTGCCTTCGATACAAATCGGTGTTTTGAAAATTTTCTGAAAATAAAAAGAAACGTTTGATTGCTTTTTGTGTGAAAGAAGTCTAAAAGGAATATGGTGAAGCATAAGAAATATAAAATTGTTCAAATTTTTAAAAGAGGAGGTGCGTAGTTTTTTATATTTTATCGTAATTTTTTATGATTGTTTTAGAAAAATTATCAGGAAAGTTGTGATTCCATAAAATACTTACTGATCTTTCTATTTGCTAATATTTATATTTTGTATTTACGAAACATGATATTAATTTAATAAAAAGTGAAACGCATGAATAATTATGGACAAGTCATAAATTTGCTAAAACGCGACATGAAAGCTGTATAGAAAATAATTGTTTCATTGTAAAATCACTTGTTGATTATATTTTCATCAAAATGTTTGTAATTAAAAAAAACTTCAAAATATTGCATATTTTTTCGGGTAAAATGGAAAAGGAATAGGTCTAGAATAACGGTGCAATTATACACAAAAATGGCGCTATTATAGAAAAAGTTTTTTATTGTTTGTTTTATTTTTAATATTGATACAGTTTATCATAATATAAGGTTATTAGAGCTTATGTTGCTAAAAACTATTATTATAGTAAGATTATTTTGATGCGATGCTATGATACCGAAGTAATCAATTCAATTTTGCCTAATCTTGTAAATGTTTAGTGAAACCGATTTTACTTACCTTATTGTATTAATTTTAATTTTTAATTATGAAAAATAGCACTGGGATAAATCTCCACTGTTTGTCATCCCCGTTCACAAGAAAATAAAAAAATAAGTACGAGTAAAATATACAGGGTGTCATTGAAATGGTGTAAAAAAATCAGGGGGGGGGGTGATAGTACTCCTAAAAATAGTAAAAAAAGTTCCTATAAGTATAGGGCGGAAAACGCATATTAAGGGAGTTAGGGACACTGAAAGGGTGAATTTAAAAAACGGTTGTTTTGAAATTGTAGGCTTAAAAAACGAGATAAAATTTCGAAAAAAAATCCTGTGCCATAAATTTTGACCCTAAATCAAATGGTGATACTGAAAAATTATTTGGAAAACCAGAAAGGGTAGTTTTTACAAGGGTGGGGTTTTTTCGTGAATAACTTTTTTGAGGTTATTTTTTTTGCAACGTGGGTTCATTTTTTGAAAACTGCATCCTTTTTCCTACAAAAAAGGTGCTCTTGTTGCACATCGCCCAGAGCGATGGTTTTGGAGAAAATTGAAGGCAAACAGTTTGCTCTGATGGGTTGCTAACTTGTTAATCAACATAAACTTATTATGGCGGTTCAAAAGTAACCAAGTAGTTATCAAATAATTAATTGAAAAATCAAAATTTCATGATTTTTAAAACATCTTATGGCTTTAAAAACGAAATAATCCAATTACCAAAATAGGTAATGCATTCCGTCATTCATTCATAGTAAATGTTCAAAGTGACCAACATTCATTTCAATGCAGACATCTGATCTTCTTCTCCACGATCTGCATACTCTGTGGAATATTCTTGGTGTTGTCCGAATTTGATTGGAACAGTCAATAATGCGTAATTAATCGGCACTGAGTAAACCAAATTTTTTTAAAACCAAAAAAGTTTATTTCGTTTTTAAAGCAATAAGATGTTTTAAATATCATGAAATTTATGATTTTCCAATTAATTATTTAATAACTACTTGGTTACTTTTGAACCGCCATAACTTTCAGAAGTTTATGTTGATTAACCAGTTAGCAACCCATCAAAGCAAACTCCTTGCCTTCAATTTTCGCGAAAACCATCGCTCTAGGCGATGTGAAACAAGAATACCTTTTTTTGTAGGAAAAAGTTTGTAGATTTCAAAAAAATAACCTCAAAAAAGTTATTTGCGAAACAACCCCCTACCCTTGCAAAAACTACCTTTTTCGCTTTTCCAAATAATTTTTCAGTATCACCATTTGATTTAGGGTCAAAATTTATGGGAAAGGATTTTTTTTTCGAAATTTTATCTCGTTTTTTAAGCCTACAATTTCAAAACAACCGTTTTTTAAATTCACCCTTTCAGTGCCCCTAACTCCCTTAATATGCACCCTATACTTATTTTGGAACTTTTTTTTACTATTTTTAGGAGTACTATCACCACCCGATTTTTTTACACCATTTCAATGAACACTGTATAAAATAATCCGCATTGGAAAATTTTCCCAGTAATGAAATAAAACGAATAAAAATGAGAATAAAACACGGGCAAAGAAATAACACGAAAAGAAATGATAAAAGAAAAAAATAGAGGTAAATTTCTGAAAAGGGGTGTATAGTGTTTTTTTATTATTGTCGATATGTCTGACGATTAGCTATCGATAATATCGAAAGAAAACAAAAATTATATGATTTTTATTTTTCTGTGAAGAAAATCATAACAAAAATACCGCAAAACAATTGAAACATTAGATTTCCGAATATGAAAAGCCAGTGAAAAAACAATGACAAAACAGAAATACCGAAATTAATATATTTGCCTTTATACTTCTTAATCTCAAAAGTAAGCGTCTAACCGCTATCGGGCAGGGTGAAAAAAAATCAAGATTTAAAAAAAATAATCAAACAATCGATTTTTTTACTTTGATCAGATTTTTTTTATTTTAATCAGTTTTCTATAAGTCCTATCCTAAATGGCTAAATCTTCGTAACTCTGCTCTATATCAATAACATTTCCACGGCGCGTGTCGTTTTTCCAAATCGGTCACCGATATATTTTATTCTGTAAATTTCGCCGATGCCGCTATTTTCGCAAAAAATCGCACGTTTAGACCAAAGGGACTTTTTTTGGAAAAAATAGTCATCACTGTCTTAAGTCGGGAATAAAATTAGTACCATCTAATGTTCAAAGTGCAAAATACTAAATGCAGAACAAAATTTTGGTAGAAATTTGGAATGAACTAGAAGATAAAAAATTAGGGAAGGCAGAAGTTAGCTTGATCAACATTCAGCTGTTTCAAAAAAGATAGAAAACAGCCTTCACACCAGCATATTTTTTGACATAGATCAGTTCTCGGAAATAAAATATAACGTGACATTAGAAGAAACTAGTCTACACTAGGGTTTATGAATGAAATGTATTCGAATCCCGGATTTCTGGCACTTCACAATTTCAAAATAAATCTCTGCCATTTGGAAGTGTAATGGATTCACACGATATAACTTCAAAAATCGGTCCAACATTTTATAGATGAATAGATATGTGTTATACTCGTATGTTATATATTTTACAGTTATTTTTCGATTTATTAATGTATTTAAACGTTACAACAGCAAGTGCAACTTTGTATTTGATGAATAGATATAGGGCATATTTGTTATAGGAACAATTTTTTAGAATTTACTAGGACACATTTTTATAACGTTTATAATAATTTTTCGATTCATCATAAGTTCATTTTTTGAAAAAATATCCGTTGATTTAAATCAATGCACTCTGCTATTGGGTAACTGACCTGCTTTGGTTTTTATACATTCTTTTTAATTTTAATACGAATTTGATTTCTTTAATATCTGGATTTTAAAATTGAATGTTTTATATCCACTTTTTAGTCAGCTGTTGTATCGATCGGCTCTGATCGTAATTTCCGAATATGGGATTTTGCCAAATAGCAAAGCGAATTTGAATACTAGTATTTACTACTAAGCTCCAGTGAATGCTAAGGTTAGGTTAGGTTAGGTTAGGTTGCTGGAGTTTGGGATCATGTTTGATCCCTCACTCGGAGGCCTTAGGCCCATTGCGATACCCCTGTATTGTTGTACCAAACCTTCCTCTCATTCTTTCTTTGCGTTAAAGCACTTCCAGCTCTTTGCAAAGTTCCCGATGTCGCTGATGCTGGCTTCTGCTACTTCCTGTAGTCCCTCCAAAAAACCTTGCCCTAAAGTTTTAAAGCGTCGGTATTCCAGTGCCGGACAGTGGCACAGCAGGTGCTCTATGGTTTCTTCTTCCTCTCCGCATCCTCTGCAGTAGTCATCATCGGAAACTTTCCATCTCACGAGGTTTACCCCCGTGGGAAGTTTGCAGTGACGACACCTACAATTATGCGTACTAGGTCCTTTTTGTGCTCTAGTAGTTGTTTTGTCTTTTTGCTATCTACCACTGGCCATAGTTTTCGAGCTGTAGCGCAATCCTCACGGTGTTGCCACGTCTCTTGCTGCTTGGCTTTGATAGCAGTTCCTATAGCTTCCTTCAGTGTGTTGATCGTCATAAGTGGTGGGTCATCTGCCATGGCCTCTCCCCTGAATGCTAATATTCACTAGTAAAAGTTTGTTTTGTGTTGTTAAAAAATTAGTTGCTGAACTTTTCCAGACCTACTGTTAGCAAATTATCAAATGTGAGCTTTTACTAGTTAACATTAATTTTCACTGATTTCTGGCTTTTACTGTAACAGATGCATTCCTTGTAACTGAAATTTACTAGTTTTGTATGTTTTAACCAAGTTATACTTAAGCAAAAATTTCATTCCAGTTAACGAAATAATTTGTATATTTTCGATTGTATTGTAAGTTTTTGTCTAAGATATATTGAAAATGTTAGTCTTTAATTTAACTAAAAATTAATCTTTTAATTTGTTATTTATAAATAAGAGTCCAAATTTTAAACGAAAACGTGCCTCGGGTTTGTTTTTGACGGCGCCTTATATTTTTGTTCGAATTAAAGAAATATTTAATGTGAAATGCGATTTGGCACAAATACAATTATTTTTATCTAAATTTAGAGCCAGTCGTCTCTTTTCGGTTTGAAGGAAACTTTCGAAATATTAGGCGCAAGCATCAGTTATGTAAAAAAAAACTAGCCAGTCAATTATAATATCTCGAGTGGTCATTTTTAATAAGCACTTAACCTCTCTTGACATTCGAATGAGTAATTTTCGTGTATATGTATTATATCCTGCTATTTTCATACCTAAAGTGTTTTAGACGGTTAAGTGTTACATTTTAGTATTCACGTAAGTACACGATATTCGAAATATTTTAGGTTATTTTCAACTTCGAGTTTTATTTCCCTTTAAATACCAATTCTAAAGCTACTATTTCTACAATGTTTAAGCTATAAACTAGACATGCATTGAATTTAAACTGTAAACATGTTTTTCTACTAGTATTTACATGAATACCAGTTACAAGGCTTAGTAACATAAACAGACAATTATTGTATTTATATATTATATATTATATTGACAAATTTGCAATATTAATAATACTGAAATTTAATGGGTGTTTAATTTTTTTTACAAATGTAGCTTTATTTATAATTTACTTTTGTGTTCATCGAATGCTAATTATTTTAAAGTTTGTTTGCTTAATTAATAAAAATGAATAAATATAAATATTTATTTCTTATACTATATTCAAAATATACGTATTTGTATTATTTTTTAATATATGAATATTAATTATATCGATCTTATTATGATACACTCCGTGTTTAAAAATAGTAATGTTACTAATATTTATACATGAAGATTTTTTTATATAAATGTGCTGATTGATATTATAGGAATAATATTTATAAACTTGATAGACAGATACCATTTTGAAGTCGAAGTGTCTAGAAAAACAAATGAATTTGTCTATACAGAGTGAGTCTTAAATAAGTACAAATATTTTCAGGGCTTGTAGATCTCGATAAAAGAAACATATTTTCTCTTTACCGTTATTCAAATTAATCCAAAATAACCGAGTTATTTTATTTTGAAAATTTAAAAAATATATTTGTTGCTTTAATTTTGCGAGACACTGGACCTTTCCTGGGTTTTATTTCTTGTAATTATAATTACTGCCTATGTAACAAGACATTATGTTTTTTAACTAAAAAAAATTTCAAATTTTTTCTTTTAAAAATTCCAAATTTTCGTAATTTTTTTTTCGCATAAAATCTCATAGACATATTTCTGGGGTTGAAATTTACTACACTAAAAAATATTTGCATTTATTTAAGCCTCACCCTGTATATTTTTGATGAATCTAACATTTTCTCTCTGTATGAGTGTTTGTCATCATTTAAATTTTTATTTGAGGATTTTATTTGAGGTCATTTTATTTTCATCTTAAGTCTTAGAGAGTGGTGAATTACGACATAAAATTTTCTTGCACTGATATTGTCATTACTGTTGAAATTTCACTTGTTTATACTTTTATGCATCATGTATCAGTAGGTTGTTATTGTTATTAAACACACAATGGACCTATAAGGTAACGGTGATTAACCCCCCTCCTAAACATTATCTACAACATCACTATGTTATGATCAAATAAATCTACACTCGAGCTACGAAATGGGATGAAAGCAACTGTGTTAACTTTTTCAAGTCACTGATATGAACCTGAAAAATTTTCTTGATGTCAATTCTGGGCTGACCAAAGGCTTATTGTGCATATATGCGCCTTCGTTGAGTCTTCTTCTACCGATGATCTCTCTTAATTATTAATATTTAGGCTTCCAACCATTGTATATTTTGCTTATTGCTTCATATATGTTTATCGATACGAGAATCATGATGTCACCTATTGATGTGAAGGTCCCTTGGTGTCGCTGATACAACTTGCATCAAACTTAAATGGAATAATTGTAAATGCAGTTGCGTGGGTCTTTGGTATTCTCATTTTTTTACCTAAATACTTAAGTATGTGGAAATTAGAGATGCGCAAAACTGCGATTCTCCAATGGGAATTGAAACTGCGATTGCGATTTTTAAATCGCAGCGACTGTAACCTGCGATTGCGATTTTAATATTTACCAAACCAACTTATTCGTAAAAAATGCTTTTTCTAAATATGCCAATGAGCCATACTCGTTCCATTTGAAAAAATTGAAATATGATTAAAAATATGATATGAGCATCTTTTAACAAGCCATGACAAAATTCGAAAAACAATAGATGTCAAATCTCTTTTTCCAAGGCATCTTGATTAAAAATTAGTTTTTTTAACACAGCCCTGACATTCCAGATTGAAATTGAAAATACGATTTTTTAAGCAAAAATGTCAAAAGTTGCCATATGATATGCCATTCCTCTCAGTGTCATTTTCTATTAAATAAAGTAAAATATACCGAAGGTGCCATTTAAAAATCAAAAGTTGTAACCATTTCCGGTGAAATGGGAAATGGCCAAATAAATGGCCTGATTTTTATCAGAAAAAAAAAAGAAAAAAGTTATAGGGGTTGGGTTTGGTTGCTCTTGAGGAACCCCCGGTATATTATGATAGTGGCCCTAGAGAAATAATACCTTCTCTATAAATAAATAATATCAGAGAGAAAATTCAATCGCAGTTTACTATAAATTGCTTTAACAGACCACAAAATTACATTCGCAACAATATCGCAAATCGCAACTCCTAAAATAGAACTTATTTACTAGAAAGAAATATTAAAAAACAGTTAAAAATTAAACATCCTATGATAGCCATGGGATAGACTGACAGTGGGGATCGCATCACGCTGTTAAATTACTGATATTTGAAATCACGGAATGAGTATCACTTTTCACGATAACCTGCATTCGCTAAAGCCATGGACCAAATTGAAAATCGTGATCACATCACACTTTTTCAGTTGTTTCAGTTTCGTCCCGCAACAAAATTGAGTTCTTCTATGGGGCAGCCTCATAAAGAGATTTGATGCGAGTTAAAAGACTTCTAGAGTGTAAAATATTCTTCGGCTATTATTCAGGAACAGTATGAAAGTTGTAGACACGTCATCAGTTAATTATTTAAAAATCACAATATCGTTCATCCCCCCTCTTTTATGTTACACCGACTGCGACTTCCATTGATACTGAAATTAAATCAGCCGTACTATCGAAATTAATTGAGACGCAATTACAAAACTAAAGTGGCTATTTAAATCCTAAACAAAACATAAAAACCGATAAATACATATAGGTACTGCGCAAACACAAATTCAAATTAAACAAATTACCACATTTTTTACATTCCGAAGCGTAGTGACACCATTTGTTATGACACGAATCCAAGCATCACGTTTGCCTGTTTGACATTGAGCTTGTTAGTACGTAATCGACCATAAGATGTTATGTGGAACTCAAGCGGTGAAAAAAACGGCAACAACAATAACCATGCGGTAAACCAGAATATGCGACTTTACTATAAATAAACAATGGCCAGTGTTTATGTTTGTGGATTATTTTTATGGTAATATACACCTACTCTCAATCAGCTCATTAGCATAACCAGATTCGTCTTTCCTTCCTTAGTTTTCAGCTCGATTGTATCACTGAACAGACAGACAGTTGTTTTTGTGGCTCTTTAAAGATACAGGTGAATGAGAGTATGACGATAGGTCAAGAATAAGAATAACAACTATCTTGTATTCAATCTTTAAATATTATTGAATACCGTTTTCAAAGAGGCAAACCAACAGGTTTTCTGCTCTTTATTGCTACACAATCTGCGTATAGCTCCGCTATACGAATAAAAACTTCTCAGTAGATCTTTAAGTCGTCAGTGCTTTACTGGTATACATATTTGTCTAACCTACAAAAGCACCTGACGTTTTTAGGAATAATACCTAAAGTTAGGAATAATACCTAGACGTTTAGATTCTTGAAATCTACCGATAATGAAAATACTGTAATTCTGTTAGATTTGTTGATGTTTTGTTCTATACTTTTTTTTGTAGAATATTTTTGTCTCACAATTTGCCCCCGATGTAATATTGCAAGTAATGGAATGTCGGTTATAATAATCGGAAAAGTCAAACATGAAGAGTACATAAGAATGAACGCGCGCGTAGATTATGTGAAATTTCAATAAAGAATTAAAGTAACAATCAAATTCCTGATTATATGCACAATCATCGTTGAGATAGTGTGTAGTGATGTGTAGTGATGAGCGAGACTGTTCTTGGTCTTGGGTAGCGCAAGACCTTGGTCAATTGCAACACCCCTGCGGTATTGCATTTTTTACGATGTTTACATCTGATTGTGACAAAATAAAAATTATCAGCTCAATTTTTATTCTGTTTTTTTTTTAATTATTTTCTAGTCTATCAGAACATCAATCAAATTCGTAAAAGACATATCTCAAACAAAAAAAATATTGTTAAAATTATCTGCCTTATTTTATATATTCAGATTTTGCTATCTTCACCTTTGATGAAATATATCATATTTATGTAATAATAAATACGGATACTGTAGTTTTTAAGTATTAGCTTTAGTGGAAATATTACAAGAAGGAAGTGACGGTACTCTATTATCGATCTCGTCATGAAGATATATACAGTAGTTAAACCAGAATTTGTTTTCGTGTGTGTAAATTACTCCTAACGCAAATATTAGGCTCCAGATTTAATTTTGTGGTTTTGTTAACACGTCATATACCCAAAAGAGAACCAGTGAACATATTTGATAGCACTGAGTATGTGAAAATTAGGTAAAATACGTGCCAGTATTATTTAAATGTATTACAGTTTGATAGTCCGAAATATTAATTATCAATTTACTTTCTGGTAGAACGTTAAATAAATCCCTGAAATATATAAATTGGTTGGTTAGTAGGCATATTTGATTGATTTATTATTGTATTAGAATATTGGTTTGGTTTTCATTGTATGGTTTGTTGTTGCAAGCAATTTTTTGAAGAAATAAGAAACATTTGAAATAAATAGTGTTTTATTTTAAAAACTGAAAGATACTGCATTTTTAGTAGACAAAAAGAGGCAAACAATTATTCAATTAAATTTTCATATTTATTATTAATAATACCAAGTGGTGTTTTTTAATATCTTGAAGAAGTAATAACAAGCTTGTTAAGAGCGCGGATGAATCGAAGTACCTTTTTAGAAACATATAAATTACTGATCAATTTTCTACAATGGACTATTAAATATTTTAAGAATATTGTTTAAAAATGTTTTTTTTTCCTACTGAAACATTAACGTTGTGTGTGCCACTTGGGTAAACCGAACCGATGTGTGTGCCACTTGGGTAAAAAATGTACATGTACTGCCCAAATATCATTTTAATGCCAAGCGACTGCCAATGACGATGGGGACTTTTAATGTCTGCTATGTGATTATAGTTGACTGATGCTAATTGCATTTATTTTTATTTCAACACTGTTTATATTTCAATATGGTTGTTTTAAAGTTTAACAAGAGTAGTAACCTCGATCATCGTCTGTTACTATCACTCTCATGATTGTCAAGGATTAACTGATATAGTGAATTGGTTGCATTAGCATGATCACAATAATATTAGGCTAGCTAATTCCGCGGTACGATTATGTTATGTGTCTGTGCAGAACCGGCCGAGAATTGTATTGGACCTTAGTTCAAAACTTTTAGCTGCAGCAGGTAAAATTATATCGATTTTGAGGTAAAAATGGCTAAATATTTGCAGCAATTTTTAACAAATTTGAGATCTACCGAAGTTTTACTTAAGTCTTTTGAAAGTTAAGGCCCCAGAGTACCATGATCGTGTGGCAGGAATACAGACAATGAGTACTCTAAAAAGACTCTACAAAAAACTGCTTGTTTTCAGTCATTTCATAAAAAGCCAAATCGAGGCTAGGCAATATATTAAAACCTTAATGTAAATATCTCTTTTAATTATTATACCCTGTAATTCGATTCTGTGTACAGGGCTGCTTCTTTGTGGAACTTTGTTTTCTTTTAGAATAAAATGAATTTAGTTCTTTATAATAATCATCCTCAACCATACTGTAACAGAATTATCACTTTTTGTACCATTATTTCCAAATTTTGAAAGGGAAGTTCAAGAAGATGATGTCGTTGGCTGAATTTAGGTTAGTTATACCAATCCCGCGTAAAATATTTTGTGTATCTGAGTCTTCATTAGGCATTTTGCAAAGTAACTGAAAATAGATGGAATCTTTGTAAAATGTCTTTCTTCTGTTTGAAACGCTGGCGTTTTATAATATGCCTAGTCTTTTTGCAAAATGTCGGGTTATTCAATACACCTACGACATATATATTCCAATTTCCGATACTGCAAAGTGTTGTTTTAGACTGTTTTTGCCTAGAGCATCCACAAAATATCTTCTTCGCTTTCCGACATTTTTGCTTAAACAACACTTTCAAACTTATGGTTTTGGTCAGTAAGTGAATATTATCAATTTTCTGCGAAATTATTCAATTTTGTTGTAAGATTCCACCGTACGACGCGACGGCGCAGTACCGTGAGTGGCCCGCTTTACATTATATCTTTTGAGCGACCCCCGTAGTTTTAGAATTTATTTTTTTTTAGATAAATTCTAACCCCCGTAGTTACTTAATGATTTTTTCAGCATTGTAAATTATGTAATCATTATATTATCAGATCGTGCGTACTGCCTACGTCTCTAAACGATGCGATGGGAACTATTATTTATTGTTTACAGTCGGACGTACCTTTTATACGACTATTTCTATTTTTTTGGTTATTCAATGTAGCTAGACTTTTCAATGGCCTCGTTGAAAATGAGTTTGGCATTGAAAATCTCGGCCTGACGGTCTGCCATCGTCTATTTTTCTGCACCTGATGACCATTTGAACAGTTGTTTAGTAACAAAAAACAAGTCTAGGTTAGTGAAAATACAAATAACGAGATAAACAAGTACATTCTAATTATAAATTAGATTTGTTTATTTCAATATACCGGGTGTTTCTGAAAAGTGGCTCACCCCTCTAACAACTTTCTTTATTTTTTCAGATAAAAAAACGAGATTTGGTACGTTAGTATACGACATAAATCAGGATTGACTGACGTATGGAATTGTTTTCGGTAACTTCCTCTTTCATCGGAAATGATTACACCTTTTGATTTTTAAATGGGACAATCGGCATTTTTTTACTTCATTCGGTAGAAAATAACACTTGGAATAGAATGGCATATTATATGCCAACTTTTGACAAATTCTCTTAGAAATAATATTTTAAATTTTAATCTAAGAGTGTCACGACAATAAATATATGGACAATTTGACAAGAAATAACAAGTATGTAGTACTAAATTATTTATTAAAAATGCTTTTTCCAAATATGCTAATGAGTTCCATTTGAAAAATTAGCTATCGTTAAAAATTCAACTAGAGCATCTTTTAACCGGCTAGGAAAAATCACGAAAAATACCAGACGATCAAATATATATTTTCCAAGGCTCCTTGATTAAAAATTAGTGTTTTTGACACAGCCATGGCAGTCTATGAAATTTAAAATACGATTCTTTTTAAACGAAAATAGCAAAAGCTGACATATAATATGTTATCCTATTCAGAGTGTCTTTTTCTATCGAATAAAGTAAAAAAATAGAGGCTGTCTTGTAGTCATTTCCGGTGAAACAGCAAGTGACCGAAAACAATTGAATACGTCAATCAATTCTAAATTTATGTCATATATAACAAACCTCGTTTTTATTTGAAAAAATAAAAAAAATTATAGGAATGAGCCATTTTTAGAAACACACGATATACCTAGAAGATTTTAAGTATTCTGGAGATGGAGAAGGGACCAAATGACGTAGTTTCTGATATACTCTGCCCCATCGATTAGAGAATAGCTACCAACTTTTTTAAATATAGAATGACTTTATGTGGCACATCGTTGACAATCTGAGTTTTCTTTATAGTTTTATAACAAAAATTTAAAACGTTGAATTAGTTTTTGAAGTATCGACAATTAAACGTAAGAAGCATTTTTTTTCAATCTATTAATTTTTACTTTGTCTTTAGTCTTTAAAAGACTCTCTTCCATTTTATATTTAGAATACAATTACAATGAATCTTTTATTACTTAACAGACATTTTTATTTAAATATCTTAAATACTTAGTTATCTCAGAGAATGTTTTCAAATAAATAAGCGCTGGTTTTAAAAGGAAAAGTTAAAAGGACAAACATTAATTTTACAGAATTAAACCACTGCTTGGAATTTACGACCATACACCTAGTATAGTAGTCGATCTTCAATCCAGTTTTACATATCTTCACATATTAGCATATTGTCATTTTAAGATAAAAAATAGAAAAACAATTTTTATACAGGGTGAGTCTTAAATAAGTGCAAATATTTTCAGGACTGGTAGATCTCGATAAAAGAAACATATTTTCTCTTTGCCGTGTTTCAAATAAATACAAACTAAATGAGTCGTTTTACTTTGAAAATAACCAAAAAAAAAAGATTTTTGATTTTTGATTAAAATATTCATATTTTAACCAGAAATATGAATATTTATTTATGGTTAACTAAATCTTTGTATTTGGCCTCATTTAATTAATACAATTCAAATAGAATTATAACATAATTCTTAATAATGTTCAGACATTTCGATCACATTTCGATCATTTTCAAGGAACATTGAATGTAGATATATGTATCTCGTCAGTTACAGATATATGTCAAAACATTCCGTTCATATTTCGTATTGAATAAACTTAATAATAAAATGCTGTAAGTTCATACATATATGAAATATACAAGACAAAACAAGAAGAAATTATAGAAGTAGGTCAGACCTATATTTAATTTTGTTTAATTTGTACAATTCCAAGTCAAAGTTTCAGTAGTTTCTGTCCAAAATTGGATAAATATTTTTTTTGTATTTGGAATCATATGATGTTTTAAACCAGAACAGATGAGATAACAAAATTAATAATATAATTTTACATTGCTATTAATACGATTACAAAAAATATTTTGACATACATTTTTATAAAATTATTTATTTGATCTTGTCAAGTGATGCTCATTGATAAATAATCAAAGTGAATTTAATGCATTTATAAAACTCAGAGTCACTTTCAACTTTACATCACACCGATTCAACTTAGTTATTTCAAGTAATGTTTGCTTTTTAAATGTACAATATTAAATGTTATGGGTAATATTCTTATATTACGAATATATAGTAATACTTAGTAAAGGCATAAACAAATGGCTATAATAATATAAGTAATATACCTAGTTAATATTCGGTGATAATACGCATAAATAAATATTTATGTTTAGTTTGAAGAAGATTAAATGAATAATTAGTTTTGAAATCACTGATTGTCAAACCATAATTTGCAGCTTATTACATTATGCTTACATTAATCTAACAGCATTGGCATTGAACTGTTGGGTATATTTATCTTTTCTTCTCTTATTCAGATTATTTTTATCTTATGAGAAAATACATTCCTAACATGGAACATCAAGATTTAAGTAATACTCGTTTCGCTATTCATTAATTGAATAATACATACTCATTACCACCCTACGTTCTTCTAGATAAAAATGCATAATTTCAGTGGAGGTGTTGCTCTGACTAAAATTATTATCTAAAAATACAGACGAGAGATGGTTTGGCAATTTCCTTCTAGTTAAAATTTAACTGTCTTATTTATTATACTTTTAATGCATCGTTTACATTTTTCTCGCAATTTGGGATAGCGCTCATGATTTCCAAGGTTAGAGCGATGTTTGTTGACATCATCGACATTAACATTAACATTGCAAATCGTTAAAGTAACGCTAACAAAAATCAACGCTGTGTAAAAATAATACGAGTTAACAAATTTTATTTGTGTATCTATTAAATATTTTAGATGCGTGAAAAGAAAATACGGAATATATACAGTAGTTTTTGTTTGTATTAATTTAAATTTAAACTTTTCCGAAACATACATAAATTATAAAAGTCGCTCTTTAGTTAGGTCTCTATAGAATTGCAAATCAGTACCTACATTTGGAAATATAGTGAAATTAACTAAAATATTATCACAAATTACAATATTTCTTATTGCACCGGATATGTTCAAAAAAAAATGCCTTTATTGTCAAAAAATCTTACAAATTGTAGAAAAGGTAAAGTAAACAAACAAAGTAAACAAACAAACAAACAAAATAGAATACAAAACATAATACAAATCTCGTCATCCTAGAATAAAATTGTTCTATAGACCATTTCGATGAAACTGAGAAAACAAAGTTTAAAGTTCAAACTGGATATCCGTGAATACTATATACCAAAATGGTTCTAAAAAACCTATCAAATATATGTATTTATTTTACTTTTAGAAGCTTTATTTAAAAGATATTAGTGATTTTAGATTTGGTTATAGAACAAATGTGTCTATTAGCTGTGCATTGAGCCAATTCTAGGGATATAGAACAAAATAAGGGGATACAGAATAATATAATACTCATTTTAAGCTGATTTATTTGTATTTCAAAATATTATTTCAACACAAAATAACTGAATTGGAGACATTAAGACATTAACTAAAAACGACATAAAAAAATTAAAACCTAAAATACAATAGTAGTAATTATTCGTCTGCATTGTTTATTAAAAACTCTCATTTTTTTCTGCCTGTTTGTTTGGTATGTATTTTGTTAGAATAACTTAATCAGATTTTAAATCTGATTTTTAACTTTCATTGGATTATTTAAATGTTTTTTTAGCTATCTCTAGTATTGATAGTATTAGAGAACGATTGAGCAGTCAATTGAGTTGAAGCAGCTGGTTTTACAAAATTTCAAAGTGTGAAACATTCGAATTTGCCAACAAATCAGGCAATCAGTGCTTTTTAAATGAACGATTGAGCAGTCAATTGAGCTGAAGCAGCTGGTTTCACGAAATTCCAAAGAGTGAAACATTCGAATTTGCTAACAAATCAGGCAATCAGTGCTTTTCAAACGAACGATTGAGCAGTCAATTGAGTTGAAGCAGCTGGTTTCATGAAATTCCAAAGTGTGAAACATTCGAATTTGCTAACAAATCAGGCAATCAGTGCTTTTCAAACGAACGATTGAGCTGTCAATTGAGTTGAAGCAGCTGGTTTCACGAAATTCCTAAGTGTGAAACATTCGAATTTGCTAACAAATCAGACAATCAGTGCTTTTCAAACCAACCGATTTGCCGCCTATTTGACCAACGAACGTTTAGTGGTGCAATTTCACCCGCTTAAAACAAAAGCCTTAAATTTAAATAAAAACAGATACATACATTGTATGTTAGAGAGAAAGAGATCGATAATAAATGGATATAGAACAATCTAATTTTTATGCATAGTAACATATTTTTTGATCTGGTATTTTCGTTCCATATCCACTTCTTAGGATAAAGAACACAATAATTCTATTTTTTTATTACAAACTGTAGGATGTAGCCTTAAATAGTGATTTTTGGATGTAGGCCATTATATGGTTTCGCGACTTTCAAATTAATATGGATATAGTACAAAATATTAGATTTTTTTTCTTTATTTTTGTGGATATAGAACAAGCCAATTCTGCATAAAAAATGGTGTTTGTAACTCATTTTACCCCAAAAGTGGATATAGAACAACCTAATTCTAGGGTGACAAAATTCCATTGTCAGTCTTATTGTTTAAAATAAACATTTATAAATGTTTACAATGTCAAAGAATAAAAAAATAAAAATAAGATTCAAAAATATTTAGTAAGTTTATAGTAAATATCAATGAACTCTAAATAAATTAATTTCGATGTCATTGCTAAATATAGTAATAGGAAACATTAGACCAGTGTTTGCAAGATCAAATTCGATTATCAAAATATAAGTCATTTACGGCGTAGAAAACCTTGTCTAGTAAATAAGATTTCAATGCTTTGCGAAATGAAGAAAATGATGTTATGGATTTGATTTCAAACGGCAGATGATTGTGCATTTTGTTTGAGTTGTATAATATTGAACTTTTAACTAACTCGGAGCGTGGGGTAGGTAGATAAAGATCCTGCTCCGCGTTCCTGAGTGGATAAGTGTGAGATGGCCTTTCTTGAGAAGTTGATACATGCTTACGTATTAGGCAAACGGATTCAAATATAAATAAGGAAGGAAGAGTTAATATTTTTAATTTTTTAAAAAAGTCCTGGCAATGAGTTCTGCTGTTTAGTCCCAGTGAATATCGAACAGCTTCTTTCTTCTGGAGCTTGAAAATGCGGTCAAATTGAGTTGCATAACACGTACCCCAGAATGGAAGGGCATATCTGAGGTGCGACTCAAAAATTGCAAAATACGCCAACTTGACTTGGAAGCGAGGATCAATGATATTTCCCATATAATTCTCATTTTAAGTCATCTCTGACAAGTTTTAATCCCTTTGAAATTATGTATTGATGTAGAAATTTATTTTGAATTACCAAGGACTTATATAAAATGTGCAAAATACACAATCTACATGGGCAGTATATAGTTTATTGCCCACAGTATGCAAAACGCACGAAATAGAAATATCATTAGAAAAAAGTCGCTTGACAGTAAAGCTCGCATCTTAGCAAAGAAAATCTAAAAAAGGTTTAAATGTGTAGAAAATTTAGTCTAAAAGTAGTGATAATTCAAAAAACTTTCAGTGGCATGGAAATTTTAAGGCAAATTCACTTAGCAAAAAATATACATATCATTCAATTTCAAAAAATACATCTTTATTATAAAAATAAATTTGAATCTTAATATCACAATCATATAAGTAACATCTATGAAAATATTTTACAAAAATGATCGGCATGAAAATTTCAAATAGGAAGTCTGAGAGAGTGCTTTTGTGAACCCTGGGCTACCCTGTAGAATAATATGAGTAGACCGAGACTAAGAAAATTTGATTTCTTTTATACGAAATTTAAAACTATTATTTCAATAATTTTAATACTGGTAGGGTTCAAGTGAATTGCGCGTGTGTGTGTGTGAGTGAAACGTTTGCATTAATTGATAGATGACAAAGTGTAAACTTGAAGAAGGTACGCGCCAGACAAGAACAAAATTATAAAAGTCAAGAGATATGACGTGGTTCATGTTGAAGGACAAGTTTAAAGGTACCTGGAAACATCCCAGATCAGGCCATTGGCATCAATTGGACCACGTAATCGTTCTAAGAACGCATCTAAAAGATGCCAGACTCACAAAAGCCAGAACAGATGCCAAATTCGGCACTGACCACCGATTTTTATTCAAAAATGAAAATCCAGTTTAAACCCAAACATCCACACTGTAAAAAGCAAAACAACATGACCAGATTGAACGTACGGGGTCTAGAGAACAATCTTGGAAGTCTGGCTGGACACAATTAAGGGATGCGATTCATAAAACCAGCGAACTGGGAAAGTCGAACAAAAAGAAACAACCAGACTGGTTTAACCAAAGTTAAATGAAGTTGTAGGAATGTCTAAATTGAAAATATGTCTGCGTGATTCTGAAACTCTGGCACAACATAACAGAATTAACTTATTCTGACTGCCGTGTTATAGGCATCCAAGGCCCCGAAACAGCCGACGAACTAGCCAGGCAAGGATCATTGAAGCCTAATCTTGGTCCAGAGCCAGTACTACTATATCCAAATGTATGAGCCGTAGTTCAGTAAAAACTCTGGATCAAGGAAAAGCAGACCATCCACTGGCGAAAGAGGTGGCGAGATATATGAGCACAGGTATAGAAATTCCTTCATCCAAGGACCCAATTCTAAAACCACATTTTTTTAATGCGTAACATGAATAAAGTGCAGATAAAAACAGGTTCTTGGCAGGACATATGGCTATCAAGTGCTACCTGAATAAGCGTCACCTATATCAAGGAAGTCTTTGCTGTAGACCCTGCGATAAAACTCCTGAAATAGCAGGGTACATAATATGACACCGCAAGGCTCTGGATCGCAAGCGACATTTTCTATTTAGAAAAGCCAGGCTAGAATCGGAGGAACTATGTTTTCATCCTATCAAGGACCTGTGCAATCCGCTACAGGTACAGGTATAAGGGACTGGGTGCAGACATAGTCATGAAGGAGACAAACACTATAGATTTTACTAGTGGCAGTGCGTCCGGCATAGAACGGCTCCTTAATAGCAAGAAAAAAATCGTAAAAAAACAACTAGACTTTCATTAATTTTCTCCAAAAATTAAAATACACAAAGTTGTTGAAAGTTCACTCGTTCACTCACTCTATGTATTTCAGTAGCCTTAAAGTGTTTATAAACACCCTAGTTGTATCCGCTAATTTTACGTTGTAAACGGTATTTTACGACTATTCGTATCCTTGCAAACCTAAACACCAATAAACCATATAAAGACCAATTATCAGTGTTGAAGTTGGCGCGTAAATTAGCAAATTGTACTCGTTATAGAAAGATTTCACACCTCCGTGCTCTCAATTTGTTCAATTATCTGAACCGTTTTCAATTTGCATAAGAAAAAAGGCGAGTTGATGTCATCGTAGGTCAGATTTATTATTAGAAATAAAACGCATAACTTAATAAACAATAAAGTACGATCACTGATGCATTAAGTTATTAATTAGTCATAATTTGGTCATGATAAATAACATTCCTTTTATTTCAAACTAAGTAGAAAGTAATAAGCAGAAACAACAACTGATTAAAAGTAGAATCTTCCAGGTTTAAGTTCGCCACTGGCAAATCCTTAAATATACAGGGTGGTCCGAACTGTTTTCCGGAAACTTTGGCAGCATATTCTGCAGATAAAAATAATTAAAAAAGTTCGTAAATGTATGTCCTAAAATGCTTAGTTTCTGAAATACAGGGTGTAGAAATTTGATTTTTATTTATATATTTCAACAAAGTTGAAGAGGTAATATTTTGGCCAACTGTATAACAAGAAATTTAAATGAAAGAAACGAACCTACGTTGTGTTAAATATTTTTTTTATTGTGATTACCTCTGATGCGCCTCCACAAAGCAATATTTTGGGAAATTTGAGGAGAATAGGTTATGTAAATAAAACGCTAAATTTGTAAATAGCCCTACTTATTTTAATAAATGAAATGAAAGGTGTGCCGTACTCTGCCTGGAATTCACATGTAAAAGAGCACGGCAGAGAAAACCATGATCACTATTCCAGAGAATCTAACTATGCTGTTCTGAACTTAAATAATAGAGAAATAATAATATAGAAACTGTCTTCATACCTAGGTTTATAGTTTAATACATTCAAAACATGCCACATTTATATCGTTCAAAACTGAAGAGTTTTTTTGTTAGTTTAACGGGTCCCCACCCGTAGGTACGAAGTCCCTTGTTGCGGAATCGACGCTAAAGTTGAAGGTTTGGCGCCAATATCTTATAATTTAATAAATTGTAAGTTATTCTATGAATTATTTTATTTATTGTTTTTGTTTGCCCTTATGCGAGCTAAGATATTCGCCCATGCAAGGTCGAAAATTGTTAGTACACTCAACAAGGCTCTTATTCTCACAAACCACAAACATCGGCACGAAGAAACAGTAAACGATTTTATTTAGATTACTTTTAAACTGAAATTATTTATAGCATAAATAGATTCCATTAAATGCATACACATGTTATATATTGTCTTTGTCAGATCAAATAAATAAGGAAAAGCTTTAGAACAGAATTACAACAAGAAAACAAAATAATATGATTTAGTTAACATTAGTTAAATAATGACAAAATATTTACTTTACCTTTAATAACATTCTTTGTCACAAAACTTACGAACCAAAATAATATCAATGCGTCTCGAATGGTAGTCTAAAAGCTATCCTCTAACAAATATCACCTCTGTTCGTCGCCTGATTTCCCTCTCCCTAGTTTGTGAATAATATTTTAAAAATCAATAACTTTGTTTATGTATACAGAGTGTCTCAAAAATGAATGTTTTAAATTTAAATAAATATGTCTATTTTTAAATAGGCGGTTCATCTCAGAAGTAACGTCAATATTTGGATGACAATTATTGGTGTCGGGGAGTTTTTTGGCATGATATGATTATGATGTCAATATGACTACTACTTGTACATATTTTTTAACTGGTTTGAAGGGCATTAACTTCTTGTCCGTATCTGTCTAAAACTACTGAATACAAAATATATATTTACGACGTTTTTTTACATAAAAAACGTCTCTTGGTAAAAATCGCTACGAGTAATGGTTCTGGAGATATTTGGGAACGAAACTATCAATACCTGTCATCATTACATAAATTAAACATGTTGATTAAATATTTATTAGACTGAAACCATAAATTTGAAATGTTTTGTGCCAATAGTTCAACAGAAATGGTTTTATCATCATCAGCGAAAAAATGATGATTAATTAAAAAAAAAATCCCAAATTTATTATTTCAGTCAAATAACCATCTACTCAACTTATTTATTTTTTTATCAATAATGATATGTATTGACTATTTCCATTCTAAATACCTTGAGAACGGTTGCTCGTAGCGATTTTTACCGAGAGACATTTTTTACGTAAAAGTCACGGAAATGTATATTTTTTCACTCAGTAGTCTTACAAGTACGGACGCAAGTTATTACTCTTCAAAACAGTCAAAACAGTTAAAACACATGTAGGTGGCGTCCCTTACAAATTGGAGTAATATTGATATATGAGTTGATATATAGTCATATAGAATCAAATTTCTCATGTCAAAAAACTCTCAGATACTAATTTTTATACAAATATTGGTGTCGTAGATTTGACTATCTTTGTTGAACTTGTATGTACGTACACCGTGTTGCTTTTTTAAGAACTTTATTTCCAAATTACAAATAATATTTAACTGTATTTACAAAGGTCTTTGAGATATCGACGCAGTGCCGTTCGCTGCTGTGGGCAAAGTGTCCGATGTCTCTTCTCCTCGTCACGTACGCCGGCATGGCGCGGTTGCCGGTTTTCCTTTTGTCTTCGTTTTGATAAGATCTTCCATCGTCCTGGACATGCCCCCCGCCTTGAAAGGATTGGCTTTCAACAGGTTTCTTCAGACAACAATGGAAGCGGGCATATTTTACGACAAGCTCGCTTGATGGTACCGTTGGCTGTTTGTATGGTGACTACTCTGGATATGCCGTCCTTTCCGGGATGAAGAGCAGTGATTCTCCCCATTTTCCAACGAAGAGGCGGTTGGTTATCTTCTTTGATCAGTACAATTGACCCAATGGAAGCTTCGGAACAAGTTTCTCTCCACTTCATCCTTTGTTGCAATTCTGAGACGTACTCTTTTGACCAACGGCTCCAGAAATTCTGTCTCATTTGTTCAAGGAGTTGGTATCTGTTGAGTCTTCCAACTGGTACAGCCATCAGGTCCGCTTCAGGTGGAGATAGTAGAGTGCGGCCAATTAAAAAATGGGCGGGTGTCAAAGAATTTAGGTCGTTAGGGTCACATGTTAGGGGAGAAATAGGTCGGGAATTTAGTACAGCCTCGATTTGCGCAAACACAGTGCATAGCTCTTCAAATGTAAGAATTGTATTTCCTATCACGCGCTTAAGATGGGATTTGCTAGATTTTACACCGGCCTCCCAAAGACCGCCGAAATGAGGTGAATTAACGGGAATAAAACGCCATTCTATACCGTCATTAGAGCAATTATCAGAAATAGCAGTTTTGTTGTGTTATTAAAAAGTCTTGCAATTGCCTAAGTTCAGCATATGCGCCCACAAAATTAGTACCGTTGTCGGAGTATATCCGAACTGGTTTCCCTCTGCGACTGATAAAGCGTTTTAATGAGCAAATAAAGGAATTAGTAGTTAAGTCGGAAACCAATTCGAGATGCACCGCCTTTGTTGAAAAACACACAAATAAAGCTAAGTAGCATTTAGACGTCTTAGCGCCTCTCCCCTTTCGATCCTTTATCGAAAATGGGCCCGCGTAATCTACTCCGCACACCTGAAATGGGTAGTTCATCTCTAAACGTTTCTGCGGTAAATTTCCCATCAGAGGAGTAATATACGTGGGTTTAAACCTAAAACATGTAACGCATGATCGCACTGTATGCTTTGCTAAATTCCTACCTCCTATTGGCCAAAGATGCTCCCGTATATTACTAAGTAAATGTTGTGGCCCCTCATGCAGCATTTTGACATGCTCATGTTTGAAAATTAACTTGCATAATTGAGTTTTAGCAGATATAATGATAGGATGCTTCTTGTCTTGATGAAAGGCTGAGTTCTCTAAGCGACCACCCACTCTAAGTAAGCCATTCGCATCAATAAAGGGATTTAAACTGAAAAGTTTGCTATTGTGATTAATATTATGGCCCTCGGAGAGTAGATTAATCTCGTCAGAAAATGTCTCTTAGTTGCGATACTTTCAATGAAGGAATAAGAATTGTGCTCCGGTTCACCGTTAACATTCCGGTCATTCTATCTACCCTTTTACAATTCTGTATAAACCTAAAAACATATGCACATGAGCGTTTTAAGCGAATGAGTGAAGAAAATCGATTTGCATCGATTAGGAGTGTTAGTTTGTATGTCTTTAAGGCTTGAGATTTTAATTCTGGCAAGTCGACTAAATCTATATTTGAAATTGGCCATCGATGTTCGTGTTGTGCAAGCCATTCGGGCCCGTGCCACCATAATGAATGATCAAGTAATTCACTTGGGGAAACTCCCCGAGACAAAATGTCGGCTGGGTTGTGCTTGGTAGAAACATGTCGCCAAGTCCAATTTCCAGTTGTCTCCTGTATTTCCGATATTCGATTAGCTACAAATGTTTTTAAGTGACTTGGTGATGTCTTTAGCCATCCCAAAACTATGGACGAATCTGTCCAAAATATTATGTTGTCCACGGTTCTCTTGAGGGAGGACATAATCTTTTTTGCTAATCGTGCGGAGAGTAGTGCACCGCACAGTTCCAGCCTGGGAATGGTGATAACCTTAAGTGGGGCTACTGTTTTTTAAACAACAAAATAAATGTATTTGATGTTCTGTCCCTAGAGCGTACGTAAATGCATGAACCGTAGGCGTCCTGACTTGCATCGGAGAAACAATGCATTTCTATGAATTTCGGATTGTTACATATTGCGTGTCGAATAATCCTTATGTCGTTCAAACTATTAATTTCGTCTCTGAATTTAAGCCACGTGGAATGTATTGAGCACGACACGGCTTCATCCCAAGCCAATTTTTCCAACCAAAAGTTTTGTAATAAGATTTTAACTGTTTATACACATGGACTTAAGACTGGTTAACACCTGTATCTGACGTAACGTTTTGAACCACTTCTTGGGAATTTGAATGCCACTTTCTAAGGTCAAATCCCCCTGAACGTAATATTTTTGATATTTGTATACTAATTTCGGATAATTGTTCTACAGAATCCGCCCCGAAAAGCGCATCGTCTACATAGAAGTCATTCTTTATTATATCTGAACAAAGTGGATAATCATTTTCGCATTCAATGGCTAATTGAGCTAGACAACGCACTGCAAGAAAGGCTGCGCTGCTAGTACCGTATGTCACTGTTAAAAGTTCGTATGTATTTAATGGATCAGAAGAGTTTTCTCTCCAAATTATTCTTTGTAATGAGCGTTGATCAGGTTTCACAAGAATCTGGCGATACATCTTTGCTATATCGGCTGCTATTACAAAGGTGTATGTGCGAAATCGCAATAATATTGAAAGCAGGTCGCTCTGTATCGTAGGCCCCACCATTTGTAAATTGTTCATAGAAACTCCTGTAGTCGTAGGTGCACTACAGTCAAATACGACTCTAAGTCTTGTCGTTAAGCTATCTTGTTTAAATACCCCATGATGAGGCATGAAGTAACTAATGAGAGGTTCGTTTACTCCGGAGATTTTTCGCATATGACCCATTACCTCGTATTCGCGCATGAATTTTACGTATTCATTTTTGAAATCAGGATTACGTGCCATCTTTCTTTCTAATGCTAAAAAACGTTTTTCTGCTTGTGTTTTAGATTCTCCTAACTTCTCTAAAGAATCTTTAAGAGGAATAGAAACAATAAAACGACCGGTAGGATCACGCGTAGTAGTTGCTTTAAAGTGTTGTTCACATAATTCTTCTTCTCTAGACCAATGCTTTTGTACCCCAAATTCTTCTAACTCCCAAAATTTAGTGAGCTGTGTTTGTACATCAATGTTCTTGGCAAGATTGCAATAAATTTTGTTATTTTTGATTTTGAAGACCGATAGTACCAGATACAATCCACCCAAATACGGTTTTTTGTAAGACAGGGAGATTGGATCCTAACTTGAACGGCCCAATTTGCAAGAGTTCCCAGAATAAACTAGCCCCGATCAAGATGTCAACAGGACCTGGCTTATCGAATGACGCATCAGCTAATAGTAAGGCTATCTGGTAATTTTAAAGATTTTTAATGTCATACCGGGGCAATTTGGCATCAATCCAGAGATATGTTTTATCACAAAACAAGTAATAATCGCGTTGAATGGACTATGTTGAGAATTAATTTTTAACTCGCATTTTTTATTGACTTCAGAGATCGCGTTATTAATACCTGCTACTGACATGACGGTTTCTGACGTTTTCAACTTTAATCGCTTGCAAAGGTCCATGCTGATAAAGTTTGATTGCGAACCGGAATCTAAAATGGCCCGTACTATATATGTTTTGTTATTTTGATCTTCAACTTGAATCAAAGCGGTCGATAATAGCACACTACCTAAGTTATAACTCGACAAGGTAGTTGAGGTGCCAGTATTATTTTGTGTGTTATTTCGGATAGATATATGATTTCTTAAACAAGTGACGTGCTCCCATTCATCCAAATCTATTTTGGTATTTGGAATAACATCCCATGAAACCGGTGAAAATAGTGTCAGAGTAAATTTTTCTTGATGAGGATATGGAAATCTAAATAAAGAAAATAATTATTCTATAGCTACTTAAGTGGGCTCTTAATTCCTAAAAAATGTCTATACCTATGTGGCGAATTCATCTCTCCAAAAAAAAATCCAATAT
Organism: Sitophilus oryzae; assembly: GCF_002938485.1. Taxonomy (NCBI): domain Eukaryota; kingdom Metazoa; phylum Arthropoda; class Insecta; order Coleoptera; family Curculionidae; genus Sitophilus; species Sitophilus oryzae. The sequence goes on along the minus strand of NW_022146345.1, from coordinate 423,303 downwards.
GGGTATTTCGCCACTACGCTGCAAGAAAATCTACAAAATAAAATACTTATTTTTTATAAACACTTCATACGTCTACAAGAAACGTCAACGGTTTCTTGTAGACGTATCTGTTTTTAATTTAAATTATTTTAAACCGTTTTTTTCTTTATTCTTTATGTTTTTTTTGCTTCCGACGACGGAAAGAGATAAACTTTCCGAAACGTTAAGCATTTTTTTCTTTGTTAGGCAAATTTGTATAACTGTAAAATAACTTCTGACAATCAGTTTCTGTTTAGGTTTAACGCAGAAGTGTTTACAAAAAATAACTATTTTATTTTGTAGATTTTCTTGCAGTGCAGTGGCGAAATACCCATATTGGACTCTTTATTCCTATTTTTAATATTCTATCTTAGTGTGTTTCTTTTTTGTAAAAGAAACACAGTGTCTACAATTTTTGTTGGTATTAAAACAAAAGTCGTAAAAACATTTAAACTGAAAAATATCAAAAAATGAGTTACGCCACTTTGTGATATCTATGGCGATACAGCAACGTTATTCGAGCTACATTGCTTTCGGTTTGCAGCAAGAACCGGACACATTTATACATTCCGTACATGTATACGGCACCTAGCACAATCCCATTGGTCAGATTTGAATTTTAAACTAATTAAACTCTGAGTGCCATACCAAGTATGGAATGTAAGACAGTTGCACTTACGGAATGTACCTGGTAATTATGCTTGCAGCAGAAAGTAACCCCTGGCTATAGCTAATCTAGCAAGAGTAGCTGTGGCTCCGTGACTGAGGCCATCGCTTCGTGAACGAAAGATCCGTGATGGTTCAAATCTCACGCCAGACCATAACTTTTTTTATTTTTTTTACAACTGTTTTTATTTTTTTAATAGCAATCAAAATACGGATTGCGTTGGTTTCACTCTTTTTGGTGGGATTAGACTGATTATTTGGTGGAGTTAGTTGCGTTGGTTAAGATGGTTATTTGGTGGGGTTGATTGCGTTGGTTAGGTTAGCTATTTGGAAGGGGTTGATTTGGTTTTGGTTGGAATGCTCTCTAACAGAGCGTTAAAAGTAATGTATAAGGTACATTCCGTAAGTGCATATGTCACTGTCCTACATTCCATACTCGCGTATGGCACTCGGAGTTTAATTGGTTTAAAATTCAAATCTGACCAATGGGATTGCTAGGTGCCGTATACATGTACGGAATGTATAAATGCGAACCAGACAGTTCTTAGCGCGGCCACCTCTTCAATTGTTTTTACATGCTGTAAAAAACTTTACAGCATGTAAAAACGGCCGCGACGTTCGGGATTTTTTGCAACAATTCGGTCATATTCGTAGGCACAACTCTAAAGGCAGGCGGCCACTGCGAGCGAAACTAAACTACGCTAAGAATATAAAGAAAAACGGTAACTAATCGAAAATAAGTATTATCGGCCACTGGGAACGATTTTTGCTGAGTAGTATGCTAAGTTAGTTGCGTTTTCGTATTGTGTCTCTGCTATCATAGAATTAATTGCTGCGAAAAATTCGCTGGAACCTATAACGAACTAAAACGAGCGAAACTAAACTGCGATTTGAATCTCCGTTCATATATTTTCGTTTAATTTAGCTCAAGTGACCGTTGTTGCATTTAAAAGTATGGAAGCTGATTTTTACAAATCTTATCTCCGCCTTAAACGCGCGCCGCGAAAAGATCATAGAATAATTTAACCATTACCTGTCTCCTTTATCTTCATGTGTTAATTCTTTATCTTCTCCATTGAATTTGTAATAAGAACTTGAAGGCTCAGCAATACTGGTGACCAGACAATAAGTCTTCGACTCTAAATGGTATGTAATGAAGTGAGGAGTGCATCTTAAAGGGACCTTCCTCACTGGCCAAGGTGCATCATAACTCAAGTGAGTTGGTAAAATACCTATCCTTAATTCAGACTAAAACAAAATACAGAATGTCAAAAATAAATTATAAAAAATCAAAGTAAACTTACTTTTTGGTTGAAGTAAAGAAACCCTTCTGGACAATTAATATTATTAAATGGAGCAAAATTTATCACTTCGCCATCTATAATCATCGGATGTACACGAAGTTCACCACGCTTTGTTAAAAATATCCAATATGGATTAGCACCACATATAAAAACACCACTATAACCTAAAATTGAATAGAAAAAAATCATTGAATTTATAAGAAAATATTTTATAGAAAAAAAAAATTATAGAAATTCTAGTGTCCAGTATAGTACCAACCTGCAATATTATCAAAATATCTCAGTTTAGAAATTCTATCTTGTACACTACTGTAATCCGTATTTTCATCACCCGTTTTCTCAATTATATTTGATTCATAAAAAATTTCATGTCTAACTCTTCTGAATCTAAGCTTCAAGTGACCTTTATGATATCTGAATACTTCATAGATATAAAGATCTTTCTCCAGTCGCACGAAAAATAAGGGTCTAGAACCGTTGTTTCCTAAACCAATCTGTAAAATAATAATGAATAAAAAAAAAGGAATTTACAGTTTTTTTTCAATTTTTAATATTATTAATTTAATTCTCTGAGAAACAACAAGAAATGCCCTTGAATCAGGGTTGGCATGATTTAAATCAAATGATTTAAATCAAATCATAATTTAAATCATGATTTAAATTGTGATTTAAATCAAGTGATTTTTTAAATTTTAATCATGTGATTTAAATAAAAAAATCAACTTTTTTAGAACTTTACAATATATCGAAAAATAACTGTAAAAGTTATAAAAATGTGTCCTAGAAAACTATAAAAAATATTTCTATAACATATATATCCTCTATCCATTCGTTAAATAAAATGTTACACTTGCTATTGTAACGTTTAAATACGTTTAATAAATCGAAAACAAATTGTAAATGTTATAAAACTATATAAAAAATGATTTGTATAACACATATACCTTAAAATGTTGGACCGATTTTTGAAGTAATTTCGTGTGAATCCATTAGACTTCTAAATGGCAGGGATTTATTTTGAAATTTATGTACAAGTGACAAAAAAATGCTATTCGAATACATTTCATTCGCAATCTCTAGTGCAGAAAAAGGTTCTTTTGATGTTAGACTATATCTCAAATCGTTGTCAGAAAATATGCTGTTTTATATCTTTTTATTTTACACTTTGACAATAGATAATACTAATTTCATTCTCGACTTAAGACTATTTCCGAACAATAGTGTATTGTGTAAGGAGTAAAAATTATCCTTATTTTGACGATGCACGTTGTACGTTTGACGGACTAGCGTAAACAGGGAGGCACAAAAGTACATTTTTACTCCGAGTAGAGTATATTATATTTTTACAAATTAAACATTACAAATAATTTTTTAATCAATTCCAAACGTTGCAAATAATATAAAAAGTAATGCCTTGTAAGTAATCGAGTAACAATTTGTACCCTCGTTGAAATTGACGCTTAATATCAGTTTAATAATATATTTTTGTACTTTTGTGCTTAGACGAAAAATTGCTTTACTTTTATGCCTAAGCGTTGAAATTACAAAAATTAATACCCTTGTGGTATTTCAAAAAAAATTCTTTTGATCTGAAGCGAGCCACTTTTTTTGCAGAATATATTGGTGACCGATGTCTGGGAAAATGACACGCGCCGTAGAATTGTTAATGTTGTCAGTATTGGGCAGAGTTATGAAGATTTAGCCATTTAGGATAGGAATTTAATTGGAATTAAGTCCTAATTATTTGAAAAACCGATTTAAATAATGTTTTCTATTAAAATCAAAAAAATCTGATTTAAATAAAAAAAAATCTAATTTTTTTGATTTTTAAAAAAAATTTTTTTCAACCCTGCCTTGAATGGAACCCACAGGGACAACGGAAAAGAGAACGTGGGAAACAAACATGGTGCAGGACCGTAATGAATGAACTAGCGAAGACAAAAACATCATGGCCGGCTAAGCTAAGAAAATTGCGGAAAACAGAACAAGATGGAAGGTTTTCACTGAATCGTTCATTCGTTGATATTCATTTACTCTTTCATCGACGAACTAAACATGAACAACAAAAATTGATTTTTCATGTTTGTTTTGCAATTAGAACAGACCGCTTCCCGATAATATATCACTGTTATTCATTCCTATGGTCGAGAATACTTACAAATATATTTATATACACATATAATATACC